>NC_069502.1:1081202038-1081549538 GCF_027579735.1 Bombina bombina | reverse complement strand
GGGCATAACGACCAGCGTCATACAGGGTATGACGCTGGTTGTTAAGGGGTTAAACAAGTTTCCAATTTACTTCTATTATCAAATTTGCTTAATTCGCGTGATATTCCGTGTTGAAGAGATACCTAGGTAGGCATCTGAAGCACTACATGGCAGGAAATAGTGCTGCCATATAGTGCTCTTGCAAATGGATAACATTCTTGCAAAACTGCTGCCATATAGTGCTCTTTAGAAATGGGCCAGCTACTAAGCATACATCCCTGCTTTTCAGCAAAATATACCAAGAATAGAAAGAAAAATTGATAATAGAAGTAAATTAGAAAGTTGTTTAAAATTGCATGCTCCATGTGAATCATGAAAGAAAAAATGGGGTTTCACATCCTTTTAAGTACACATTTCTTTCTAACTTGTTGACTGCTTTGAGCATAGAGTTAGTGTTTTAGTTAATTAAGTGAATCTGAGGAACGTGCTAATATGAATATGTATATGCGCCCGTTTGTTTGATTGAGAGCTTGCATTTGTGAATGACAGTGTGGAGGAGGGGAGGTGCTGAAGTGCCGAGTGGTGACGTAATCGAGCTACGTGTGCTGGAAGGTAGCATGCCAAGAGAGGAGATGGAGTGAGCGTTGGTTGGCCTTGAGAGCCACGCTAAGCTGAAAGCGGCTCTATCTTGCACCATAGCTGCCATAAGTCAGCAACACCGCGCGGTGAGCGCATGAATGTAGGTGGCATTCTGTGGCGGATGGGAATTCCCGTTACTCGCCTAGGCACACAAGGAGGCATAGGCTCTCACAGAGAGGAGAGACACCCGTGTTGTGGGCTCACTAATCTCGTCTCTACAATCAGGTGAGACACCTCTCCCTGCGACCCATAACCGGAGCTGCAAAAAATTCAAAAAGTGGGGAAAGTGAGAGGAGAAGAGACCAGAGGCTTTACGGTTCCTTTGGCTCTATTAAGGTCAGACAACTAGGCCTGATTAAAGTTTTTTGTTTTTTTTCCCTTTCTTCAGACTCTCCCACATTTAGAACTAAAACTGAACTGTTAGTATTGTACCAAACAATTGTCAGTGCACAGATAAGTGCTGGGCAGATTACCAAGCAGGCTGGTTAAGACTCCTGGGGAATATGCAAGTATGTAAAAGTCTGTTAGGACCCCAGTACACAAAGCTGTATAAAAAGACCAAATGAGATTACAAAAAATCTTATTCAAAATATTCACCCTCCAAATAACAATTTGGGGGAATAGAAGGAAAGGGGAAAAAAAAGCAAAGCAGGAAACAGCTTTTTTACACTTGATCTTAGCCAAAAGGCTGAGAAGCGATGGGAACAGCTTTTTTTTTTAAAAACATCTTCTTCTGTGATAGGTCCGGAGGGACAAGTATCTTAAAGCACATAAAATGTCTCCTAAAGTCAAGCCGGGCGAAAGGAAAAACATTAAAACTACCAATATTTCAGGGGACTCTTTGATTCAGGAAAAACTGGAAAAAACTGGGGGAGCCAACCTCATTGCCACTCAGGTCTCAGCCATGATATTTCCTAAAATAGAGGAGATAAATAGCAGACTAGCCTGCATAATGGAGGAAATGAAAAGCCAGAATAACAGACTCTCTGAACTAGAGCAAAGGCTATCAGACTGTGAAGATAAGCAAAATGCTATAGACCCCAAGTTTGACTTAATCCTGAAACAAAATACTAAACTATGTGCTAAATTAGAGGAATTGGAGGACAGAAGCTGGCAAAACAACTTAAGGATAATTGGCCTTTCGGAAGAAATTAATTCAGAAGCCCTGGTACACTTTACTGAAGAAATATTACCCACGCTACTGAAAGGGAGGGAAATCCAAATTTACAGTTGAAAGAGCCCACAGAACAGGGAGAGTCCAGGATTCATCTGACCAGAGATCTAAGAAAGCTAGACCTGTTATTGTGAAGTACCTGAACTTTCGAGCAAAGATGGAGATTTTGAGAGCCTTTAGGAAGGTGCAACAACTATCCTATAAAGATAAAGGCTTTTATTATTTTAGGACTTTTCCTATGAAACAGCCACTAAAAGGAAACTTTTTTCTAGTATTTGTTCTCAGCTTGTGAAGAAGGAAGGTTTTTTTCATTATTATATCCAGGCAATTACTTTTTTGATTTTTAATCACCTGGTCATGCACAATCATTCTTAGATAAAGAAAAAAATAATATTTAAAAAGTTTTCAATGGTTTCTTTTTTTCAGGTTTTTTTTTTTCCCCCTCAATGGACTCTCTTAGGGAGGGTTTACTGAGCAGGGTAGGGGTTATATATGTATCAATATAATAACTTGTTTTAATAAGGTAACTGTTATACATGGTAAATAACTTGCTCAGCCATATAAGACAGAGGTTTAATAAGGTAATTATTCTTTATTCTATATTGGTCCATAAGATATCTGTTTTAAAAGTAGAATATGGAGTGGTATCCTAGGTTTATTAAAGGGACACTGAACCCAAATTTGTTCATTTGTAATTCAGAAAGAGCATGCAATTTTAAGCAACTTTCTAATTTACTCCTATTATCACTTTTTCTTCGTTCTCTTGATATCATTATTTGAAAAAGAAGGCATCTAAGCTTTTTTTGGGTTTCAGTACTCTGGACAGCACTTTTTTATTGATGGATGAATTTATCCACCAATCAGCAAGGACAACTCAGGTTGTTCACCAAAAATGGGCCGGCATCTAAACTTACATTCTTGCATTTCAAATAAAGATACCAAGAGAATGAAGAAAATTTGATAATAGGAGTAAATTCGAAATTTGCTTAAAATTTCATGCTCAATCTGAATCACGAAATTAAATTTTTGGGTATAGTGTCCCTTTAACACTAGATTAATGTTAATGCATGATTTCACTAGACAGGGGTGAATTTTTATGTCACTGTTAAAGGACTGAGTTCCTTTGGGATGCTCACTACGATATTAGAATTAACCTATGACTTACAACAAGAAATGCTACCTTAGTAGTAGCAATATTAGAGAAGTACTATGGTAAATGAGTATGCACGATGGAATGTTAGCTTGATAGTTATTGCATTCACGCAATTTATAAAGGTATCATTTTTTTATTTTATTTTTCCTTGTTTTCTGTAAAGATGCACTAAAAGCACCTTTTGGTGTGCAAACTGCACAATGGCACTGGTTTAAACTAAGTAACGTTTCTTACTGGTAGCATAACAGTGGAATATCAATGTAAATGCTTGTATATGAAGGAATGTCACTGTAAAGCTTATGGCACCTATATAAGTGTATCATTTATACAGTGGGGCAAAAAAGTATTTAGTCAGCCACCAATTGTGCAAGTTCTCCCACTTAAGAAGATGAGAGAGGCCTGTAATTTTCATCATAGGTATACCTCAACTATGAGAGACAAAATGTGGAAACAAATCCAGACAATCACATTGTCTTATTTGGAAAGAATTTATTTGCATATTATGGTGGAAAATAAGAATTTGGTCACCTACAAACAAGGAAGATTTCTGGCTCTCACAGACCTGTATCTTCTTCTTTAAGAGGCTCCTCTGTCCTCCACTCATTACCTGTATTAATGGCACCTGTTTAAACTTGTTATCAGTATAAAAGACACCTGTCCACAACCTCAAACAGTCACACTCCAAACTCCACTATGGTGAAGATCAAAGAGCTGTCAAAGGACACCAGAAACAAAATTGTAGACCTGCACCAGGCTGGGAAGACTGAATCTGCAATAGGCAAGCAGCTTGGTGTGAATAAATCAACTGTGGGAGCAATAATTAGAAAATGGAAGCAGGGCCGCCACTAGGAATTTTGGGGCCCCTGACTTAACCATTGATCAGGCCCCCCCCTTGACATGTGCAATTTTTGACCAAGTTACTAAAACGTATATGCACTTTATTCTTAAGTGTCTATTTAAACTTGGAAAGGTTGACACATGTTTGTTTTTTCCCATTTTCCCCAACGAAAAGCACCACTTCAAATATAGTATACAAATGTTCGCATCTGTCAGCTGTACTTATAGATTTTGAAAATGCTATACTCTATATGGTCTTGGTGGAACCATAAGCTGTGGTACTCATACCATTAGATCTGGTTAATTTCAGGATTTAGGCTTGTTGGTATGTATTTCAAAATTAAGTCAGCTGTAGTGTAAACTGAACAGTTTTAAGTTAACCTATCTCATTTCCAACAATGAGCAATCTTAGTCTGAGAGTATAACATTTTATATAGATGTAAAAATCTTAGATAAAATGCCTCCTTGCATCTGGAAAGTCCTTGCATATAGTGGCAGTAAACTGGAATGTAATATATATATATATATATATATATATATATATATAAATACATATTTGCCAGAAGGGCACCTACCATTTGTGTATTGAGGAGGAAACATTTCTGCATGGTTTTAAATATAGAATTTCTACAGCATTTAATCATAAATACACTGCTGCTAAAAAAAATTGTTTTTATAGACCCCTGGCCCCACCATACAACTACTACCACACTGAAGTTACAATCCGAAATTGCACAAAGAAATAACAAACAGTTGCTAAATAAGTCCTACCCTCTCTGCAAATGAAAGTGATCTGCTGTCTGACTCAGGCACACACTGTACAAACAAAGTGCCAAGTCTGTCTCACACTGTGCATAGTGGTTTAGTGCACACTCAGAAATCCTCTCAAATGCTAATACTTTACTCCTTGTAATAACATTTCCCATGCTCAATTAGTACTCTGCTGTAGTACCCACTGGTGGCTGCCAAAATTTTAAATTTTTTTTTTTTTTTTTTTTTTAGTTCTTGCTTCATGGGGCCCCCCTGGCCCATTGGGCCCCTGACAGAAGTCACCCCTGTCACCCCCTGATGGCGGCCCTGAATGGAAGACATAGAAGACCACTGATAATCTCCCTTGATCTGGGGCTCCACGCAAGATCTCACCCCGTGGGTCAAAATGATCTCAAGAACGGTGAGCAAACATCCCAGAACCACACGGGGGGACCTAGTGAATGACCTGCAGAGAGCTGGGACCAACGTAACAAAGGCTACCATCAGTAACACACTACGCAGCCAGGGACTCAGATCCTGCAGTGCCAGATGTGTCCACCTGCTTAAGCCAGTACATGTCCGGGCCCGTCTGAAGTATGCTAGAGAGCATTTGGATGATCCAGAAGTGGATTGGGAGAATGTCATATGGTCAGATGAAACCAAAGTAGAACTTTTTGGTAGAAACACAACTCATCGTGTTTGGAGGAGAGAGAATGCTGAGTTGCAACCAAAGAACACCATACCTTCTGTGAAGCATGGGGGTGGCAATATCATGCTTTGGGGCTGTTTCTCTGCAAAGGGAACAGGACGACTGATCCATGTACATGAAAGAATGAATGGGGCCATGTATCGTGAGATTTTGAGTGCAAACCTCCTTCCATCAGCAACGGCATTGAAGATGAAACGTGGCTGGGTCTTTCAGCATGACAATGATCCCAAACACACAGCCGGGGCAATGAAGGAGTGGCTTCGTAAGAAGCATTTCAAGGTCCTGGAGTGGCCTAGCCAGTCTCCAGATCTCAACCCCATAGAAAACCTTTGGAGGAAGTTGAAAGTCCGTGTTGCCCAGCGACAGCCCCAAAACATCACTGCTCTAGAGGAGATCTGCATGCAGGAATGGGCCAACATACCAGCAACAGTGTGTGACAACTTTGTGAAGACTTACAGAAAACGTTTGACCTCTGTCATTGCCAACAAAGGATATATAACAAAGTATTGATATGAACTTTTGATATTGACCAAATACTTATTTTCCACCATAATTTGCAAATAAATTATTTCCAAATCAGACAATGTGATTGTCTGGATTTGTTTCCACATTTTGTCTCTCATAGTTGAGGTATACCTATGATGAAAATTACAGGCCTCTCTCATCTTCTTAAGTGGGAGAACTTGCACAATTGGTGGCTGACTAAATACTTTTTTGCCCCACTGTATTTGTATATATGTTTGAAAATTATTTTTGTAAAGAAGAAGTATTAAAAGCACCCTATGGTGCGCACTATGGCATCTATTTATCAAGCCGTCAACCGCAAATACGCTGGAATTCCGCAGCGTATTTGTGGCGAGCCTGATTCCCCTTAGTTATCAAACCCTACAAACCGGCAAAAGTAGAATTTTGTGACGTAACATACGATCCGCCGGACTCAGTCTGACACAGATCGATTCTTACATCACTACAGATGTTCCGAACGCAAATTCGGCACAATCTGACTACTTTTGTAAGTTATCAAATATCTACCAGGTACGCTCGGCACTATTCAGGCCCAGCGTACCTGGTTTTCAATCCGCCAACCTGGAGGCGGCGGATGCCATAGGAATCAATGGGAGTCAGAACGCAGCGAAAGCTTATGTTCGCTGCTGTCCGATATCCCATTGATTCCTATGAGAATGTTTACACCTAACACCCTAACATGTACCCCGAGTCTAAACACCCCTAATCTGCCGTCCCTACACTGCCGCCACCTAAATAAAAATTTATTAACCCCTTCAATTCCGATTGGCTGATAAAAATTCTATCAGCCAATCGGAATTAAGGTAGGAAAAATCCTATTGGCTGATGCAATCAGCCAATAGGATTGAAGTTCAATCCTATTGGCTGATCCAATCAGCCAATAGGATTGAGCTCGCATTCTATTGGCTGTTCCAATCAGCCAATAGAATGCAAGCTCAATCCTATTGGCTGATTGCATCAGCCAAAAGGATTTTTCCTACCTTAATTCCGATTGGCTGATAGAATTCTATCAGCCAATCGGAATTGAAGGGACGCCATCTTGGATGATGTCACTTAAAGGAACCTTCATTCTTTAGTCGACGTCGAAAGAAGAGGATGCTCCGCGTTGGATGTCTTGAAGATGGAGCCGCTCCGTGACGGATGGATGAAGATAGAAGATGCCGCCTGGATGAAGACTTCTGCCCGTCTGGAGGACCACTTCTGCCGGATTTGTTGAGGACTTCGGCCCAGTTGGATGAAGACTTCTCCCGGTAAGGTGATCTTCAAGGGCTTAGTGTTAAGTTCTTTTAAGGGGGGATTGGGTGGGTTTTAGAGTAGGGTTGGTTGTGTGGGTGGTGGGTTTTAATGTTGGGGGGGGTTGTAATTTTTGTTTTACAGGTAAAAGAGCTGATTACTTTGGGGCAATGCCTCGCAAAAGGCCCTTTTAAGGGCTATTTGTAATTTAGTGTAGGGTAGGGCTTTTTATTATTTTGGGGGGCTTTTTTATTTTGTTAGGTGGATTAGATTAGGTGTAATTAGTTTAAAAATATCGTAATTATTTTATTATTTTCGGTAATTTAGTGGGGGTGGGTTTGTACTTTAGATAAAAAATTTTTATTGCATTTAGTTGTATTTAGTTTAGGGAATTAATTTAATTATAGTGTAGTGTTAGGTGTAATTGTAACTTAGGTTAGGTTTTATTTTACAAGTGTATTTGTATTTATTTTAACTAGGAAGTTATTAAATAGTTAATAACTATTTAATAACTATTCTACCTAGTTAAAATAAATACAAAGTTGCCTGTAAAATAAATATAAACACTATCGGCGAGATTACGAGTTTTTGTCGGTAAGGCTTGCGGGGCTAACACCGCTCCCTTAAGAAAATGCTGGTATTACAGGTTTTTTTAAACCCGGCGTTAGCCACAAAAAGGTGAGCGTAGAGCAAACTTTAGCTCCACATCTCACTGTAATACCAGCGTTGCTTGCGGTAGCGGTAAGCTGGCTAAACGTGCTTGTGCACGATTTCCCCATAGGAAACAATGGGGCTGAGCTGGCTGAAAAAAAAAAACTAACACCTGCAAAAAAGCAGTGTCCAGCTTCTAATGCAGCCCCATTTTTTCCTATGGGGAAAATGAATCTATGTCTACACCTAACACCCTAACATGAACCCCAAGTCTAAACACCCCTATTAATACTTATTAACCCCTAATCTGCTGCCCCCGACATTGCCGACACCTACATTATACTTATTAACCCCTAATTTGCCACCCCCCGCTATAGCTGACACCTACATTATATTATTAACCCCTAATCTGCCTCTCCGGACACCGCCACCACCTACAATATCCCTATGAACCCCTAATCTGCTGCCCCCAACATTGCTGACACCTACATTATAGTTATTAACCCCTAATCTGCCCTCCCAACGTTGCCGCAACTATATTAAATTTATTAACCCCTAATCTTCCCACCCCAACATCGCCGCTACTATATTAAATTTATTAACCCCTAAACCTAAGTCTAACCCTAAGTCTAACCCCCTCTAACTTAAATATAATTTAAATTAAATGAAATAAATTTAACATAATTAAATAAATTAATCCTATTTAAATCTAAATACTTACCTATAAAATAAACCCTAAGCTAGCAATAATATAACTAATAGTTACATTGTAGCTAGCTTAGGATTTATATTTATTTTACAGGCAACTTTGTATTTATTTTAACTAGGTACAATAGTTATTAAATAGTTATTAACTATTTAATAACTATCTAGCTAAAATAAGTACAAAATTAACTGTAAAATAAATCCTAACCTAAATTACAATTACACCTAACACTACACTATCATTAAATAAATTACCTAAACTACCTACAATTAAATACAATTAAATTCAATAAATTAAATTACTAAAAAAACAAACACTAAATGACATTAAAAAAAAAGAATTGCAAGAATTTTAAACTAATTACACCTGATCTAATTCCCCTAATAAAATAAAAAATCCCCCCAAAATAATAAAATTCCCTACCCTATACCAAATTACAAATAGCCCTTAAAAGGGCCTTTTGCGGGGCATTGCCCCAAAGTAACCAGCTCTTTCACCTGTAAAAAAAATACAATACCCCCCCAACATTAAAACCCACCACCCACACACCCAACCCTACTCTAAAACCCACCCAATTCCCCCTTAAAAAAACCTAACACTACCCCCCTGAAGATCTCCCTACCTTGAGCCGTCTTCACCCAACCGGGCACAAGTGGACCTCCAGAGGGGCAGAAGTCTTCATTCGATCCGGGCAGAAGAGGTCCTCCAAGCGGCAGAAGTCTTCATCCAAGCGGCATCTTCTATCTTCATCCATCCGGAGCGGATCCATCTTCAAGCCAGCCGAACTTCAATCCTATTGGCTGATTGGATCAGCTAATAGGATTTTTCCTACCTTAATTCCGATTGGCTGATAGAATCCTATAAGCCAATCGGAATTCAAGGGACGCCATCTTGGATGACGTCATTTAAAGGAACCTTCATTCAGTGTTAGGAGGTCGTTTGAAGAGGATGGCTCCACGTCGGCTGGCTTGAAGATGGATCCGCTCCGCTCCGAATGGATGAAGATAGAAGATGCCACTTGGATAAAGACTTCTGCCCCTCTGGAGGTCCACTTGTGCCCGGCTGGGTGAAGACGACTCAAGGTAGGGAGATCTTCAGGGGGTTAGTGTTAGGTTTTTTAAGGGGGGATTGGGTGGGTTTTAGAGTAGGGTTGGGTGTGTGGGTGGTGGGTTTTAATGTTTGGGGGGTATTGTATTTTTATTACAGGTGAAAGAGCTGATTACTTTGGGGCAATGCCCCGCAAAAGGCCCTTTTAAGGGCTATTTGTAATTTAGTATAGGGTAGTGAATTTTATTATTTTGGGGGGATTTTTTTATTTTATTTTATTAGGGGGATTAGATTAGGTGTAATTAGTTTAACATTCTTGTAATTCTTTTTTTTTTAATGTAATTTAGTGGTTTTTTTTTCATAATTTAGTTTATTTTATTTAATTGTATTTAATTGTAGTAGTAGTTTAGGTAATTTAGGTAATTTATTTAATGATAGTGTAGTGTTAGGTGTAATTGTAATTTAGGTTAGGATTTATTTTACAGGTAATTTTGTACTTATTTTAGCTAGGTAGTTATTAAATAGCTATTCTACCTAGTTAAAATAAATACAAAGTTGCCTTAAAATAAATATAAACCCTAAGCTGGCTACAATGTAACTATTAGTTATATTGTAGCAAGCTTTGGGTTTATTTTATAGGTAAATATTTAGTTTTAAATAGGATTAATTTATTTAATTGTAGTAATTTTATTTTGTTTAATTAAAATTATATTTAAGTTAGGGTTAGGTTTAGACTTAGGTTTAGGGATTAATAAATTTAATATAGTAGCGGCGACGTTGGGGGTGGCAGATTAGGGGTTAATAAATGTAAGTAGTTGTCGGCGATGTTAGGGATGGCAGATTAGGGATTATTAAAATTTAACTAGTGTTTGCGAGGTGGGAGTGCGGCGGTTTAGGGGTTAATATATTTATTACAGTGGCGGAGATGTCCGGTCGGCAGATTAGGGGTTAATATATTTATTTAAGTGTTTCCGATGTGGGGGGGCCTCGGTTTAGGTGTTAATAGGTAGTTTATGGGTGTTAGTGTACTTTGTAGCACTTTAGTTAAGAGTTTTATGCTAGCCCATAAAACTCTTAACTACTGACTTTTAAATGCGGTAGAAGTCTTGACAGGAGAGGGTCTACCGCTCACTTCTTCCAAGACTTGTAATTCCTGCGTTAGGCAAATCCCATTAAAAAGATAGGATACGCAATTGACGTAAGGGGATTTGCGGTAGCCTCGAGTCGCAGAAGAAAAGTGAGCGGTGAGCCTGTACCTGTCAGACTCGTATTACCAGCATTAGGAAAAAAGCAGCGTTGGGACCTCTCAACGCTGCTTTTTAAGGCTAACGCCAAACTCATAATCTAGGCGTAAAATAGCTACAATGTAACTATTAGTTATATTGTAGCTAGCTTAGGGTTTATTTTATAGGTAAGTATTTAGTTTTAAATAGGAATAATTTATTTAATGATAAGAATATTTATTTAAATTATATTTAAGTTAGGGGGTTAGACTTAGGTTTAGGGGTTAATAAATTTAATATAGTGGCAGCAGTGTGGGGGGGCAGATTAGGGGTTAATAAATATAATGTAGGTGGCGGCGGTGTAGGGGGGCAGATTAGGGGTTAATAAATATAATGTAGGTGGCGGCGGTGTAGGGGGCGGCAGAATAGGGGTTAATAAGTATAATGTAGGTGGTGGTGGGCTCCGGGAGCGGCGGTTTAGGGGTTAATACTTGTATTTAGTTGCAGTGGGGTCCGGGAGCAGCGGTTTAGGGATTAATACATTTATTAGAGTTGCGGTGGGCTCCGGGAGCGGTGGTTTAGGGGTTAATACTTGTATTTAGTTGCGGCGGGGTCTGGGAGCAGCGGTTTAGGGGTTAATACATTTATTAGAGTTGCGGTGGGCTCTGGGAGCGGCGGTATAGGGGGTTATCAGTATAGTATAGTGTGGGTGTTTAGTGACAGGGTACCAAGAAAGCTGTAAAAAAGCCGAATAGCAGCGAGATCGATAAATGTTAGTTAACAACAGTCCGCTGCTCATCACCCCGTACTTGGTGCGTGACTTTTTGACAGCTTTTTTGATAATTTTGGAGAACGTATTCAGGTCTGCGGCAACAATGTTAGGCGATCTTAGGCAAGCGTTTTGGTGCCGGCGAATGCAGGTAAGTTGACGCTATGATAAATAGATGCCTATTGCTCTGGCTCTAAATTACAACAAGAAAGGTTTCTTACTGGTAGTATACCAGTGGAATATCAAGGTTAATGCTTGTATATGAAGGAATGTCACTGTAAAGCTTATGGCATTCATACAAGTGCATCATTTATATTTGTACAGTTGTTTGAAAATTAGAACTGTAATAAGGGTCTTCTTTTCTTTTTTGGGGGGAAGGGGAAACCAGCTATATTTATCTAAAGGAGATAGATGCAGATGCAATTTGGCAACTAAAATGTATGGTGCTAGGTGTTGGGTTTTTCTTTTTTTTCTTTTTTCTCTCTCCTCCAGCCTCAAAGTCATCAGGTTTTTTTTACTTCTCTTAAATTTACTTAATGGTTAAACTGTTATCATGGAATGTGGGTGAAATCCATTCGCCAATAAAACGGAAAGCTATTATAAATTACCTAAGTAAAAAAAAAGTGGACATTGCATGCTTGCAGAAAACACACTTATCCGATTTGGAGCATTCCAAAATCAGAGCAAACTGGATTGGGGAGGTCATCAGTGCATCTTATTCAAAGGCAGCGAGAAGGGTAGCCATTTTGTTAAATCACAATTTAAAATATGAAATAAAGCAAAAATTAGTGGATAAGGAAGGGAGATACATGTTTATTCATATTAACCTAGATGGTAATGAGTATATAATTGGGAATATTTATGGGCCCAATTAAACAGACTGGAAATTTTGGGGAAAGATATACAGGATTTTAGATAAATTCTTGGATGTAAAACTGATAATTATGGGAGATTTCAATACGACTCCCAATAGGTTCTTAGATAGGAAAAAATTACTTCAACCAAAAAAAGATAAATAGAGCACAGAAATTTCAAGGAAGGGAGAAGTAAAGTTTTCATATATCACTTATTGTTTATAAGGTTTTGTTTGAACAAAATGTTTCAATAAAAAGATTTAAACATAAAAATTCCGCAAACTTTACCAATTTGGCAAGAAAAGGAGGAAAGAAAAAAGCATTAAAATTAGTTTTGTGTGGCTCAATTAATGTTAAAGTGATTGGTGAGTGATTTGAGAGACTAAATTCCAAAAATGTTGTCTCCGTGACCCTTGCCAATAGAGATTCTGATATCAAGAATATATCCAGTCTGGAAAGAGTGTTGTAGGATTTAGGGATATTTATCAAAGCGTCAATCTCGGTACATTCGCTGGCTTCAATATGCTCTCCAGACATTGCCAGACATCGCTGCCGCGGATCCACATACGATGCCCTTATTTATAAAAAAAAAAAGTCAAAAACACGCGCGTCAAGTACGGCACAATAAGCATCGGACTGTTGTTAACTAACAGTCATCAATGTCGCGGTTATTCTGTTTTTTCCCAACTTGATTTATACCATTTCATTACTGTCCATGAACAAGCACATTTCTCTAAAGCTAATCTTTTATTTTTCATCTGTTAATGCCCAAGAAATAGCTACATTTATACCTTAACAAACAATATCTCAAAGAAAGTTATTTTTATATTTATTTGTTATATGATACTTTCACATAAATTAATATGTATTTGTATTTCTAGGATTCATCATATGCTTTTATCTTATGGGTTTTTTTTATAAATGATTATTAATGCTAGAATTTGTACATATATCTTTGCACATACTTGTGTATATATATATATATATATATATATATATATATATATATATATATATATATATATATGTGTGTGTGTGTGTGTGTGTGTGTTATGTCAGAAATCTTTTGCAAACATATTTACATGTCCCTAAATTCATTTTTTTGTTCTAAACAATGTTGTCTTTCATATTTCTGTGTTTATTTATACCACTATATGTATATAGTGTACATTTATTATTATTCTGAGCAGGAATAATTGCGAATATACATGTAATCAGGGTATCATATGTATTTATTTGCAATCAAGGGATATTTTAAGAGCTGGGCCAGTTTTCTCTCTGTACCTGTGTAACCCCTTTTGATTGCAATCTAGTTTTAAAAAACACCCCTACACAGGTGTTATAAAATGGGCTGGCATATAAGATGACATTTCTTACTGAAAAATAAATTCAGGAGAAGGAAGAAATACACTGAAAATAGCATGACAGTAAAGAGGTGATTTTAATTTCTGCTGTATCTGTGTCAGGGTTTTTCCCTGTTTTGTTTGCCATGTGCTGCTGGCAGCCATTTTACTCACCTCTCTTCCTGACTATGGTGCATTGTGGGGGATGCTGCTCATTTCCTGCACTTCCTTTTATAGCCAGACTGGTGTGCATCATCCGTGTGAGACAGGATGCAGTCTCAGAATTGTGATGTCATCACTTATTGTTTAAAGGGCCTCTGTTCAGTATGCTTTCCCTTTGCGTTGTCTCAGACCTGTTTGTGAGAGTTCCTGTGTATTACCTGGCTGCCTGACATCCTTCCTGGTTCCTGATCGCTGGCTTGTTCCTGACTCTGCTGTTTTCCTTGTTGCTGATTCCGGCTCGTCTGACTATTCGCTTTTGCTCCTGACTCGGCTCGTCTGACTACCAGCTCTGGTTTTGACTCCTGGCTCGTTATTTGACTTGTGGACTTTTTATTATTTTTTGCTATTAATAAAGGTGTGATTATTTTTTGCACTTCTCGCTTCAGTCTGATTCCTGGCACCCTGACAATCTGATTCATAACAGTTTAATGTTAGGTGGGCTTTCCCTTTGAGCTATCAGCTTAACATTATATTGAATCAAACATCAATTCAAACTTTAAAATCATTGTCTAAAATATTACACTGTGTGTCCTAATGTCAGCATCAATGTTTATCTTTAATACTAATTTCACATGTACACACTTTCAAAGTATAATACACAATGTAACAAATGGCACTTACAAGTTCTGATGAGTGATCAATGACACAAGTATCAAGCAATTTTATTCATTAGTGATAGTTTAAATTATATACGTAAATCAGATTGGCTGATGTGATAAATCATGTGATTATGCATATTCCAATCAAAAGTGGTTCAAAAATTCACTAGTGTGTGGGTTGTTTAGCAGTTTGCGTCATAATTGATGCAAAAAGTGTTGGGACAAATTTGGTGCGAGGTGGAGAGTGGGACTTGTATTACATGGCTTAAGCATGGTGCAAATAGATTTTTTTTTTTTTTTTTAAAAAAGGAAGTTTTATTATGTTGTGTATTTATTTAATTTTTTATCTCTTTATCTATTAGTGCAACAAGTTTGGGGCAAAGTTTGGACAAAGTTTTAACATAATCCATAAGTAGTAATGTATTTTTCATTTTTATCCCTATATCTACTAGTGCACGAAATGTGGAGCAATAATATTGTTTGCTTTAGAAAGGGTATACAATTTTAATAAAGTTTCTAATTTACTTTTATTATTAAAACATTAAACAGGTACACACGCGTCTATTCCGACGCAGTGGACCTAGTTTCCAAACCGCCACCCTTGAGGCCGCAGATGCCATAGAAATCAATGGGAGTCTGAAAACACAGAAAGCTTATGTTCAATGCTGCAAGAGAATGAAGCATATTACATACTAAAATTAAATTAGAAACTTTATTAAAATTGTATACCCTTTCTAAATCAAACAATATTATTGCTCCACATTTGGTGAACTAGTAGATATAAGGATAAAAATGAAAAATACATTACTACTTATGGATTATGTTACATCTTTGTATTTAATTAACAAGCAAGGGGACAATATTATTTCTCCAAATTTGGTGCAAAGTTTTTCCCCAAACTTGTTGCACTAATAGATATAGAGATAACAATGAAATAAATACACAACATAATATAGCTAACTTCCTTTTTATTTTTTTAATAAATCTATTTGCATCATGTTTAACGCATATAATACAAGTCCCACTCTCCCCGTCCCACCAAATTTGACTCAACACTTTTCGCACCAATTATGATGCAAACTAAACAACCCACACACAAGTGATTTTTTTCAACCACTTTGGATTGGAATATGCATAATCCCATGATTTATCACATCAGTCAGTCTGATTCAAATATACATTTTAAACTATCACTAACTAATCAAATTGCTCGATACTTGTGTCATTGATCACTCTTCAGACTTGTAAGTGCCATTTGTTACATTACATTATGTATTATACTTTGAAAGTATGTATATGTGAAATTTGTATTAAAGATAAACATTGATGCTGACATTAGGACACACAGTGTAATATTTTAGACAATTATTTTAAAATTTGGTGTGCTAGCTGGAGGCGCTGGTTCAGCTTGTATCAGTCGTTGGTATCTTCCTTTCCTTCCTCGGTTGTATAACTAGTGTATATTGCAGGTTACCGGCTCCTTCCCAATATGAAAAGACAATATCACAGATTCAGTAAAAAAGTTTGTCTTTATTTGGCTCAACAAAAGCGTTTCAACGGTCCCAGCCGTCTTTCTCAAGAGCAATAAAAGTGCTTTACAAACCAAAGCTTTGTAATAAAAGCGGTTACATCAATGAGATACAAATGAGTTTCTTGGAGAAAGCCATGGAGTTTATTCTAACCAAAAATTATTTTGTGTTTGAAAACAAATATTTCCTCCAAATAAGAGGTACCGCAATGGGTACAAAATTCGCCCCCACCTTTGCGAATCTTTACATGGGGTGGTGGGAGGATCTATTTGTTTTCAACACAAATAACCCTTTTAAGTGTAACATAATACAATGGTACCACTACATAGATGATGTTCTTATGATCTGGTAGGGCTCTATAGAGGAGCTTAACCAGTTCGTGGAATATACTAATAAAAACCTCTTTAATCTTAAATTTACAATGGAATGCAGTAGAGATAAGGTTAATTTTTTGGATCTGGAAATTATACAGGAAAAAGGTAGGGTTTACACGAACCTGTATAGGAAAATCACGGACACTAATGGGTATCTCCACGCCAGTAGTGGCCATCATGATAAGTGGATTAGAAACATCCCCCTAGGCCAATTTCAGAGAGCGAGACGAAACTGCACCAAAGATAGGGATTAGGAAGTAGCTGCAGACAGAAGTAATTACAAACAGATTCTTAGCGAAGGGATATCAAAATGATCACTTGATGGAGATTCGGGAAACTGTAGGCATAATGGATAGGGATAAACTTATTGGAGGTACAAATCAGAGGAAAAAGAATAGGGGCGATAGTAGTAAGAGAAAGGTACAATTAGTAACAAAATTTAATAGAGCCTCAAGAGAAATCGAAAAAGCCATGAAGAAACACTGGCCAATTATAATGCAAGATCCAATTTTAAGAGATATATTGAATGACAGGGGACAAGTTATTTTTAAGAGAAACTCAAATATTAAAAACAGGATTAGCCCCAGTATGTTAAAATCTGAGAAATCCACTAATTGGTTAAGGAAAAATACAGAGGGATTTTTCAAGTGTGGTAGAAAAAACTGCAACTGTTGTACACACATGGAAAAAAACAATTGTACTTTTGGGAGGAAAAAAGGCGAAACAACATTTAGAGTTAAAGGCCTAATGAATTGTAAAACATGCTATGCTGTCTATCTTTTAAGGTGTTCGTGTGATAAAATTTATGTAGATCGCACGAAACGCCCCGTGAAGACGAGATTTAACGAACACCTGAGAAACATAGACAATGGCTTGGATAACCACGGTGTGCCAGCACATTTTCCTGAAGCACATAACAGTGATAATACAGGTTTGAGTATTTTAGGAATAGAACATGTTAAAAACCCGATTAGGGGAGGAGATAGGCTACTCCTCCTAAGATGGCGTGAGACCTACTGGATCCACAAATTGGAAGCTGTGGGTCCAGAGGGTATGAACCGGGATATAGATTTAGCAGCATTTTTAGATATATGAACAGAGCATATTGTGGCAAAACTTGCCACTTATGAACTATGCAGGAATTGTTATTTAGGCTAATGGTTAAAATGTATGTTAAACTGTATGTTACTGTTTAATCTCCCTGCTGTTTCAGTTGGGAAACCCCTTGTAGGGGAGACTGCTTTTTAAAAAGTGTTTGTTATTTTTGTTCTGTTGAAGAAATAGTTGTTGTTGACTCCCAAGCTATGTGTCGTCTAGTTCTTGGTGGAAAGGGGTTATTATTACAATTATCAAGAGTAGTTATTTGCTTGTCTCTGCTTACCAAAAAGATATTACAGATCCTACTGCCTCTCTGCTACAATTACCAAGAGTAGTTATTTGCTTGTCTCTGCTTACCAAAAAGATATTACAGATCCTACTGCCTCTCTGCTACAATTACCAAGAGTAGTTATTTGCTTGTCTCTGCTTACCAAAAAGATATTACAGATCCTACTGCCTCTCTGCTACAATTACTAAGAGTAGTTACTTGCTTGTCTCTGCCTACCCAAAATATATTACAGATCCTACTGCCTCTCTGTTACAATTGGTGGCAAGCAACGGGATTCAAACCGCACAGCAAGTTGTAGGACATGTGATGTATATGAACAGACAGTGAATGGGGACAGATTATACCAGACTAAAGAGAACTGCATTGAAGGAATTACTGGAGGTGAGAGGAATTATTGCCAGCAATAAAACCAAAGCAAGGCTGATTGCAGAGCACATGGAGGGAGATCGGGTAGCAGGTACGGCCGTACCCATGGCGAACAACGAAACTGAATTCCAAAAAGAGATGGGGACCCGGTTGGCTTCTTTTCCGCTACCCCATTCGGAGGAGCTCCTGACACGGACATCAGTAGACGTACATGAGTACTTGATGGTGACCCGACAAACCAGTACACTCCAGTGCTGGTACAGGGAAAGCTAAGATTCCCTACCACGCATTCAAGGATCATACCGACACAGAGGATATCGATGGGTACCTACAGGACTTTGAGCGATTATGCCAACTGCATAATATTAGTACCGCTGACCAAGTTCCCCTACTGGCTCCTATCGTACCATATGTGCTGGAGTTTAGGGAGCACCTGGAGGCCCTGACTCGGACCGTCCGCTCCAACCTTCAAGCGGCTCAAACCCGTCAGCGCCGTTGCTATGATAGGGGCGCCAGGGACCGCAGTTTTCAGACTGGGCAGAAGGTGCTAATCTTAAAACCGGTCAAAAATGATAAACTGCAGGCCTCCTGGCAGGGCCCATACAAGGTAGTGGAACAAATCTGACACCACCTATGTGATCGGCCCATGTACTGGAGCAGGCGGTAGACGCATGCTCCATGTAAATATGTTGAAGCCGTACCATGAACGCGCAGAGGAGGTGAATGCTATTTGCGCCCCTGCCGCGGACGACGCAGACAGTTTACCTCTTCCCGACCTCCTAGGAATGAAGAACCGGAATGAAGGTCTGGGAGAGGTACAATTGGGTGAGCGGTTAAGTCCTCGGGAACGAGCTCAAATAGCAGAGCTACTACAGGAAAAGAGAGACACGTTCTCCAACGTGCCTGGATATACTCGACTGGCCACCCATAGGGTAGAAACCCCAGGTCACCTCCCCATGCGTCAACCTCCTTACCGCATACCAGAATCGGTGAGAGAACATATGCGGAAGGAGATTGACGAGATGCTACAGTTAGGAGTGATTGAGCACTCGGACAGCCCCTGGGCCTCGCCGGTAGTTCTAGTGCCGAAGCGGGACGGCACGACCAGCTTCTGCATAGACTACCGGAAACTTAATGATAAAACTGTCTCTAACGCCTACCCTATGCCCCGGATAGATGAGCTCCTAGATAAAATGGCTCGAGGCCAGTACCTCACCACCATAGATCTGTGTAAGGGGTACTGGCAGATCCCACTAGCCGAGGATGCCATCCCCAAATCAGCGTTCATCACCCCGTTTGGCCTGTACCAATTCAAGGTCATGCCATTCGGGATGAAGAACGCTCCGGCTACTTTCCAGCGAATGGTAGATCGGCTACTGGATGGGTCCCACGAGTACGCATGCGCCTATTTAGACGACATAGCTATATTTAGCAGCTCCTGGGACGAGCATTTGAACCATATAGGGGCGATCCTAGATCTCAT
The DNA here is from genome assembly GCF_027579735.1 of Bombina bombina. Taxonomy (NCBI): domain Eukaryota; kingdom Metazoa; phylum Chordata; class Amphibia; order Anura; family Bombinatoridae; genus Bombina; species Bombina bombina. The sequence goes on along the minus strand of NC_069502.1, from coordinate 1,081,529,986 downwards.
TAGGGAGGCAGGATTAACCCTTAAGCCTAGCAAATGTCATATAGGGATGGCGGAGGTCCAGTACCTAGGGCACCGAGTAGGTAGCGGGCAGCAGAAGCCCGAACCGGCCAAGGTAGAGGCCATAGCCAAGTGGCCAACTCCCCGTACCAAGACCCAAGTGCTAGCCTTTCTAGGTACTGCAGGCTATTATAGGAAGTTTGTACCTAATTATAGTACCCTAGCCAAACCCCTCACCGACCTCACCCGTAAAAACCTTCCTAAGATTGTTACCTGGAGCCCAGAGTGTGAACAAGCATTCCAAGAACTGAAAAACGATCTCGTAAATGCCCCTATCCTTGCCCCAGATCCAACTAAGCGCTTTCTTGTCCATACAGACGCTTCTATGTTTGGATTGGAAGCCGTGCTGAGCCAAGTTGGGGCTGATGGCAGCGAGCATTCTGTGGCCTACCTAAGCAGGAAACTGTTACCCCGAGAAGTTAGCTACGCCGCCATCGAAAAGGAATGCCTGGCCGTGGTGTGGGCCCTCAAGAAACTTCAGTCATATCTATATGGACAACAATTTTCCCTGCTCACAGATCACAACCCGTTGGTGTGGCTGAACAGGGTATCCGGAGACAATGCCCGGCTGTTGCGCTGGAGTTTGGCGCTGCAGCCGTTTGACTTAACAATCCATTACCGACCTGGGAAGCAAAACGGCAATGCCAACGGGTTGTCCAGACAAACTGAACTTGAACCTTGATCTGTGAACACTCCTCCGGACCTCCCCAAGCCAATCCGTTGGGATCAGACTGGGTATGCCGGCTTGGTTCTGGGGGAGCATTGTGGCAAAACTCGCCACTTATGAACTATGCAGGAGTTGTTATTTAGGCTAATGGTTAAAATGTATGTTAAACTGTATGTTACTGTTTAAACTCCCTGCTGTTTCAGTTGGGAAACCCCTTGTAGGGGAGACTGCTTTTTAAAAAGTGTTTGTTATTTTTGTTCTGTTGAAGAAATAGTTGTTGTTGACTCCCAAGCTATGTGTCGTCTAGTTCTTGGTGGAAAGGGGTTATTATTACAATTACCAAGAGTAGTTATTTGCTTGTCTCTGCTTACTAAAAAGATATTACAGATCCTACTGCCTCTCTGCTACAATTACCAAGAGTAGTTACTTGCTTGTCTCTGCCTACCCAAAATATATTACAGATCCTACTGCCTCTCTGTTACACATATATATCACTCTTTTAAGGTTTTTTTTATCTGAGTTTTTTCTTAGTTCTTACCTGAGTCCCCCCCTCTTTTTGAGGGTTAATTTTTTCCCCTTTTTCGTTTTCCTTTTTTCCCCATCCTCCTTCTTAGACATAATTAGGAAGGTGCATGCCACCTGAAATTAGGAAGGTGCATGTTACCTGTACCTTTTTGTCAGGTCTCCATATATATGGATAAGGTACATTTTAGGAATAGGTGTTTTATTATTTATTATTTCATAACTATCACACATTTTTATTGGAGCGCTTGGTATACTGCGCTCTAGGAAATTATATATATATAATAGTACCAATGAATTTCATGATTATTTTATAAATGACCCTATAAGAATTGACATTAATATGGAAGGAGTTTCAATGTAATTTCATAATCTTTGTATTTCCCTTTAACAGTATTAATAATGAACTCTGAGCAGGGGAATATGGGCTTTTATTACTATTTTTTTATGAAATAGGTATGAGTAATTGGGAAATGTTTTTAGATATAATTTCGATTTTAGATTGATTTTTTAGACAACATGAAATTATGGGGTTTTTAATATAAGTATAGTATTCAATATTTTACGTATATATGGTTTTGTGCATGTATTTATTAATCTGTGATTAATTGTAAGACCAGCGCTTTTATAGATATATGCAGTGTGAATTTGCAATGATTTATTTATGATTGTTTAGAAAATAATCACAGTGGACTAAAGTGCTAGAAATTTAAGGCATGCTGGAATAAACAATCTGAGCATATATTGCACAATTCACAAGGTCCTATACACCGCATAGGATTGAGTGGTGTTGAGGATATAAAAAGGCTGTGACGAGGAATGTGGGCATTGCCTCTGACGAAGCGAGGAGGAGCCTCGCGAAACGCGTTAGGCCACGCCCACTTGACGACAACGTAGGACGTACTCTGACGATTAGGATAGCGTCTGCTGGAGCCGGCTTTAAACTGAGCAGCGCTTATCGGAATGGAACAAGAGAGGGTCCTGACATTTATTAGAGGACTTACTCGCTGGCTATTGAATACTACAGGAGAGTGAGAGGAGGAGACCAGTGGTGGGACGTTCTTTTTAAGACACACACAGATGCGCATACATACCTCACATGTTTGAGGGCATTTAATGTGAGCGTTTACTCTAATGTTTGGATGTTTTTATGTTCGTTTTACACATTAAAAAGTTTTTTAAATCTACACTTAGATTTTCCGTGTACTGTCTTGGTGCACGGATCTGCACTCCTGTTTTCTTGTTTCTTGACAGGGATCATCTTTACTTTTTGTATCCATGGAATACACACCAGTGGATTTAAAGGAGCAGCAGGAAAGTGTGGAGAAAGACTGTGGACTCTATATGTATATATGAACTGCAGCTATTGATTTATGTTTTTTCGGTTTTTTGAACATATTTGGTAAGAGCATACTTTATCAATTTGCTATAATATAGAGATTTAGTCTGCATTATTTATAGGCTAAATCTTCTATTAGGATTGAGTATTGTTTATTCGACACCCCTATTCCTATGTGTTTATTTGCCTTATAGATTAAGTCATATGAGATTTAGTGTGCAATAGTTATAGGCTAAATCTCCAATTAGGATTGAGCATTGTTTATTTGATATCCCTATTTGTATGTGTTTATTTGACTTATTAATTATTATTTAGTTGGTGGGTACTTTTAAGCACTATATAGTTGGCGCTTTGGGAACTTGTTCTCTTTTTTGTACCTGTCTATATGCATCTACAATATATACACACTACACACAGAGGGGTCGATTTATCAACCTCTTCGGCAGGCTTTCGCCTGCCTACGACTGCTGGTTCTCACAAGAGAACCTGCACGCCATATATTTAACAAGCAACGGTCATCTGACCGCTGCTTCCCTACCCCGACCAGGGAGATTGACAGCTTCTGCCCATGAGTGATTGGCTGTGCGCGAGCAGGGGGTGGGATTGCAAAATAGCGCTTGTGTGCAATGCTGAATTCCGCCAGAGGAATTCAGCCAGCCAGAGGCGAACTGCGGTGGACAGGGGCGCGTATATGAGTTTTATTTTTATGATATGAATGTATTTTTTTTTTGTTTTACAATAAAGTGGTTTATAAACACCAGAGTACAGTATTCCCTTCCTATTGTTTATACATTTAGGAGAAACTTGCTGGGCCTATGGCTCTTATCTGCCGTCAAAATCTGTTTCTTTGTTTCTATTGGTATCTTCAAAGGATTTGTTTATAGATTTTAATTACATATGTTATATATACAGTATATATATATATATATATATATATATATATATATATATATATATATATACTGTATATATGATATAACAAAACTACCATGCTTACTGGTTTTGTGCAAAGATAAATCACACATTTATTGTATACAGTGAAGTGTTGGGGTCTGTCTCCCTTTCTCAGACTGAAAGAGAGCGAACCCATATATATTTATATACACACAGTGCAAGATATGTATTAAGAAAAACAAGAACTCAGACACAGCAAAAGATATAAAGGAGTACAATATTTTTAATTGTATAATAATTAAAAGGACATAATACCCATATGCTAAATCACTTGAAAGTGATGCCAGATAACTATAAAAAGCTGACAAAAAAAATATCACCTTAACATTCCTATGTAAAAAATAAAGATACTTTACCGCAAAATATCTTCAACTCACAATAGTAAGTATTCTATTAACAGTTATCCTTCAGCTACTGTCAGTTGGATGTTGAAAAAAAACAACAGCCAATCAGTTTAATCAGTGATCATGTCACACTTTGATCTTATGAAATTTCCCTAAAATCTTGTGAGATTTACTAGTAAACTTCCTTAAACTAAATAACATGACTGTGCCTGCACATGCCAGATGCATGCTTCCTTGCAAGCCCCAGGACTAGAATCTTGATTGGCTGCTTAAATTCTCTTTACAATGGTATGTGTCTACTTAGGACATTTTGTGGTAAAATATCTTTCTTTTTTACATAGAGATGTTCAGGTGATATTTTCTAGTCAGAGTTTTACCATTATGCTGTATTACTTTTAAGGGCTTCAACATTTGGGTATTATGTCCCTTTAACCAAGGAATACAACACATTACAGTTGCAAATCCTCAAATCCAGAATTATTCCAAAATCCAGAATTTGTCAAATATATATATATATATATATACAGAGGCGATATAATACTGCCCGGTCCTGGTAGTGTATTTCTATCGACTGACATGCTTGCAAAAAACATGTTTTTACTGCCACTGTGAATCACATAGGCCTAGATTTAGAGTTTGGCGGTAGCCGTGAAAACCAGCGTTAGAGGCTCCTAACGCTGGTTTTAGGCTACCGCCGGTATTTGGAGTCAGTCAAAAAAGGGTCTAACGCTCACTTTTCAGCCGCGACTTTTCCATACCGCAGATCCCCTTACGTCAATTGCGTATCCTATCTTTTCAATGGGATCTTCCTAACTCCGGTATTTAGAGTCGTGTCTGAAGTGAGCGTTAGAAATCTAACGACCAAACTCCAGCCGCAGAAAAAAGTCAGTAGTTAAGAGCTTTCTGGGCTAACGCCGGTTTATAAAGCTCTTAACTACTGTGCTCTAAAGTACACTAACACTCATAAACTACCTATGTACCCCTAAACTGAGGTCCCCCCACATCGCCGCCACTCGATTAAATTTTTTTAACCCCTAATCTGCCGACCACCACCTACGTTATACTTATGTACCCCTAATCTGCTGCCCCTAACACCGCCGACCCCTATATTATATTTATTAACCCCTAATCTGCCCCCCACAACGTCGCCGCCAACTACCTACAATAATTAACCCCTAATCTGCCGACCGCAAAGCGCCGCTACTTAAGTTATCCTTATGTACCCCTAATCTGCTTCCCCTAACACCGCCGACCCCTATATTATATTTATTTACCCCTAATCTGCCCCCCACAACGTCGCCGCCAACTACCTACAATAATTAACCCCTAATCTGCCGACCACAAAGCGCCGCTACTTAAGTTATCCTTATGTACCCCTAATCTGCTGCCCCTAACACCGCCGACCCCTATATTATATTTATTAACCCCTAATCTGCCCCCCACAACGTCGCCGCCAACTACGTACAATAATTAACCCCTAATCTGCCGACCGCAAAGCGCCGCTACTTAAGTTATCCTTATGTACCCCTAATCTGCTGCCCCTAACACCGCCGACCCCTATATTATATTTATTAACCTCTAATCTGCCCCCCACAACGTCGCCGCCAGCTACCTACAATAATTAACCCCTAATCTGCCGACAGGAGCTCACCGCTATTCTAATAAATTTTTTAACCCCTAAAGCTAATTCTAACCCTAACCCTAACACCCCCCTAAATTAAATATAATTTTATTCTAACGAAATAAATTAACTCTTATTAAATAACTTATTCCTATTTAAAGCTAAATACTTACCTGTAAAATAAACCCTAATATAGCTACAATATAAATTATAATTACATTGTAGCTATTTTAGGATTAATATTTATTTTACAGGCAACTTTGTAATTATTTTAACCAGGTACAATAGCTATTAAATAGTTAAGAACTATTTAATAGTTACCTAGTTAAAATAATTACAAAATTACCTGTAAAATAAACCCTAACCTAAGTTACAATTAAACCTAACACTACACTATCAATAAATTAATTAAATACAATACCTACAATTATCTACAATTAAATAAACTAACTAAAGTACAAAAAATATAAAAGAACTAAGTTACAAAAAATAAAAAAATATTTACAAACATAAGAAAAATCTTACAACAATTTTAAACTAATTACACCTACTCTAAGCCCCCTAATAAAATAACAAAGCCCCCCAAAATAAAAAAATGCCCTACCCTATTCTAAATTACAAAAGTTCAAAGCTCTTTTACCTTACCAGCCCTGAACAGGGCCCTTTGCGGGGCATGCCCCAAAGAATTCAGCTCTTTTGCCTGTAAAAAAAACACATACAATACCCCCCCCAACATTACAACCCACCACCCACATACCCCTAATCTAACCCAAACCCCCCTTAAATAAACCTAACACTAAGCCCCTGAAGATCTTCCTACCTTATCTTCACCATACCAGGTTCACCGATCCGTCCTGAGTCTTGATCCAAGCCCAAGCGGGGGGCTGAAGAGTGATGTCCATCCTCGGGCTGAAGTCTGGATCCAAGCGGCGGCTGAAGAAATCCATCATCGGGCTGAAGTCGGAAGTCCATCATCGGGATGAAGTCTTCTATCAAGCCGCATCTTCAATCTTCTTTCTTCTGGAGCGGAGCCATCTTCTTCCAAGCCGACGCGGAACATCCTCTTCAACCGACGACTAGACGACGAATGACGGTTCCTTTAAGGGACGTCATCCAAGATGGCGTCCCTCGAATTCCGATTGGCTGATAGGATTCTATCAGCCAATCGGAATTAAGGTAGGAATATTCTGATTGGCTGATTGAATCAGCCAATCAGAATCAAGTTCAATCCGATTGGCTGATCCGATCAGCCAATCAGATTGAGCTTGCATTCTATTGGCTGTTCCGATCAGCCAATAGAATGCGAGCTCAATCTGATTGGCTGATCGGATCAGCCAATCGGATTGAACTTGATTCTGATTGGCTGATTCAATCAGCCAATCAGAATATTCCTACCTTAATTCCGATTGGCTGATAGAATCCTATCAGCCAATCGGAATTCGAGGGACGCCATCTTGGATGATGTCCCTTAAAGGAACCGTCATTCGTCGTCTAGTCGTCGGTTGAAGAGGATGTTCCGCGTCGGCTTGGAAGAAGATGGCTCCGCTCCGCTCCAGAAGAAAGAAGATTGAAGATGCGGCTTGATAGAAGACTTCATCCCGATGATGGACTTCCGACTTCAGCCCGATGATGGATTTCTTCAGCCGCCGCTTGGATCCAGACTTCAGCCCGAGGATGGACATCACTCTTCAGCCCCCCGCTTGGGCTTGGATCAAGACTCTGGACAGATCGGTGAACCTGGTATGGTGAAGATAAGGTAGGAAGATCTTCAGGGGCTTAGTGTTAGGTTTATTTAAGGGGGGTTTGGGTTAGATTAGGGGTATGTGGGTGGTGGGTTGTAATGTTGGGGGGGGTATTGTATGTGTTTTTTTACAGGCAAAAGAGCTGAATTCTTTGGGGCATGCCCCGCAAAGGGTTGGTAAGGTAAAAGAGCTTTGAACTTTTGTAATTTAGAATAGGGTAGGGCATTTTTTTTATTTTGGGGGGCTTTGTTATTTTATTAGGGGGCTTAGAGTAGGTGTAATTAGTTTAAAATTGTTGTAATTTTTTCTAATGTTTGTAAATATTTTTTTATTTTTTGTAACTTAGTTCTTTTTTATTTTTTGTACTTTAGTTAGTTTATTTAATTGTATTTATTTGTAGGAATTGTATTTAATTAATTTATTGATAGTGTAGTGTTAGGTTTAATTGTAGATAATTGTAGGTATTTTATTTAATTAATTTAATGATAGTGTAGTGTTAGGTTTAATTGTAACTTAGGTTAGGATTTATTTTACAGGTAATTTTGTTATTATTTTAACTAGGTAACTATTAAATAGTTCTTAACTATTTAATAGCTATTGTACCTGGTTAAAATAATTACAAAGTTGCCTGTAAAATAAATATTAATCCTAAAATAGCTACAATGTAATTATTATTTATATTGTAGCTATATTAGGATTTATTTTACAGGTAAGTATTTATCTTTAAATAGGAATAATTTATTTAATAAGAGTTAATTTATTTAGTTAGATTTAAATTATATTTAATTTAGGGGGGTGTTAGTGTTAGGGTTAGACTTAGCTTTAGGGGTTAATACATTTATTAGAATAGCGGTGAGCTCCAGTCGGCAGATTAGGGGTTAATGTTTGAAGTTAGGTGTCGGCGATGTTAGGGAGGGCAGATTAGGGGTTAATACTATTTATTATAGGGTTAGTGAGGCGGATTAGGGGTTAATAACTTTATTATAATAGCGGTGCGGTCCGCTCGGCAGATTAGGGGTTAATAAGTGTAGGCAGGTGGAGGCGACGTTGTGGGGGGCAGATTAGGGGTTAATAAATATAATATAGGGGTCGGCGGTGTTAGGGACAGCAGATTAGGGGTACATAGGGATAATGTAAGTAGCGGCGGTTTACGGAGCGGCAGATTAGGGGTTAATAATAATATGCAGGGGTCAGCGATAGCGGGGGCGGCAGATTAGGGGTTAATAAGTGTAAGGTTAGGGGTGTTTAGACTCGGGGTACATGTTAGGGTGTTAGGTGCAGACGTAGGAAGTGTTTCCCCATAGGAAACATTGGGGCTGCGTTAGGAGCTGAACGCGGCTTTTTTGCAGGTGTTAGATTTTTTTTCAGCTCAAACAGCCCCATTGTTTCCTATGGGGGAATCGTGCACGAGCACGTTTTTGAGGCTGGCCGCGTCCGTAAGCAACTCTGGTATTGAGAGTTGCAGTGTCGTTAAATATGCCTGTACGCTCCCTTTTTGGAGCCTAACGCAGCCATTCTGTGGACTCTCAATACCAGAGTTATTTTAAAGGTGCGGCCAGAAAAAAGCCAGCGTTAGCTACGTGGGTCGTTACCGACAAAACTCTAAATCTAGGCGATATTCTTTTACCTGTTATATACCTCATGTGTTGAGGTTAACTCTAGTAAGCATATTTACAAAGGATTCCTTTATATGTGTATATTTGTTTTTATAAAATAAACGGTATCACACTATTAGCTCTTCTCCTTGTTTTATGCACGCTCATCCCGGAGTTCTATACAGACCCTTAGTACCAGCTGAGGAAGAACGGGGATACAGCACCTTACACCTTCGGCCACAGACTGCATAAACCATCATAATTTAATACAGCTTTGGGCGAGATACTTACCTCATATGATTGAGGTGAAGTCTGGTGAGTACCCATCTTGATGTAGTAACGGACAAGATATCCTTACGTTCCTCATATCGCAACGTTTGTTGAAAAGTCACCACGGACATTATAAAATCTCAATATCACCGTTGATACTCAGATGGGTGTATTATAAACTTTGTCGACGCTACAGAGCATAACCTGGTGTTATTTGTTTTATGCTTTTTAATTGTGGATTTACATTTAGACTTTGCAGACCTTTTTGGCATCTGTGCTATATGTTCATATGTCATTGTGTTCAATTTATATGACCAACATTCTTAGCCTATTTTTAATGCATTTTATTCGTTATTAATTTATCCACTGTAATAATTTGTGTTACTTTCTTGGACATTTGTTGTATTTAACATTTGTTTAGACAATATCAGTCCTCACTTATTGGTATCATCCTTTATTCTCAACATATATATCTCTCTAGATACATTTTCCAAGACTATATTGTCTAGATAGTAAGAGATATATATAGATATATAGAACATACATCTATTTCTATATAGACATTTTTTGAAAGTATTCGTTTACATCTTTAATGATAGCATCATTTTATATGAGCTAGGAAATTTATAAAGGAAAATATTAGATGCGCTAAATTCACAATACCTTTCCTCACACATTCTTTAATATTTGGAAGCATAATAGGGATATTACTTCCTCTTTGTGAAATAGCAGCTCTGAGCCTCCTTTCCGCTATAGTAGAATATATACCTACAACGCCTGTTAATACAGACATTGGTAGCCTGGGATAATTTTTTTAGATATAAAAACTCTTAATAATTTTCCCTTTTTATAAGGCTAATCCAAAGCGCAGTCCCTGGGTGTATTGTTCATTTCTTTGGACACTACACTCTTTTTCCTCTTGGTTTCCATATATATATATATATATATATATATATATATATATATATATATATATATATATATATATATATATATATATATATATATATATATATATATATATATATATTATTTTTTTAAAGAGAATTATTTAAAATTAAGATTTTCCCCTCTAGTAAGTTACAGTTTTCTCTGCCTGAGTCTTTGGTTTTTGTGTTCTAAAATGTATAGTCTAGTTTATATTTATTTCAAACAACTATTACCATTCTGATTACAGTTCTGTGCTATCCTTCTGATGGTGATATGCATTCAAAAGTATTAAAATTGATATAAAACTACCTTAAAGGGACATTAAACCCAATTTTTTTCTTTCATGATTCAGATAAAGAATGCCATTTTAAACAACTTTCCAATTTTTTTCTATTATCTAATTTGCTTCATTGTCTTGATATTCCTTTCCTGAAAAGCATATCTAGATAGGCTCAGTAGCTTCTGATTGGTGGCTGCACATAGATGCCTCATGTGATTGGCTCACCAATGTGCATGGCTATTTCTTTAACAAAGGGTATCTAAAGATTGCAGCAAATTAGATAATAGAAGTAAATTGGAATGTTGTTTAAAATTGTATTCTCTATCTGAATCGTGAAGGAATTTTTTGGGGTTTAATGGCCCTTTAAGTTGCATGTATAAGCTGTATTATGACATGCAAATATTGCCCATTTTACAGATGTGAATATTCTGAAATACAAACTATTCCAAAATTCAAACCTACCAGTAATAAGCAGTTTGGATAAAGGGTTTTGTAACTGTATTTTGCTTGCTTTTAATTAAATGCAAATATAGGGGGAAACGCTGTAGGTGTACATGTTATACGTATGAATGCATTGTTTTTATACTGTTTGAAATCTGTATCTTTCAGTGAAGAAAATAATTCTACTATCATATATTCTTGGGTCTGAGCTGCCCTCTAGTGGCTCTTAACAGTTTGACTCAAATCATTATTTTAGATTCACATCATTAAAGGAACAGTGTATCCTACATTTTCCTCCCCTTTAATTTGTTCAAAATTATCAATTTTACCTGCTGGAGTGTATGACATTGTTTACAAAAAGCATCTTTACCCTTATTTTGGCATTTGAAATAGCCAATTTAACCTGTGGTATCCCTACGTATACTGCAAGTTTCTATACTAAATGGGATACTAAAACCAAATTTTTACTCCTATTATCAGTTTTTCTTCATTCTCTTGCTATCTGGACAGCACTTGCTTAATGGTGGATGCATTTACCTACCAATCAGCAAGAACAACCAAGGTTGTGAAGAAAAAATGGGCCGGCTTCTAAACTTACATTCTTGCTTTTCAAATAAAGATAGCAAAAGAATGAAGAAAAATTACTAATAGGAGTAAATTAGAAAGTTGCTTAAAATTGCATGCTCTATCTGAATCATGAAAGAAAAATTTGGGTTCAGTGTCCCTTTAAGTATAGGTTATAAACAAGCTATGCAAACATAGCCAACAGAAGAAATTACACTCCCAGTGGGGTGTAGAAGAGATAAGTAATAAAAATGTTTAATTTTCCATTGTTCTCTCTAAGGGGTCAATTTATCAAGCTCTGTACGTTTCCGGCAAGCCTGAAAGACTGCTGCTCCATAACCTGTCTGCCTGCTGTGAGGCGGCGGACAGAAATCAACCCGATCAAATACGACTGGGTTGATTGACCCCCCCTGCTAGCGGCCGATTGGCCACGAAACTGCAGGGGGCGGTATTGCACCAGCAGTTCACAAGAACTGCTGGTGCAATGATAAATGCCAACAGCGTATGCTATTGGCATTTATCGATGTGCAGCGGACATGATACGATATACAGACAGATATAAGGAAGCATGTGTGTGTACAGAAAGTGATATAATGAGAATGAGATCTGATTTTAACGGTAAGCTCAACCCTTTTTAATAGGTTGAAGTTTCAAATAACAAAACCAGCTATTTCATATACACAAATAAACCTAAATAAGCAATTTCTCATACATTGTATACTTTACAGTTGGTATTAAAAGTTATTGGAAATATATAAAGGGAAAATTATTTTATAGTACACAGCCTCTTTAGAGTAAAGAAAGATGCTATCATACTTGTCTGTACTAATATAAGTTGTGTACATTCTCAAATGGATAATATGAAATACAGCCTGTAAAAGCAGAATTAAAACAAGTGGGCCTTTGTTTCTGATAGGTATGAAATAAAAGCTGTTTACATTAAAACTAATATACCAGTGCACTTCCTACTCATTGGCTTATTGAGCATTAGCAGGAAGAATCTACCAACCAGTGAACATTAACAGGTATTACCTTTGAACCAATGAGAAGTAACAGTAAATGCCTGATGACTAACAAACATTAGTAGGTTGTACATAACTGATACAGCTCCATTGGTTCAAGTTTAATTTTAAAAAGCTTTTACTTTATTATTCTTACAAAAATAACACATTTAGATGCAGATCTTTCATATTGAATTCAAATCAGCCCTTACTGTGCATGCCACACCTTTTATGAATAATTCACAGAAGAAAATAAGAGATCAAATTATTGAAAGAACACATATCCTTCCTGTGGACATTGTAAAAGTAATATTCCAGTTCTGGGTCAATACAGGTAGGTGTGCAGCTATTGCATTAATAAATCTATTATCATAGAAGATTAGCCTATAATTAAATAGGCATTACACAAAGCGTATTGTGAAATGAGACCACGCCAGGGGCTATATTAATTTTTATTGATTGCTATTTGTGTAATATAAAAAAAAAAAACTATCATCAAGACAAAGACCTATTTAGTTACTTTAAAGAGACAGTCTACTCCAGAATGTTTATTGTTTAAAAAGATAGATAATCCCTTTATTACGCATTCCCCAGTTTTGCATAACCAACACGTTATATAAAAATACTTTTTGCCTCTATGATCACCTTGTATCTAAGCGTCTTCAGACCACCCCCTTATTTCAGTTCTTTTGACAGACTTGTAACTCCATGGGTGTGAGCACAATGTTATCTAATGGCACACATGAACTAACACCCTCTAGCTGTGAAAACTGCCAAAATGCCCTGAGATAAGAGGCGGCCTTTAAGGGCTTAGAAATTGGCATATGAGTCTACCTAGGTTTAGCTTTCAACTAAGAATACCAAGCAAACAAAGCAAATTTGATGATAAACGTAAATTGGAAAGTGGTTTCAAATGATATGCCCTATCTGAATCACAAAAGTTTAATTTTGACTTTACTGTCCCTTTAACTATAAGGGGAACGAACAAATAGGAGGGGCAATCTTCCTTCTATTGAGATGTTAATATGGATTATATATACATTTTAAAAGTGGTTGAATCTATACTAAAGTTTTTCTCTGAAAACTATATAACATATTGAATACCTTCCCAGCTCTTCCCAAGTGAAACATATCTGTCTAAATAGCAGTAATTTAATCATATTGCAACATTTGTTTCTTGTTATTTGCTGTGTGTAATTTGTTCAATTATATTTGTATTCATGCTCAGATAAAATATTCATTTATTTTTCTTAATAGTGATATTTTCTATCTATTAGAAAAAACAACTGCTCTTTTCTTTATGCTATTTTCCGTTCTTTGCCTTCCATATTTACTCCGTCTCAGTTAATCTATATATATTAAAAAAAAAAACACTTGATAATACAGCAATTCAGTCAATTCCAAGTTGGATCATGTAAATGCTAAACCAGGGACATTTAGAGGAGATGTTCCAGGGCTTCAGAGAGCTATAAGAGGGGCGTAGTCTGTTAGAAGGGTTGTTCAATGGTGACCAGAGCTGTTAGAGGGGGTTGGCCAGGGAATGGCCAGAAATTTCTAGGTTCACTACAAATGGCAGTGGTTAGGCCAGCATCACAGAGAAAAGTGAGAGCAGCTGAATCTCATATTATGGCTCGTCCAATGGAAAGGGAAAGTAGGTGAAGGCTAGCATGTGTCAGAGAGCGTGTAAAGGCAAAAGAGCGGGGACCTGTTTGTAAAAGAGGCTGGGCTAATAAAACTGTTTATAAGAAAGAGGTTGGTAATCATGAAAAGGAGATCCATCTTGGGGTAGAACTCAGATATGCACAAGGCAATTTACATATAAGGCTGAGAACACCCTGAAAACTGCATCAGAGGATTTGAACGTTGTTTAATCTTTATCTTTAAGACTAGCCCAGTGCTTATATTACATTTTTTTTTTAAATGGTGGAAAAGTATTAGCTGACCTGTTCAAGTCTCCTTGCTTTGAATTAGTTGTTGAAGGATAACTTCTAGCCCATATTTTCGACTAATATGGCTGTATAAGAGTTAGGACGAATGTTGGCCTCTATACACTTCACGGCTTCTTGAGAATTTTTCAGTATTTTGAAGGTCTTATCAACAGAACTGCTAAGTCAATTTTCTCTAAGCTTCTGGGGTATTAAAGGGATGGGAAACCCCATTTTTTTAATGATTTAGATAGATCATACATTTTTAAACAACTTTCCATTTTACTTGTATTATCAATTTGTTTCATTCTCCTAGTATCTTTTGTTGAGGGAACATCAATGCACTACTGGGAGCAAGCTGAACACATTGGTAAGCCAATGACAAGACATATATGTGCAGCCACTAATCAGCAGCTCCTTAACTGTTATAATTATATTTCTTGTTTGTTTGTTCACTATGGGAAGTGAAACATACAGGATTTCTTATAGCAATTATTATAGGAATTGACAAAAAATATGTATAGTGTTACAGGTTGGTTAACAGAATAAGACTTTTGCTAGGTTAACCTATCTGTGTTAATATTTGCCAGCTAGATAGTTTTATCCTACAAACACTGTAGTCTGCAGTAAACTAATTAGGCAGGATTAAAGTTCAGGTTCATGCAATAATACTGTCCAGATAATCAGTGAGATATTGATCAAAGTAGATACTGAAGCGAATGTAATATAAGGTATCAAGTAATAGTATTGGTAAACATACGACCTGATAATCAGTTCTGGAAACAGAGGTGTGCAAAGTTATATGAGAGACCGCGGAGGTTTGCGGCTTGCAGCGTGGAGCTGTGTGAGAATGGCTCCAGGCGATAGCTGATGACGTCAGCGGGTAGCAGCCGATACTGGTCTGAGACAAGCCGAAAGTACAAGCTGCTGTTAGTAGCGAGAGCGAGAGTGCCGCTCTGAGATGCTGGGGAAATTAGGTGGAGCCGGAATTGGCTCAGTTTCACACACAGTTCACTGAGAATTGCAGATAATCCAGCATAGAAGAGAGGCAAAGGTGTGTCTTAAATAGGCAGGTGCATTCATTAAAGGGGCAGTGAGCAGAGAAAAAAGGAAGGATCTGACATATCCCCCCCCCAAGAACACCCACAGCGAGGGTTCTAAGGACAAGGTCTTTCCGGATTTCTACGGTGGAAAAGTGAAACACACCTGGGGGCCGTGACTGAAGTAGCAGGTTCCCATGAGTCTTCAGAATGATCATACCCTTTCCATCGTACTAGATATTCCAAAACACCCCTTCGCCTCCTGGAGTCAAGAATAGCTTCTATCTCATATTCCAAATCCTGGGAAAGAACATGTGTAACAGAATCCACGGCAAATCTGTCGGAAAGACAGGGTTTAACCAGGGAGACATGGAAAGTCGGGTGCAACTTATATGAGTGAGGCAGTTGTAGAGTGACAGTAGCTGGATTCCTAACGGCAATTATAGGAAAAGGACCTATAAATAGCTTACTCATTTTCTTGGAGGGTGTATGTAAGCGCAAATTTTTAGTTGACAACCAGACTAGTTGTCCAACCTGGTAGACAGGTTGAGGCTTATGCCGCAAGTCATAATAACGTTTATGGGATGCTTGTGCATGTTTTATGTTGTCTCGAGCAACTGACAAAGTCTGGGAGATGTCATTCACAGTGTCGTTGACTTTAGGACAGGGAGATGGTGTATAAGGAAGGAAGCTGATTCTGGGATGGAGTCCATGATTGAGAAAGAAAGGGCTAAAGCCAGTTGAAGAATTCTTAGCGTTGTTGTAGGCGAATTCTGCCAGAGCTAGATGGTCAGCCCATTGATCCTGTTGGTTGGAGCAAAAGCAGCGGAGGTACTGCTCCAACCACTGATTGGTGCGCTCTGCCTGTCCATTCGTTTGTGGATGATATGAAGTTGTGAGCTTTTGAGTTACTTGTAGAGTATTACATAAATGTCTCCAAAAGCGAGAGGTGAATTGTGATCCTCTGTCCGAAAGGAGTACCATAGGCAACCCATGTAATCTAACAACGTTCCTGATAAACAAGTCGCAAGTTTGTTGTGCAGTGGGTACTCCTATAGCTGGTATGAAATGCGCCATCTTTGTTAGTAAATCAACTACTACAAAAATGGAGGTGTAGGACAAAGATTTTGGTAGATCGACAATAAAATCCATTGCGAGATGAGTCCAAGGGGTTTCTGGAACTGGATATGGTTGTAGAAGTCCCATTGGAGATTGATGTGATGGTTTACATGTGGCACAAATACCACAATTTGAAATATAGTCTTCTACAGAGGAAAGCATAGTTGGCCACCAGTAATTACGCTTAAGTAGCTCTAGAGTTTTTTGTATGCCTAAGTGTCCCGTGAGTGGGGAATCATGATGAGCTCGTAAAAGAGAAATTCTATACTGAGGTGGTATGTATAGATGTTTACCATGGTAATATAAACCATCTGGATTTCTATGCAGAAGATGAGTTGGTTTTGTGGAATCCTGATTTTGAGCTTTCTGGAACTGAGGATCTTTATGAACGAGTAGACCTAAAAAGTTTGATGAGGGTATAACTGTAGACGGGGTTTCCACATTGAGAGGTCTATTGTCTTTGCGGGAGAGGGCGTCAGCTTTGCCGTTTCGACTACCAGGTCTGTAGGTGATGAGATAATTGAATCGTGAGAAATAGAGATTCCAGCGGAGTTGTCTGGAGGAGAGAGTCCTACTTTGTTGTAAATATTGTAAATTTTTGTGATCTGTAATAACGATAATAGGGTGTAAAGCTCCCTCTAATAGATGTCGCCATTGCTCAAATGCAGTTTTGATGGCCAGTAATTCCTTTTCCCCTATGGGGTAATTTCGTTCAGCTGGTAGCATGAGCCTGGAAAGATAGGCGACAGGATGCATCACATCAGTAAGTGATTGTTTCTGTGACAACACTGCCCCCAGAGCATAATCCGACGCATCAACCTCTATAATAAATTGTAAATCTGGGTCTGGGAATTTAAGAATAGGTGCCGTGGTGAAGTCAGTTTTCAACTGTTGGAAGACTCTCTGACAGTCAGATGTCCAGTTAAAAGTGTTTGTGTGTTTTGTTAAATCAGTAAGTGGTTTAGCAGTCTGGGCGAAATTACGAATAAATTTTCGATAGAAATTCGCAAAACCAAGGAATCTTTGTACTTGTTTGCGATTTTTTTGGGGTAGGCCACTGAGTGATAGCATGGATTTTAGAGTCATCCATCTTAATACCAGTGTTCGATATAATGTAACCCAAGAAAGTGACTTGACTGCAATGAAATTCACACTTTTCTAGTTTAGCGTATAACTTATGTTGACGAAGTCTTGCTAATACTGTTCTCACGTGGGTCACATGTTGTTGTATAGTATCAGAATAGATCAAGATGTCGTCAAGATAAACTACTATAAAGGTGTCCAAAATGTCTTTAAAAATGTCATTTATGAAACATTGGAATGTAACTGGAGCGTTACATAACCCAAAAGGCATAACGGTATATTCATACAAGCCATAACGAGTTCTGAAAGCTGTTAACCATTCATCTCCAGCTCTCATTCTTATAAGATTGTAAGCACCCCTGAGGTCCAATTTTGTGAAGACTTTGGCAGTGCGCAATCTTTCTATCAATTCAGGGATGAGGGGTAATGGGTAGCGATTTTTCTTGGTACGTTTGTTTAACTCCCTGTAGTCAATAATTGGTCTGAGTGACTGATCTTTGTTTTTAACAAAAAATATACCTGCGCCAGCAGGTGAGGTGGAAGGTCTAATAAACCCTTTTGCTAGATTTTCCTGTAGATATAATTTTAGGTGATCTAATTCGGGTTTAGATAGGGGGTATATGTGACCCACTGGTATTGTGGAGCCAGGTAAGAGGTCTATAGGACAGTCGTAGGTCCTGTGTGGCGGAAGTGTCTGTGCATCAGTCTTGTTAAATACGTCTTGGAAATCAGTGTATTCGGATGGCAACTGAGAAGTAGATGAGAGAAGAATGTTATTGAGAGGGAAACAAGTTTGAGAGCAGTAGGTAGACGTTAGGTCTATAGTCAATTTGTGCCAGTCAAAGATAGGTTTATGTAGTTGTAACCAAGTAAGACCTAATATAACAGGATATAGAGGACTAGGTATAATGTCAAAGCTGATAGATTCTCTATGTCCTGTGGAGGTGCACATAAGTAAGGGAGTGGTTTCAAGAGTTACTGGACCATAGGATAATGAAGACCCATCAACCAAATTTATAGAAACAGGAGACATTTTTGCTTGTGAGGGTATTTTATTTCTATTTACAAAATCACAATCAATGTAATTTCCTGAAGCGCCTGTATCAATAATCGCATCAATCTTTAGGCAATGTAGATCCCACTGTAAAGTAAAAGACATAGAAATATGTGGTTGTTTTGGTCTGTTTACTGAAAGGCTAAGAAATGTTGAAGAAGTCTTACCGTTTTTTGTCTTTTTTAAGAGAGGACATGCTGTCAGGTCATGCTCAGGGGCAGCGCAGTACATACACAGACGATGAGTGCGTCTTCTGCCCTTCTCCTCAGGTGATAAAGGACCTCTGATAAATCCAATATCCATTGGAGTCTCATTATCCCTAGAGGGTACTGGTGGAGTATTCTGTCTCTTGTATGAGGTTGGGGTGTTTGCCCTCTCTTGTTTGCGTTCCCTTATACGCCTATCAATTGTAGTACAATGTGTGAAGAGATCCTCCAAATGCTGTGGTACACCAGTACGGGAGAGCTCATCTTTGATATCTTCTGAAAGCCCAATCCTGAACTGATGTCTAAGCGAGGGTTCATTCCACTTTGATTCAATTGCATAGATTTTAAATTGTGATATATAATTTTCTACAGGTTGTCTGCCCTGTCTCAAGGCCCTGAGAGAGGATTCGGCAGATTCCTGTTTAAAAGGATCTTCATATAGTGAGGATAGTGCCTTTAGAAAATCCTGTATAGAGTTTAGAATGGGATTCTGATTTTCAAACAAACTATCCGCCCAGACACGGGGTTCACCCCTTAAATAAGAGATAGTAGTCAATACCTTAATTCTATCAGTGCTATAAGTTCTGGGTTTTAGTTCAAACATCAAAAGACAAGCATTTCTAAATTCCTTAAACATTGCTCTATTACCACTAAATTTGTCAGGAAAAGACACCTGTGGTTCAGGATGTGCTTCTGAATGTGCAGTTTTAGCAGTATACATATCTCTAAGGCAATCTTTGAGCACCTGATTTTCAGTTTGCACATCTCTGAGAGTTAAATTTACAGATTCCATACGTTGAGTTAAAGTGGCAATTTGGTTTGCAATTTCTGTCATATCCATAGTGCTATACCTGTATTTAGAGGCTGGATTATACTGTTATAATTATATTTCTTGTTTGTTTGTTCACTATGGGAAGTGAAACATACAGGATTTCTTATAGCAATTATTATAGGAATTGACAAAAAATATGTATAGTGTTACAGGTTGGTTAACAGAATAAGACTTTTGCTAGGTTAACCTATCTGTGTTAATATTTGCCAGCTAGATAGTTTTATCCTACAAACACTGTAGTCTGCAGTAAACTAATTAGGCAGGATTAAAGTTCAGGTTCATGCAATAATACTGTCCAGATAATCAGTGAGATATTGATCAAAGTAGATACTGAAGCGAATGTAATATAAGGTATCAAGTAATAGTATTGGTAAACATACGACCTGATAATCAGTTCTGGAAACAGAGGTGTGCAAAGTTATATGAGAGACCGCGGAGGTTTGCGGCTTGCAGCGTGGAGCTGTGTGAGAATGGCTCCAGGCGATAGCTGATGACGTCAGCGGGTAGCAGCCGATACTGGTCTGAGACAAGCCGAAAGTACAAGCTGCTGTTAGTAGCGAGAGCGAGAGTGCCGCTCTGAGATGCTGGGGAAATTAGGTGGAGCCGGAATTGGCTCAGTTTCACACACAGTTCACTGAGAATTGCAGATAATCCAGCATAGAAGAGAGGCAAAGGTGTGTCTTAAATAGGCAGGTGCATTCATTAAAGGGGCAGTGAGCAGAGAAAAAAGGAAGGATCTGACATTAACCTACCTAGGTATGCTTTTCAACAAAGGATAACAAAAGAACAAAGAAAATTAGACGATAGGAGTAAATTGGAAAGTTGTTTAAAAGTGCATTCTCTATCTGAATCATAAAGGAGAAATATTGGGTTTCATGTACCTTTAATGCAGACATGACTATACCGTGCTTAAAGTATATTTATGTTCCTCCTGTCTCTGAATGATGATAGGGGGTTTACAAAACAGGAGGAATTCCCAAAGTCTTGGAAAGTAGAATGCAGCCATGTTATGCTTAGGGTAGCTAAGAGAAATGTAAAAAGGAGATCCATCTTGGGGTAGAACTCAGATATGCACAAGGCAATTTACATATAAGGCTGTGAACACCCTGAAAACTGCATCAGAGGATTTGAATGTTGTTTAATCTTTATTTTTAAGACTAGCCCAGTGCTTATATTACATTTTTTTTTTTAAATGGTGGAAAAGCATCAGCTGACCTGTTCAAGTCTCCTTGCTTTGAATTAGTTGTTGAAGGATAACTTCTAGCCCATATTTAATTTCGACTAATATGGCTGTATAAGAGTTAGGACGAATGTTGGCCTCTATACACTTCATGGCTTCTTGAGAATTTTTCAGTATTTTGAAGGTCTTATCAACGGAACTGCTAAGTCAATTTTCTCTAAGCTTCTGGGGTATTAAAGGGATGGGAAACCCCAATTTTTTCATGATTTAGATAGATCATACATTTTTAAACAACTTTCCATTTTACTTGTATTATCAATTTTGTTTCATTCTCCTAGTATCTTTTGTTGAGGGAACATCAATGCACTACTAGGAGCAAGCTGAACACATTGGTAAGCCAATGACAAGACATATATGTGCAGCCACTAATCAGCAGCTCCTTAACCTACCTAGGTATGCTTTTCAACAAAGGATAACATAAGAACAAAGAAAATTAGACGATAGGAGTAAATTGGAAAGTTGTTTAAAAGTGCATTCTCTATCTGAATCATAAAGGAGAAATATTGGGTTTCATGTACCTTTAATGCAGACATGACTATACCGTGCTTAAAGTATATTTATGTTCCTCCTGTCTCTGAATGATGATAGGGGGTTTACAAAACAGGAGGAATTCCCAAAGTCTTGGAAAGTAGAATGCACCCATGTTATGCTTAGGGTAGCTAAGAGAAATGTAAAAGAAATTGAAGCTTATTTACAAAATCAGTGTGCAAATGTTTTTTACTATCTCGTGGCATTAAAGGGACAGTCTACACCAGAATTTTTATTTTTTTAAAAGATAGATAATCCCTTTATTAACCATTCCCCAGTTTTGCATAACCAACACAGTTATAATAATATACTTTTAACCTCTGTGATTATCTTGTATCTAAGCCTCTGCAAACTGCCCCTTTATTTCAGTTCTTTTGACAGACTTGCAGTCTAGCCAATCAGAGCCTGCTCCCAGATAACTTCACGTGCATGAGCACAGTGTTATCTATATGAAATACGTGAACTAACACCCTCTAGTGGTGAAAAACTGTTAAAACACATTCTGAAAAGAGGTGGCCTTCAAGGTCTAAGAAATTTGCATATGAACCTCCTAGGTTAAGCTTTCAACTAAGAATACCAAGAGAACAAAGCAAAATTGGTGATAAAAGTAAATTGGAAAATTGTTTAAAATTACATGCTCTATCTGAATCATGAAAGTTTATTTTGGCCTAGACTGTCCCTTTAAGAAAAGTGTTTCTTGTTAGTAGTGATAACATATATATCCTGCACCATTCTTTACTCTTTTATAGGTCTATGGAAAACAAATTTCCTCAAGTATTGTTATATGGAAAATGATCGAGTCCATAATTTTCTATGTAAGTGTCTTACCTTGTGTGAGTATACTGTATGTATTATTTCAGGGTAAGTTAAGCGTTCTTGTGTGATGCGTCTTCAACGGCACATAAAATTAACAGTAGAAAATAGACAAGTCAGTTTTGACTACAAAAGGTTGTATGGCATACTGTAAATCATTAAAACCACTAAGAGACATGCTTTAAAATATCAGCAAATGTTCCAAAACTCATTGTACAGAAGGTTTGTTTTTGCTTATTCCAGGAAGAAGATGACAAGGTTCTAGATACTGTAAAAGTGATTTGTTTCAAAACACATTTTTTGGGGGATTTTTGTTAGTGTAAAAATCTGCGCAAAAGATCTTCGCCTAGATTACGAGTCTTGCGTTAACCTTAAAAAGCTGCATTGAGAAGTCCCAATGCTGCTTTTTAACGCCCGCTGGTATTACGAGTCTGGCAAGTACAGGTGTACCGCTCATTTTTTTCCGCGACTCGAGCATACCGCAAATCCACTTACGTAAATTGCGTATCCTATCTTTTCAATGGGCTTTTCCTAACGCCGGTATTACGAGTCTTGGAAAAATTTAGTGGTACAGCCTCTCCTGTCAAGACTAATACCGCATTTAAATGTCAGTAGTTAAGAGTTTTATGGGCTAACGCCGTAACATAAAACTCTTAACTAAAGTGCTAAAAAGTACAATAACACCCATAAACTGCCTATTAACCCCTAAACCGAGCCCCCCCCTCCACATCGCAAACACTATATTAAATATTTTAACCCCTAATCTGCCTAACCGGACATCGCCGCCACTTCAATAAATGTAATGTTCATGTTAGGGTGTTAGGTGCAGACGTAGGAAGTGTTTCCCCATAGGAAACAATGGGGCTGCGTTAGGAGCTGAACGCGGCTTTTTTGCAGGTGTTAGGTTTTTTTTCAGCTCAAACAGCCCCATTGTTTCCTATGGGGGAATCGTGCACGAGCACGTTTTTGAGGCTGGCCGCGTCCGTAAGCACCGCTGGTATCTAGAGTTGCAGTGGCGTTAAATTATGCTCTACGCTCCCTTTTTGGAGCCTAACGCACTGAAAACCCTGCCATTCTGTTAACTCTAAATACCAGCGGTATTTAAAAGGTGCGGGGGAAAAAAAGCACGCATAGCTAACGCACCCCCTTGGCCGCAAAACTCCAAATCTAGGCGTTAGAGAGCCTAAAGTGATTGTACCATCTAGTAATGACTCAATTTGTTAATTGCTGACATGATACAAACCCCCCTGGTGCTTTGAATAGCTGCTGTATTTAAAATGCTGGTGCACTGAGAATATCTAGCTATGTCTCGCATGCACGTGCAGAGAAAAATTAACACAAAAACATTGATGACTTTTACTAGAAGCATTTTTGCCAATACATTTATATAGAAAATATGGCTCTATTCAAAGATATAATTCATCTATGTGCATTTAAATTTTGACCGGAATATCCCTTTAAGTATGGAAACAAACTTATGTCTTTTCACTGTTTATATTGCTGAGATGATAAATAATTCATACATCATAAAATGCTGCCATAATAAACACACCTCAGCAAAGATTGTACAGTGAAACATAGTCTTAATTAAAAAGACAAAAATCAGCTACAATTATGTAAAGCAACAAACTGCTTAATAAAGCTTTAGTATTAGAAATCAATTTTATATCCCACCAGAGTATTGTTGTAGCTATTGTAATATGATTTGTGCTCAGTTTACTTTAAAGCTTAATAGATTTTCTAAGTCATTTTTTTTCGTAAGATAAGCACAAAGAATGACCCATTTCAAATGGTTTAAATTTGCACACGAAAACACATAGCAGCTCAGTTGTTTCATTTTGTTTCAAATGAACCTCATGGACAAATATGTATTTCATATCATTTTAAGCACTTTTATAATTAAAATCTTTAAATCTCCAAATACTTTGTTGCAACCACAAATGTGCATTTAAATGGACACTAATGCAAAAATGACATGATCTAATTTGTATGTACTTGGTGCATTACTGAGCCTACATAACTATGGGCCTGGCCAGATTGCAAGAACTAGTATGGGACGCTAATATTCACACAAAATCCATACTGCTTCCATTTTGTTCTCAAACTTCAAAGAGCTCGTTCACATTTTGGGCCTCAGAATAATTTTGAGGGCTATTTATTTTGCTCTAGTTCAAGGAAAAGTAGTTTGAGCTAACACAATGTCCTGCAAGGCACAAAAAATAATCTAAAAAAAAATAAAAAAGCATTATCTTCCTAACTACTTGTGCTGTTACACTCTTAACCACCAAACTGCCAGACACATCAATTCAAATAAATCCTAAACCATCACAACGCTCCATTGCAATAACCCCCGCCACTTAAAGCCCCCTTCGCTATTAGGCCCCTAACCACCACAACCTCCATCACTAATAAACCCGACTGCCCCCTAACTGCCATAGCAACCATTGTTAAACCCTTCAGCTACAATTCATGATGGAAATCTGATGGTTTGCAAAAATTCCTCTCAAAGTAGTGCAGATCTTTGCTATATAACAAACATGTTTTACCAATGCACATTAAGAAATGATAACACTTGATACATGGTTTTCAAAAGATCTAAAAGATAAAGCAGTATTTCAAATACTGTTGCAAAACAGGACCAATGACTTGTTATGCAAGTGCAGATAGCACACTTCGGGGCCAATATACCAAAGTGCGAGCGGACATAATACAATGTAGCGTATCATGTCCGCCGCACATCGATAAATGCTGACAGCATATGCTGTCAGCATTTATCATTGCAAAAGCACTTCTTGTGAACTGCTTGTGCAATACCGCCCCTGCAGATTCACAGCCAATCGGCCACTAGCAAGGGGTGTCAATCAGCCTGATCGTATAGGATCGGGCGGATTGAAGGCCGCAGCCTCAGAGGCAGTGGAACAGTTATGGTGCAGCGGTCTTCATAACTACTGTTTCCCACAAGCCTGAATGCTCGCACGGAAACAGGGGCATCAAGCTCCATTCGGAGCATGATAATTCGGCCCCTATTACTCTTTTGCACTTAGTGTTGAAAGTATAGGGTGCACTATACATGCATCAAATGTGTTTGCTTTGGTTAAACATTTTAACCGACATCTTGTAATGCATGAGGGAGAGTTGTTGTTTGCGCTCATCTTAGCACAAAATTATGCACCCTGCTGTATCAGTTTCTCTCAACTATTAACTCCTTAATCACTATTTACACATCATAGTAAACTCACCTCAACACAAACCCACCAACCTAAACTGACCACTCCCCTAAACACCCGAGTGCAAACCAACCACAGACTTAAACTCACCACTAATCTAAATGTTACAAAAAAATGTATTTGAAAATAATAAACAAAATAATACAAAAAGTAAATGAAATAAATACTTTTTAAAATTTCTTTTCCAAAATTACTAATAATAAAGTTACATAAAAAGTTTTTTTTTAAACAAAAAATACATTTTAAAAAAACAAAAGAATGATGGCTAATTCTCAGCTAGATTACGAATTTTGCGTTATGAGTCAAATAGCATTGTTATAGCCCATAACGCTTAATTTTCCCTAACGCTGCTATTACAAGTCTTGTCGGCATAGGTGTACCGCACGCCAGTCACGCAACGTCAGTACCGCACTTTTAAAAAAGTCCTTTTTCAATGGAACTCCTATAGCGCCGGTATTACGAGTTTGCCTGGGAGGCCAAAAAGTGAGCGGTACACCCTATACTGACAAGATCCGTACCGCCATCTAAAGTCAGTAGTTATGAGCTTTACGTTACAAAGCTGTAACATAAAACTCATAACTAAAGTGTTAAAAAGTACACTAACACCCATAAACTACCTATTAACCCCTAAACCGAGGCCCTCCCGCATCGCAAACACTATTATAAAGTTATTAACCCCTAATCTGCCGCTCCGGACATCGCCACCACTATTAAAATGTATTAACCCCTATTCCGCCGCTCCCCCCATCGCAAACACTATTTAAATATAATTAACCCCTAATCTGCCGTCAGCCCACACTGCCGCTATAATAAACCTATTAACCCCTAAACCGCAAGCCCCACACAACAAAATATACTTAAATAAACTATTAACCCCTAAGCCGAAAACCCCCCACAACAAAATATACTAAAATAAACTATTGACCCCTAAACGCCCCCCTATATTAAAATTACAATTTCCCTATCTTAAATTAAAACTTACCTGTCAAATTAAATAGATTAATTTTAAACTAACAATTAAACTAAGCTAATTATTAAACTACAATTAAACTAACTACCAATTAAACTAAACTACACATTAAAAAAATCCTAACACTACTCTAAAAATTACAAAAAGTATCTAATAAAAAAAAAAAAAACTAAATTACGAAAAATAACAAAAATTGGGCAGCTCTCATCCTATTAGCTGATTGGAACAGCCAATAGGATGAGACTTTAATCCTATTGACTGATTGGAACAGCCAATATGATTTTAGCAACTCTAATCCTATTGGCTGATTGAAATATTTCAGCCAATAGGAATGCAAGGGACGCCATCTTGGATGACGTCACTTGCATTGAAGTTCCAGTTTACGGCGGCAACCGTATGAGGAGGATGCTCCACGCCGGATGTCTTCAGGATGGACCCGCTCAGCGCCAGATGAATGAAGATAGAAGATGCCGCCTGGATGAAGACTTCTTGCCGCATTGATGAGGACTTCGCCGGCTGGATGGATCCTTCAAGCGGGACTTCAAGTGAATCGTTGGGGGTTAGTGTTAGGTTTATTTAACATTTTTTTGGGTGGGTTTTATTTTTAGATTAGGGTCTGGGCATGTAAAAGAGTTAAATGCCCTTTAAAGTGCAATGCCCATACAAATGCCCTTTTCAGGGCTATGGGGAACTTAGGTTATTTTAGATAGGTTTTTTATTTGGGGGGGTTGGCTGGTTGGGTGGTGGGTTTTACTGTTGGGGGGTGTTTGTATTTTTTTACAGCTAAAAGAGCTGATTTCTTTGGGGCAATGCCCCACAAAAGGCCCTTTTAAGGGCCATTGGTAGTGTATTGTAGCCTAGGGTTTTTTATTTTGGGGGGGCTTTTTTATTTTGATAGGGCTGTAATTCTTTTTTATTTTTGATAATCTGTTTCTTATTTTTTGTAATTTAGTGTTTGTTTTTTTTAATGTAATTTAGTTATTTTTATTTTTAGTAATTTTAGTGTTTATTTTTTTTGTAATGTTAGGTTTTAGTGTATGGTAGCTTAGGTTTTATTTCACAGGTAAGTTTGTATTTATTTTAGCTAGGTAGTTATTAAATAGTTAATAACTATTTACTAACTAGTCTACCTAGTTAAAATAAATACAAACTTACCTGTGAAATAAAAATAAAACCTAAGCTAACTACAATATAACTATTTATTTAGTGGTAGTGATGTAGGAGGCCAGAGGTTTAGTTTAAAATAGTTATTATTTAGTTAATAATTGTAACTTTAGTTTAGCTGTATTTTAATTATGTTAAAGTTAGGGGGTGTTAGGCTTGGGGTTATGTTAGGGTTAGGTTTAGGGGTTAATGGATTTATTTAGTGGTAGTGATGTGGGAGGCCAAAGGTTTATGGGGTTAATAACATTAGTATAGTGGCGGCGATATTGGGAGTGGCAAATTAGGGGTTAATAATTTTATGTAGGTGGCGGCGACGTTGGGGGTAGCAGATTTGGTGGTTAATAACTGTTTGTAGGTGGCGGCGATGTCGGGGGAGGCAGGTTAGGGGTTAATAACTGTATGTAGGTGGCGGCAATGTCGGGGGAGGCAGATTAGGGGTTAATAACTGTTTAGACTCTGGGTTTATGTTAGGGTGTTAGGTTTAAACTTTACTTTTTCTTTCCCCATAGACATTACGGAGCTTTTCATTCCGTGATCGCAGGTGTTAGGCTTTTGTTTTGCCAGCTCTCCCCATTGATGTCTATGGGGAAATCATGCACGAGCACTTCAAAGCAGCACTTGATTTCGGTGCGGTATGGAGCTCAACGCAACCATATTGCCCGCACAAGCCTGCTTTTTTAAAACTTGTAATAGCAGTGCTATAGGTAGGTGAAATATTGCTGCTTTTGTGGCGGTCAATAAAATCCCTATAGCGCTCAAACTTCATAATCTAGCTGTCTATTAGCTGATTTGTATTTTCAAATCAACAAATAGGAGCATATTTATCAAGCTCCGTATAGAGCTTCAAGCCCTGTATTTGGCTCGCCAGAAACACAGGTTATGAAGCAGTTGTCTAAAGACCACTGCTCCATAACCTGTCTGCCTGCTCTGAGGTGGCGGACAGAACTCGCAAGAAATCAACCCGATCCAATAAGATCAGGTTGATTGATACCCCTGGTGTAATGATAAATGCTGTCGGCATTTATCGATGTGCTACGGAAATCATCCACAATATTGGATCATGTCCATCCGCTCCTTGTTAAATGGGCCCCATAGGATCAATGACTATTGCTATGGGTTTATTTTAGAAAAACATTGGCCAATAGGAAGAAAATAATGGTTGAAACAATTGTATAAAAGTTGTAAACTCAGAAAGAAGACAGTGCCACACTTTTCTAGATAAAGATGCTTTGGTCAAAATTCTTCAGATCAACATACTTTGGATAAAGATTCTTTGGAAAAAATGTTGTAGATACTAGAGATGCTGGATAACAGACAGACAGACATTGGACAGTAGAAATAACTATTTGTTTTTGCAAAGGGGTCTGGTGTTTTAGGGGTTAATAGCATAAGAGGGATTTTTTTGTGATGGGGTCTGGCAGTTTATGGGATAATAGCAGGAGCCCCATTAACTCTTTGAAAGTTCAACACACTAGGATCTGTGCAAATCCAGATCCTAGTGTGTTTTACTTGCACAAGAATAAATAAGGCTCAGAAAAGAGACAAATTCCACTACTGTCCACCTTTTTCCTCTTTTGGCTCATCACGAAGGAGGCAAATGCACTCCCCTTGTGAGGGGGTTAATAGTGGAGGGGGTATTATCATCTTTTAAGAATAAATATATAGTCGTACATCATAATAATTAATCCAAAGTAACAGAGCAACAATTTGTGAGTTCTGCCCCTTTTTGATGCTTTATTTCATTAAAGGACCAGTAAACACAGTAGATTTGCATAATCAGCAAATGCAAGATAACAAGACAATACAATAGCATTTACTCTGAATTTCAAATAAGTAGTAGATTATTTTCTAACACATTTCAAAGTTATGTATATTTCCACTCCCCCTGTACCATGTGATAGCAATCAGCCAATCACAAATGCATATACGTATAGTCTGAGTTCTTGCACATGCTCAGTAGGAGCTGGTGACTCAAAAAAGTGTAAATATAAAAGAATGTGCACATTTTATTTAATGGAAGTAAACTGGAAAGTTGTTTAAAATTACATGCTGTATCTGAATCATTAAAATTTAATAAAACCTGAGTGTCCCTTTAAACATATTTTGCTCCCTGTGGATATATAGGGGTAAATTTACCATGGTGCGGACAGACATGATCCGCTATAGCGAATCATGACCGCCGCTGTCGGCATTTATTATTGCACCAGCAGTTCTTGGTGTCAATCAACCCGATCATATTCGATCTGGCTGATTGCTATTCGCCACCTCTGAGGTGGCGGACAAGTTAAGGAGCAGCGGTCTTAGGACCACTGCTTCTTAACTTCCGCTTCAGGCGGAACTGACGCAGAGTGGGTCGGAAGCAGCATCCGCTGCTTCATAAATCGACCCCATAATCTTTAGTGCACCCCTGATTCTGGATAACACAGTGTCGATATGGATAATATTGCATTTATTTATTTGGATGAACAACCTCTACTCCTAAGGATACACTGTGAATAAACATGCACTTTCTGTTAGTTTACATATCAATTTAATCATCTTTAACTTAACCTTCATGCATGCAAAAATATTTATACATTTTTTATTGCTGCTCTTACACATGACCAAAGCATTTGAGTTTTAACGTCCATTTAGTAGCATATAGGAAATTGACATGTGTCAGATGCTATATAGATCACCAGTAACAAAAGGGCAGTTTGGATCCTAATAGAGCAAATATTTGGTAATGAATATAGTTAGCACAGCTGAAGATAGACTAGGGGGACCAGGAGTCCCATTTTTAAAGGGATTGTCCTTTATTTTAACCTTTGGTCCTGTTGCTCCCAGATATATTTGAGGGGACACTAAAATGTCCCTCTTTTTAGAAGTCGAAAAGCCCTGAAGGGACCACAATACTGCTCTCTCCTGAAGCCGCCTGTAAGTTTTTGAATGTAATCTCCCAGAACGCAGAGAGAAGAAAGGAAAGCTTGCAGCTGGGAAAGTAATGAGCGCTGACTACTGCAGATATAGGAAGTACGTGCTGCTACTAGAGAAAGAGGGGAATGTGTGACTGTGAGTGGAGTGCATGGCTGCTTCTGGGGACAGAGAGAGCTAAGGCTGCTAGAGAGATAGCAGTGCACAGCTGCTGGCAACAGAGAGAGAGCTTGCAGGGTCTGGGGACAGAGAGAGCACGGCTAGTGCACAGTCTGTGAAGTCTGTATATTAATTTATATGAAGAAAACATTTTAACCCATTTTGTATATTGCTAATATTGACAAACTTACCAGATTTATAAGAGATCATTTTTATATCCCAATATCCCTGAGATCTTAATAAATTTAGGGCTTAATTACAAGTGGACAGGTAATTTATCGAGCCCCTTTAATGGACAAATTTGCCTGTTTACTGGCGCACGAGAAATAACCATCCATTACAAGTGGCTGGTTAATGTTACCGCAAACTTGCGGGAGAGAACAGAAGAGGGTGGATACAGAGAGCAGAAGAGGGGGGATAGAGAGAGCAGAAGAGGGGGGATAGAGAGAGGGAGAGAGAGAGAGAGAGACAGCAAAAGAGAGAGGGGGAGAGAGACAGCAAAAAAGAGAGGGGGAGAGAGACAACAAAAGAGAGGAGGGAGAGAGACAGTAAAAGAGAGGGGGAGAGATACAGCAAAAGAGAGGGGGAGAGAGAAAGCAAAAGAGAAGGGGGAGAGAGACAGCAAAAGAGAGGGGAGAGAGAGTGCAAAAGAGAGGGGGAGAGATTGCAAAACAGAGGGGGGAGAGAGCGCAAAAGAGAGGGGGAGAGTGCGCAAAAGAGAGGGGGAGAGTGTGCAAAAGAGAGGGGGGAGAGAGAGCGCAAAAGAGAGGGGGAGAGAGCGCAAAAGAGAGGGGGATAGAGAGCGCAAAAGGGGGAGAGAGCACAAAAGAGAGGGGGAGAGAGCGCAAAAGAGAGGGGGAGAGAGTGCAAAAGAGAGGGGGGAGAGTGCGCAAAAGAGAGGGGGAGAGAGCGCAAAAGAGAGGGGGAGAGACAGTCTGTATATTAATTTATATGAAGAAAACATTTTAACCCATGTTGTATATTGCTAATATTGACAAACTTACCAGATTTATAAGAGATAATTTTTATATCCCAATATCCCTGAGATCTTAATAAATTTAGGGCTTAATTACAAGTGGACAGGTAATTTATCGAGCCCCTTTAATGGACAAATTTGCCTGTTTACTGGCGCACGAGAAATAACCATCCATTACAAGTGGCTGGTTAATGTTACCGCAAACTTGCGGGAGAGAGCAGAAGAGGGTGGATACAGAGAGCAGAAGAGGGGGGGATAGAGAGAGCAGAAGAGGGGGGATAGAGAGAGGGAGAGAGAGAGACAGCAAAAGAGAGAGGGGGAGAGAGACAGCAAAAGAGAGAGGGGGAGAGAGACAGCAAAAGAGAGGAGGGAGAGAGACAGCAAAAGAGAGGGGGGAGAGAGATAGCAAAAGAGAGGGGGGAGAGAGACAGCAAAAGAGAGGGGGGAGAGAGACAGCAAAAGAGAGGGGAGAGAGAGCGCAAAAGAGAGGGGGAGAGAGCGCAAAAGAGA
Organism: Bombina bombina; assembly: GCF_027579735.1. Taxonomy (NCBI): domain Eukaryota; kingdom Metazoa; phylum Chordata; class Amphibia; order Anura; family Bombinatoridae; genus Bombina; species Bombina bombina. The sequence goes on along the minus strand of NC_069502.1, from coordinate 1,081,497,900 downwards.
GGGGGGAGAGAGCGCAAAAGAGAGGGGGAGAGAGTGCAAAAGAGAGGGGGGAGAGAGCGCAAAAGAGAGGGGGGAGAGAGCGCAAAAGAGAGGGGGAGAGAGCACAAAAGAGAGGGGGGGAGAGAGCACAAAAGAGAGGGGGAAGAGAGAGCAAAAGAGAGGGAGAGAGACAGCAAAAGAGGGGGAGAGAGAGAGAGCAAAAGAGAGGGAGAGAGACAGCAAAAGAGGGGGAGAGAGAGCAAAAGAGAGGGGGAGAGAGAGAGCACAAAAGAGAGGGGGAGAGAGAGCGCGCAAAAGAGGGGGGAGAGAGCGCAAAAGACAGAGGGAACGCAAAAGAGAGGGGGTTGAGAGAGCGTAAAAGAGAGGGGGGAGAGAGAGCACAAAAGAGAGGGGGAGTGAGAGCAAAAGAGAGGGAGGAGAGAAAGAAAAAGAGAGGGGGAGAGAGGGAGAAAAAGAGAGGGGGAGAGAGAGCGCAAAAGAGAGGGGGGAAGAGAGAGCACAAAAGAGAGGGGGAGAGAGAGCACAAAAGAGGGGGAGAGAGTGCAAAAGAGAGGGGGAGAGAGAGCGCGCAAAAGAGGGGGGAGAGAGAGCGCAAAAGAGAGAGCGCAAAAGAGAGGGGGGAGAGAGCTTTAAAGAGATGGGAAGAGAGAGCGCAAAAGAGAGGGGGAGAGAGAGCAAAAGAGAGGGGGGATAGAGCAAAAGAGAGGGGAGAGAGAAAGCAAAAGAGCGGGGGAGGAGAGGGAGCAAAAGAGAGGGGGGAGAGAGAGCAAAAGAGAGGTGGAGCGAGAGAGAACACAAAAGAGAGGGGGAGGGAGCGCAAAAGAGAGGAGGAGAGAGAGCATAAAAGAGAGAGGTGAGAGAGAGAGCAAAAGAGAGGGGGAAAGAGCGCAAAAGAGAGGGGGAGAGAGAGCACAAAAGAGAGGGGGAGAGAGAGCAAGGGGTGGGACCGCTGTACTGCAAACAAATAGCCCGTGTGAACGGGCTTTAGGAGTTAGGACGAGTAATATATATTTTCGATTACTTTTTTCAAATATTTTTTCCTATATGAATTAATTACTTCACCTCATGCAATATAACTCGTATTTATTTAATTTATTTGTTCTGCCCAAATACAAATATTCTTAAACCTATGAACATTAATACAGTAGCACAGCAGTTTAAGACATAGTATTTCCTAAAAAAGAAATACTTAGGCGCATCCAAAATACCTTTTCTTCTATTGATCACTTTTTCACAGTTTTAAGATTTTACTGTGTTTTTTGGTTGCTTATTGCTGGCCTACTTGTAGTACTATCCACTGTGTGAAAAACATCTATCCCCTATATATGTGCAGCCATCAATCCGAAAAAAATGCACAAAAAAGTTATAAGGGCTCAAAGATATAGGCCTCTATTTATCAAAGCGTCAACTGAAAATACGGCAGAATTCTGCGTCGTACTTGTCGCGAGATTGCATCGCCGTAGTTATCAAAGTCTCAAGATCGGAAGAATTCGAATTTTGTGACGTAACATACTATCTAGCGCTCTCAGTTCGACGCAGATCGCTGCGAATAGAAAACCTCTGGAAATGTTGCGGAATTGTGTGCATTCGCCGAGTTATTCGACACAATTTGAATATTTTTCAAAGTAATCAAAAAATGACCACTTACGCTCGCGTCTTATCCGACGCAGCATACCTAGTTTTCAATCCGCCGCCTTAGAGGTCGCGGATGCTATAGTAGTCAATGGGAGAAATCTTATGTTCGATGCTGCTAGAGTGAAGCATATCACCTAATAAAACTCAATGGAAAGCATTATTAAATATGTATACCCTTTTATAAATACCATTCCCTTCCTATAATTCAAAGATTTTAAAAAGAAAAGCACATTCACACAAAAGATTGCAAGAGAATAAAAACACTGCACAGCAATTAAAAAGATTTTTAAAAAGAAAAGCATATTCACACAAAGAATAGCAAGAGAATGAAAACAATTCACAGCAATTTAAAAGATGTTAAAAAAGAAAAGCACATTCACACAAAGGATAGCAAAAGGATGAAAACACTGCACAGCAATTTTAAAGATTTAAAAAAAGAAAAGCACATTCACACAAAGGATAGCAAAAGAATGAAAATACTGCACAGGAATTAAGGAGATTTTAAAAAAGAAAAGAATATTCACACAAAGGATAGCAAGATAATGAAAACACTGCCCAGCAATTTAAAAGATTTTTAAAAAGAAAAGCATATTCACACAAAGGATAGCAAGAGAATGAAAACGCTGCACAGCAATTTAAAAGATTTTAAAAAAGAAAAGCACATTCACACAAAGGATAGCAAAAGAATGAAAACACTGCACAGCAATTAAGGAGATTTAAAAAAGAAAAGCACATTCACACAAAGGATAGCAAGAGAATAAAAACACTGCACAGCAATTTAAAAGATTTAAAAAAAGAAAAGCACATTCACACAAAGGATAGCAAAAGAATGAAAACACTGCACAGCAATTTAAAAGATTTTAAAAAAGAAAAGCATATTCACACAAAGGATAGCATGAGAATGAAAACACTGCACAGCAATTTAAAAGAAAAGCACATTCACACAAAGGATAGCAAGAGAATGAAAACACTGCACAGCAATTTAAAAGATTTAAAAAAGAAAAGCACATTCACACAAAGGATAGCAAAATAATGAAAACACTGCACAGCAATAATGCTATCAATTAATTATACACAATACAAATTAGGCTATCAATTAATTATGCACAACACCTGCATATTTACATAGGCATGACATGAACTCTGATTTTATGTTTGTATGACAGTATCGTGGAGGCTTAAAAGGTCAGTCACTTTTGTTACGGTTTTCATTCAGTTGCTATGATCCTTTTTTTGGTTCTAAAATGCCCTTTAAAATTGTGCTTTGCTACATTTATGTCACTTTTTAACTTTGCACTTTCAAAATACATTGAAATGATTTTTAAATGGTATTAGGAATCACATAAAGGATATCAAACAATATTTCACATCATAATGTTCGACATTGCATTCTTTTTGTTATTTAGGTTTGCAAATGTTAATACAACACTATTTATTTAATATTTAATCTTAAAAACACAGTAATCCCTGACCTTTTTAACCTTCATAATGCTGCCATCCAAACACAGAAAAATCAGAAATAACATTGAAACTAGAGCCAAATACATTGAAACTAGAGCCAATAAACACACCTGGATGGCTTAATCAGATATTCATTTGGACATCCCATCGTGCTCGTCAAATGACGCAAGAAATAACACAAATAAGTTTTTTGGAATAAATTAGTCAATTTAATTGCGCGTAAAATGACGCGATAGTAATCAAAATGTGCAAGTAATTTGTTAGGTAATGTTTGGCGCATCATTTATTCAATTACTGAAAACGTTTACATCTATGAGACTAGGCGTTATAAAAGGGGCTCTTCAATCACTGCATTTCATTATTATTTGGTGGAGCTTTGAGAATGGACATCCTCAATGCTGTCCAGTTTGTTCTTTTATTAAGGAGACGCAGGGCAAGACGGGTGTTGATGGCTGCAGTGCGACAAGAAAGACGCCAGCGAGTGCCAAGTGTTCTCTACCCAAGGATTGGGCTCCATGCCCTCAGTGACCGAGAGGTGGTCCATTGATTTCGACTAGATAGGGCCTCTATTGAGAGGCTCTATGTTGAGATCGCGGACTCTCTCGAGCCACTCACTGGAAGAACTAGGGCAATCCCTGGGATGGTTAAATTGCTTGCAGTCCTCTATTTCTTGGCAACTTGGTCATTCCAGGCTGTGACAGGTCTAGGCGTTGGTCTGAGCCAGGCAACCTTCTCACGTCATCTGAAGGTTGTCCTGAATGCTTTGCACCAACGCCTAGTCCATCATGTCCCCTTCCCAAATACACCGGAGGAGTGGCATGCTGTCAAGCTCCAGTTCTACCTAAGAGCTGGATTGCCAAAGGTATTGGGGGCCATAGACTGCACCCACGTCTTGGTGCAGCCTCCCAGTGGTCAAGAAGAGCCCTACCGGGATAGGAAATTCAACCACTTGCTGAATATCCAGGTCATCTGTGACGCCAGGTTGAGGATAATGAGTGTTCGATCTGGACTCCCTGGCTGCAATCATGATTCCTTCATCCTCCGGAATTCGGCCATATACCAACGCTTCCAGGAGGGCCAAATGCCAGAGGGAATCCTGATAGGTAAATATCTCTTAGATACTCTAACATATGTATATGATCTATTTTAATCATTCTGATTGCTAATGTCAATGATCTATTTTGTTTATGCAGGTGATTCTGGATATTCGTGTCTTCCGTGGCTGTTCACACCCGTCCAAAACCCCAACGAAGTGGAAGAGGTGCGCTACAACAGTGCATACATCGCAACAAGATTGGTGATTGCGCGCACCTTTGGCGTACTGAAGAGCCGTTTCCGCTGCTTGGACATCTCTGGTGGTGTTCTTCAGTACGCCCCCTCCAAAGTCTCCTTAATTTTTATGGTTTGCTGTATGTTGCATAATATTGCCCTAAAAATCCCGGATATAGATCTGGAGAGCTTGGATAACCAATAGTATGGTCAATACATTGACCCATTCCTGGAGCATGATGCTCTGGGAGTCCAAGCTCGAGCAGACTATATCCAAGCGGTTTTTGGGCAATAATGTTGATTGTGCAACATACAGTTTTTATTTGTGTTTTTATTTTTACTTTACATTATTATTTATATTCCAAAAGCTGATATATTTTGGATTACTGTTGAGCAAATATTGTCGTTTCAAGGAATGATATTGTATATCATTGTAAAGCCATTGATTGAAAGTGGTTCATTTTGGCAAATGTTGCAATTGTTAAATGTAAAGTTGATGAAACACATGTTTAATAAAATCTCATTAAATAAAAAAATTGAGATCTACACTTGACTCTGGCCCCTAGTTATCAAGCCGTCAACCTCAAATACGCTGGAATTCTGCAGCGTATTTGTGGCGAGGCTGATTCACCTTAGTTATCAAGCCCTAGACACCGGCAAAAGTAGAATTTTGTGACGTAAGCTTCGATCCGCCGGACTCAGTCTGACACAGATCGATGCTTACGTCACTACAGATATTCCGCACACAAGTGCGGCACAATCTGACTACTTTTGCTAGTTATCAAAAAACTAGCAGGTACGCTCGGCACTTTTCCAGCCCAGCGTACCTGGAGGCGGCGGATCCCATAGGAATCAATGGGAGTCTGACCATAGCGAAAGTTCATGTTCGCTGCTGCCCGACATCCCATTGATTCCTATGGGAGCTGTCTACACCTAACACCCTAACATGTACCCCGAGTCTAAACACCCCTAATTTGTCCCCCCCTACACTGCCGCAACTAAATCAAGTTATTACCCCCTAAACCGCCGCTCCCGGAGCCCACCGCAAGCTATAATAAATTTGTTAACCCCTAAACTGCCGCTCCCGGTCCCCGCCACAACTATAATATATGTATTAACCACTAAACCGCCACTCCTGGACCCCGCCGCAACCTATATTATACCTATTAACCCCTATCCTGCCCCCCTACACCACCGCCAATATAATAAAGTTATTAACCCCTATCCTGCCCCCCCTACACCATCGTCACTGTAATAAAATTACTAACGCCTAAACCTAAGTCTAACACTAACCCTAACACCCCTCTAACTTAAATATTAATTAAATAAATATAAATAATATTTCTCTTATTAACTAAATTAATCCTATTTAAAAATAATTACTTACCTGTAAAATAAACCCTAAGATAGCTACAATATAATTAATAATTACATTGTAGCTATTTTAGGATTTATATTTATTTTACAGGTAACTTTGTATTTATTTTAGCTAGTTAGAATAGTTATTAAATAGTTATTAACTATTTAATAACTACCTAGCTAAAAGAAATACAAAATTACCAGTAAAATAAATCCTAACCTAAGTTACAATTAAACCTAACACTACACTATCATTAAATTAATTAAATAAATTAGCTACAAATAACTACAATTAAATTAAATTAAATAAACTAACTAAAGTACAAAAAATAAAAAAAGCTAAGTTACAAAAAATAAAAAAAATAAGTTACAAACATTTTATAAAATATTACAACAATTTTAAGCTACTTACACCTAATCTAAGCCCCCTAATAAAATAACAAAGCCCCCCAAAATAAAAAAATTCCCTACCCTATTCTACATTAAAAAGTTACCAGCTCTATTACCTTACCAGACCTTAAAAGGGCCTTTTGCGGGGCATGCCCCAAAGAATTCCGCTCTTTTGCCTGTAAAATAAAAATACAACCCCCCAACATTAAAACCCACCACCCACATACCCCTAATCTAACCCAAACCCCCCTTAAATAAACCTAACGCTACCCCCCTGAAGATCATCCTACCTTGAGCCGTCTTCAGCCAGCCGACCACCGATGGAACCGAAGAGGAGATCCGGAGCGGCAGAAGTCATCATCCAAGGGGTGCTGAAGAAGTCTGCCATCCGATGAAGTCATCATCCAGGCGGTGCTGAAGAGGTCTTCCATCCGATAGAAGTCTTCATCCAGGCGGCGTCTTCAATCTTCATCCATCCGGAGCGGAGCGGAGCCATCTTCAGACGACCTGACGCGGAGCCATCCTCTTCTTCCCGACGACTAACGACGAATGAAGTTTCCTTTAAGGGACGTCATCCAAGATGGCGTCCCTTCAATTCCGATTGGCTGATAGGATTCTATCAGCCAATCGGAATTAAGGTAGGAAAAATCTGATTGGCTGATTGAATCAGCCAATCAGATTCAAGTTCAATCCGATTGGCTGATACAATCAGCCAATCAGATTGAGCTTGCATTCTATTGGCTGATCGGAACAGCCAATAGAATGCGAGCTCAATCTGATTGGCTGATTGGATCAGCCAATCGGATTGAACTTGAATCTGATTGGCTGATTCAATCAATCAGCCAATCAGATTTTTCCTACCTTAATTCTTAGAATCTTAGAATCCTATCAGCCAATCGGAATTGAAGGGACGCCATCTTGGATGACGTCCCTTTAAGGAACCTTCATTCGTCGTTAGTCGTCAGGAAGAAGAGGATGGCTCCGCGTCGGCTCGTCTGAAGATGGCTCCGCTCCGGATGGATGAAGATTAAAGACGCCGCCTGGATGAAGACTTCTATCGGATGGAAGACCTCTTCAACGCCGCCTGGATGATGACTTCATCGGATGGAAGACTTCTTCAGTGCCCCTTGGATGATGACTTCTGCCGCTCCGGATCTCCTCTTCGGTTCCATCGGTGGTTGGCTGGCTGAAGACGGCTCAAGGTAGGATGATCTTCAGAGAGGTAGTGTTAGGTTTATTTAAGGGGGGTTTGGGTTAGATTAGGGGTATGTGGGTGGTGGGTTTTAATGTTGGGGGGGGTTTGTATTTGTATTTTACAGGCAAAAGAGCTGAATTCTTTGGGGCATGCCCCGCAAAAGGCCCTTTTAAGGGCTGGTAAGGTAATAGAGCTGGTAACTTTTTAATGTAGAATAGGGTAGGGATTTTTTTATGTTGGGGGCTTTGTTATTTTATTAGGGGGCTTGGATTAGGTGTAAGTAGCTTAAAATTGTTGTAATATTTTTAAAATGTTTGTAACTTATTTTTTTTATTTTTGTAACTTAGCTTTTTTTATTTTTTGTACTTTAGTTAGTTTATTTAATTTAATTTAATTGTAGTTATTTGTAGCTAATTTATTTAATTAATTTAATGATAGTGTAGTGTTAGGTTTAATTGTAACTTAGGTTAGGATTTATTTTACTGGTAATTTTGTATTTCTTTTAGCTAGGTAGTTATTAAATAGTTAATAACTATTTAATAGCTATTCTAACTAGCTAAAATAAATACAAAGTTACCTGTAAAATAAATATAAATCCTAAAATAGCTACAATGTAATTATTAATTATATTGTAGCTATCTTATGGTTTATTTTACAGGTAAGTATTTAGTTTTAAATAGGAATAATTTATTAAAGTATAGTGTAGTGTTAGGTGTAATTGTAACTTAGGTTAGTTTTTATTTTACAGGTAAATTTCTCTTTATTTTAGCTAGGTAGCTATTAAATAGTTAATAACTATTTAATAGCTATTGTACCTAGTTAAAATAAATTGAAAGTTGCCTGTAAAATAAAAATAAATCCTAAGATAGCTACAATATAATTATTATTTATATTGTAGCTATCTTAGGGTTTATTTTAAAGGTAAGTATTTATTTTTAAATAGGATTAATTTAGTTAATAAGAGAAATATTATTTAGATTTATTTAATTAATATTTAAGTTAGGGGGTTGTTAGGGTTAGTGTTAGACTTAGGTTTAGGGGTTAATAATTTTATTACAGTGATGGCGGTGTAGGGGGGCAGGATAGGGGTTAATAAATTTATTATAGGTGGTGACGGTGTAGGGGGGGCACATTAGGGGTTAATAGTTTAATATAGGTTGCGGCGGGGTCCGGGAGCAGCGGTTTAGGGGTTAAACTATTTATTTAGTTGTGGCGAGGTCCGGGATCCGCAGGATAGAGGTTAATAACTTTATTATAGGTGGCGGCGGTATAGGGGGGGCAGGATAGGAGTTACTAGGTATAATGTAGGGTTAATTGTCCCGTGAAATGTTTAATTTTTTTTTAAATAATTAGATTTTTTTTATTGTAAAATTTTTTAAATTTACACAATTTAAAAAAAGATACATATAAATGAATATCACATGTTAACGATGAATATTTTAATTATAATTATTGATTCATGTAACCTTTATTCTAATTGAGTTGTTTATCCAAAAGCTCAATATTATATTTTAATTTCAAAATTCTATCTAAATATGTTTATTAAATGTAACCTTTAATAATAAGAATAGATAATATCTTACACCTGCATTGAATTTGAACATCAGTCATTTGTAACGTGTGAATCAAGTAATAACAAACACATTTATTAATAATTATTAAAAAAAATGTATACAAAAAAAACATAAAAACATTTAATCATAATTAAAAAATATTAAATTCATATTTTTTAATTAAAAATATTAACAACATAAAAACATTTATTAATAATTAAAAAATAATAAATTCATATTTTTTAATTAAAAATATTAACACCATAAAAACATTTATTAATAATTAAAAAATATTAAATTCATATTTTTTAATTAAAAATATTAACAACATAAAAACATTTATTAATAATTAAAATATATTAAATTCATATTTTTTAATTAAAATTAATAAAAACATAAAAACATACATACAGAATAAAACAAATACAAAATACAAATTACAAATAAAAAGAAGAACATACATAATAAAACTAATCTTAAAAATAATGTGCATATTAAAAACCCTAATAAAATGAGCAAATTAAAACACCCTAATATTTTTTTTTTAGGTGATGGAGAGAGGGGGGGTGCTCTCTCCCAAAAGTTAAAAACAATTGACGATTAAAAAGCATGTTGTCTTCATCTGCCCTCTCCCGGCGCTGGCGTTCTAACTGCTCTTCAGCTGCCCTGGCCCTATCTAATTCTAATCTTTCCCTATCAAAGTTTAATCTATCACTATCCCTCTGCCTTTCATAAATAAATCTATCCCTCTCTAAATCTATTCTAGCTGATTCTATCCTCAACCTTTCCCTCTCTATATCTAATCTTTCCCTATCTACTGTAATGCCCCTCTCTAATATCTGCCCCTGTTGCTCAACAGATAATCTTAATACCCCATGCAACTCATGGTGATCTTCCCGGTACTGCCTGGCCAGATTTAACATTTCCACAACTGCCTCCTCATCATTGATGGGAGGCAGTTCATGGCCAGGATCAGCACAGCCATGAGCTGATGGGGCATGACCAACAGGGGCAGGAGGGGCACCAGGGTCCAGAGCAGCTGTGTCTTCTGGGTCAGGAGGGGCAGAAAGGATGAGAGATTCCATATCTGATGTCCCCTGGGAGATTCCCTGTTCCTGGGATTCGGGATATTGTGTCTCTCCCAGGGACGACTCCTCCGTCAGATCTCTCATCACTCGAAGACAACAGTCGATCTCCTCCGAAACCTCAAATGCATGTTCGATATCTAAAGAAATGAAAAATTAAATATATATTGTTATGTAACTTAATGTAATTTGAAGGATTAAATGCATATGATATTAAACATATATCTTAAATAAATCATATCAAGATCGAAATTGTAAGACACTGTATTTTAACATTAATGATTTATATAGTTTAGGTTATCTTAAATGGATAAAATAAATACAAATGTTGATATACATTTTTAATTTTAAAGGGGCATATTATAAAACATATATCATATTCAATAGAAGTAAATTAGAAAGTTGCTTAAAATTGCATGCTCTCTCTGAATTGTGAAAGACAAAATTTGGGTTCAGTGTCCCTTTAATCTAGGATTCTCTATCCTAATCCACTGAATAAGGGTTTGTGTTTCATGTCCCTGTAAATTTATGGCTAACTAAAGATATTAAAAATATTTAAATTTAACAATAGTTACATTTCCGTATGTGTATCTAAAATAAATGTTCTATTTAAATGAGAACTAACATGATTTGACTGTCCTATTCTCTAATTTTTCTTCAAACCCAAAACGTCTGTTCTCCACTTTCAATACTCTCCTCCGCCCTCCCCCACTTCCTAATATAACTTCTCAGTCAGCTCAAGACTTTACCAGTCACTTCATTACCAAAATTGACTCCATCAGACATGAAATCAGCTCTCAACATAATTCCATTCTCTCCACCCCTCAAAAACTCTCACTCAACCACAACCCTCATAACCTGAAACTTAGTTCATTCTCCCCTGTTACTGAGGAAGAAGTTTCGGCACTTATACTGCGCTCTCACCTCACTACCTGTCCCCTTGACTCTATCCCCTCACAGCTACTCCCCTCCCTCTCTGCTACCCTTACCCCTATACTAACACACATTTTCAACCTCTCCCTCAGCACTGGTACATTTCCCTCATCGATGAAACATGTACTGGTCACACCTATCCTCAAAAAACCTTCCCTTGATCCTACCTCCCCATCCAACTACCGCCCTATTTCCCTCCTCCCTATTGCTTCAAAGCTTCTTGAAAAATTAGTATATGCACGCCTATCCCATTTCCTTACGTTAAACTCCCTTCTTGACCCGCTGCAATCTGGATTTCATCCCTATCACGCCACAGAGACAGCTATTGTTAAGGTCACCAACGACCTACGTACAGCAAAATCAAAAGGCCACTTCTCTCTGCTTATCCTCCTTGATCTGTCCACAGCCTTTGACACTGTTGACCACCCTCTTTTGCTCCAAACCCTCCAATCCTTCGGCATCGGTGACATAGCCCTTTCGTGGCTCTCTTCCTACCTATCAAACCGTACCTTCAGTGTAGCCTTCTCTGGGGCCTCTTCTGCCCCGTCACCACTTTCTGTCGGAGTACCGCAAGGCTCTGTCCTTGGTACCCTTCTCTTCTCAATCTATACGTCATCACTAGGCTCCCTAATTAAGTCCCACGGTTTCCAATATCATTTGTATGCCGATGACACCCAAATCTACTTCTCTGCACCAGACCTATCTCCTTCCTTGCTAACCCGTGTCACTAACTGTCTTTCTCACATCTCTTCCTGGATGTCCTCCCACTACCTCAAGCTAAATCTCTCCAAAACTGAGCTACTCATTTTCCCCCCTTCTTCCAAAATCTCCACCCCCAATATCTCTATGACTGTCGACAACTCCATCATTACCCCTACCCCGCATGCCCAATGTCTCAGGGTCACATTTGACTCAGATCTTTCCTTCACTCCTCACATTCAGTCCTTGGCTAAAGCCTGCCGCTTCCACCTTAAAAACATCTCCAAAATTAGACACTTCCTTACACAAGATACAACTAAGATTTTAATCCACTCTCTCATTCTTTCCCGCCTTGATTACTGCAACTATGTCCTCTCTGGTCTCCCCACCTGCTGCCTAGCTCCCTTACAATCCATAATGAATGCCTCTGCCAGACTCATCTTCCTTACACGTCGCTCTTCATCTGCTGCTCCTCTCTGCCAATCCCTTCACTGGCTTCCTCTTGCCTCTAGGATCAAACACAAAATTCTCACTCTGACATACAAAGCCCTCAACTGCACTGCTCCCCCCTATATCTCAGACCTTGTCTCCAGATACTCTCCCTCCCGTCCCCTTCGCTCTGCTCATGACCTCCTACTCTCCTCCTCTCTGGTTACCTCATCGCACTCCCATTTACAGGACTTATCCAGACTGGCTCCCATCTTGTGGAACTCTCTGCCTCGCCCCACAAGACTCTCCCCTAGTTTTGAAAGCTTCAAGCGCTCCCTAAAGACTCTACTGTTCAAGGATGCATACAACCTATGCTAACCTTACTTTATACCAGTTCCACTCCTCCATTGCTATCCCCTGAACCCCCATAGCATGTAAGCCTAAGAGTCCAGCTGTTTGTAGATCACCTTCTTAAGAGTGGATTACAACAGTGCAACTCTTGGCAGGGCCCTCTACCCATTTGATTCCTTTAATTGTTTTGTTGTACTCCCCTTTGTTTATAGCACTGCGGAATCTGTTGGCGCTCTACAAATAACCGATAATAATAAAATACTATGAAATGAGAAATTATCTAAACAATCTATGTTATTTCACATTAATGTTTATGAAAGTGATATTCTTCATTAATACAAATTTAACTTTCACATTGAGCTATTGACAATCCTGATAATCTGAGCACACATAACATTCATGTTTGATCTTTTTTTTTGTTACCTGAGGAGGAGATCATAGATCCTGGAGGGGGTCCCAAAGCCCTTCGGACCTCAGCTGTATAATGAAAATAGAATATACATATTTAGAAATGTGAACAATCATACAAGTAATAACAATTTAATTAAAAGCAAAGTAATAATAGAAAACATAGAAAACATAGGAGATAAAATAAATAATAGATGTGGCGCTAAAAAAGCTAGGTATAAAAACACAATAATTTCCTATAAAATTATTAATAAATCTTTATAAATATAATCCTAAAAAGTATAATAATTAAATATATATAATGTAGTTTGCAAGATGATAAGTAATAGTATTTAATAGATACACTTAAATAACACACAAACAATTTAAATAACACACAGACAATTTAGGGCATACACAAACCACCGGTGGTTAAAATTACTCAAAACTTTTAAAACACTAAAAGTGCATATGCAATAGGAGTCTAATCACTGAAAACTCCAGTCCAAATGGTTAATCGTGTTATAACGATTTGAGGCCAAACAACGATCTATGTGATCAAAAGCAGTGTAATGTTCAAAATTGTGTATAGTTCTATAGCCAGTTAACCACAGTTGTTGTCACTATTTAAAAACAGTCTCATATAGCCAGTAGGAGAGGGTGTCACTGAAACCAAACCGTACAACACTTTAACTTGTAAGTGCCTTGAAGCTACGGGACCTTACCTGGACAGACTCTCTTCTTTTCAGAGTCTCAACCGGGAACGTGAATCACCTGATTTGTGGTGTCCGGGTCCTACTAGTAGCTAATCTTCCTTTCTCCTCCATCGGCAAACTTTGGCGTCTGACGTAATCACAACTGTCACGTGGTTGATAATAGTGACAACAACATTTGGACTGGAGTTTTCAGTGATTAGACTCTATCCTATTGCATATGCACTTTTAGTGTTTTAAAAGTTTTGAGTAATTTTAACCACCGGTGGTTTGTGTATGTCCTAAATTGTTTGTGTGTTATTTAAATTGTTTGTGTGTTATTTTCAGTTACAAAGATGGCACAACGACCACCGATATTCTCTGAGGGTGAGTTGTTGATTCTGGTCTATGGGATGAACAAGTACTTCCCCAGGCGCATAGGAGGTGTCCAAGGAATCGTACATGAAGACAGGGACCGCATCATCTATGAGATGATGCGGAGAATGAGAAGAGTGTCAGGTGTCCGTCGTTCTAGGTGCAGTTGCCTACGGAGGTTTTCAGACCTCTGTAGACGCGAGTCTGAGCGGTATCATGATTTGCGTTCGCTCATTCGAGCATGTAAGTATTGTGTATTGTACTTAAATATTATGTATACTTAAATGACACATATCTTTAAAAAAAAGTTTGATTTTGAAATGTCTTTATGAGCTAATCATATGTATTTTATTCTATTCAGTAAATATCTTACATTTATTTTATATATTTATTTAATAATAATTTAAGTTTTCTTAAAGCAGGACCATCTTATTTTTTATTTGTTGTTTTTCAATGTATTTGACTTAATTGCATCCAGACATTTGATGTCATTCAACACCCCATAATTTCTGTATTCCCCTGTAAATTATCATCATTATTTATTTTATGGAGACATATATAAAGACTAAGAAAGGAGATTAAAAAAAAAAAAAAAAAGACAATTCATGCAACATCATAATTATTAACCATGCTGCAAGAAAGTTTACTCATAGAGATAAATATTTAAAAAATATATTATGCATGTATATATAAATATTTATCTATACAGGGAGTGCAGAATTATTAGGCAAGTTGTATTTTTGAGGATTAATTTTATTATTGAACAACAACCATGTTCTCAATGAACCCAAAAACTCCTTAATATCAAAGCTGAATAGTTTTGGAAGTAGTTTTTAGTTTGTTTTTAGTTATAGCTATTTTAGGGGGATATCTGTGTGTGCAGGTGACTATTACTGTGCATAATTATTAGGCAACTTAACAAAAAACAAATATATACCCATTTCAATTATTTATTTTTACCAGTGAAACCAATATAACATCTCAACATTCACAAATATACATTTCTGACATTCAAAAACAAAACAAAAACAAATCAGTGACCAATATAGCCACCTTTCTTTACAAGGACACTCAAAAGCCTGCCATCCATGGATTTTGTCAGTGTTTTGATCTGTTCACCATCAACATTGCGTGCAGCAGCAACCACAGCCTCCCAGACACTGTTCAGAGAGGTGTACTGTTTTCCCTCCTTGTAAATCTCACATTTGATGATGGACCACAGGTTCTCAATGGGGTTCAGATCAGGTGAACAAGGAGGCCATGTCATTAGATTTTCTTCTTTTATACCCTTTCTTGCCAGCCACGCTGTGGAGTACTTGGACGCGTGTGATGGAGCATTGTCCTGCATGAAAATCATGTTTTTCTTGAAGGATGCAGACTTCTTCCTGTACCACTGCTCGAAGAAGGTGTCTTCCAGAAACTGGCAGTAGGACTGGGAGTTGAGCTTGACTCCATCCTCAACCCGAAAAGGCCCCACAAGCTCATCTTTGATGATACCAGCCCAAACCAGTACTCCACCTCCACCTTGCTGGCGTCTGAGTCGGACTGGAGCTCTCTGCCCTTTACCAATCCAGCCACGGGCCCATCCATCTGGCCCATCAAGACTCACTCTCATTTCATCAGTCCATAAAACCTTAGAAAAATCAGTCTTGAGATATTTCTTGGCCCAGTCTTGACGTTTCAGCTTGTGTGTCTTGTTCAGTGGTGGTCGTCTTTCAGCCTTTCTTACCTTGGCCATGTCTCTGAGTATTGCACACCTTGTGCTTTTGGGCACTCCAGTGATGTTGCAGCTCTGAAATATGGCCAAACTGGTGGCAAGTGGCATCTTGGCAGCTGCACGCTTGACTTTTCTCAGTTCATGGGCAGTTATTTTGCGCCTTGGTTTTTCCACACGCTTCTTGCGACCCTGTTGACTATTTTGAATGAAACGCTTGATTGTTCGATGATCACGCTTCAGAAGCTTTGCAATTTTAAGAGTGCTGCATTCCTCTGCAAGATATCTCACTATTTTTTACTTTTCTGAGCCTGTCAAGTCCTTCTTTTGACCCATTTTGCCAAAGGAAAGGAAGTTGGCTAATAATTATGTACACCTGATATAGGGTGTTGATGTCATTAGACCACACCCCTTCTCATTACAGAGATGCACATCACCTAATATGCTTAATTGGTAGTAGGCTTTCGAGCCTATACAGCTTGGAGTAAGACAACATGCATAAAGAGGATGATGTGGTCAAAATACTCATTTGCCTAATAATTCTGCACTCCCTGTATTCTTAATCCAAAAAATATATTTAAATATGTATGTATATCTACATATTTAAAAAGTGAGAGAAACAGACAGACAGACAGAGAAATAATATCTATCTATCCTGCATATGTGCCAAGTATGACGCACAACGTAACTGAAAGTTTTTTGGCACCAATAATAACCGGAAATGACACACTCGCGTCACTAATGACGCAACCGTGTGACAAAGTTACGTCATAGACGTATTTTTTGCGCCAAAAAAATTCTCGCGGCAAGAATGACGCAATAAAGTCTAGCATTTGGCACACCCGTGGGCCTAATACCACCCGCAATTTGCAAGAAAGTAGTCAATTGAAAAAAAGACTAAACCCCAGGTAAGAAAAAAAATTCTTAAAATTTTTTATTTTCCCCAAATATGAAACTGACAGTCTGCAGAAGGAAATACATGAACCTGACTCATGTCAAATATAAGTACAATACATATATTTAGAATTTTATATAAATGCATAAAGTGCCAAACCATAGCTGGGGTGCCTTAAGTAATAAAAACATACTTACCAAAAGACACCCATCCACATATAGCAGATAGCCAAACCAGTACTGAAACAGTTATTAGTAGAGGTAATGGTAAATTGAGAGTATATCGTCGATCTGAAAAGGGAGGTAGGAGATGAATCTCTACGACCGATAACAGAGAACCTATAAAATAGACCCCCATTAGGGAAATCATTGTATTCAATAAGTGATACTCCCTTCACATCCCTCTGACATTCTCTGTACTCAGAGAGGAATCAGGCTTCAACAATGCTGAGAAGTGCATATCAACGTAGAAATTTCACCAGATGTAGTGCAAGAGGAGGTGGCGAGAGTGGAATATAAGTAAAAAGAATATAATGTTTTACAAATTGTATCTTTATTAAGATTTTATCTAACATATGTTTTTTTGGTCTTTTTCTAGATCAAGATCATGGCACCCAAAATGGGCCCTTCATGGTCGAAATTTTTAGAGACCTTGCTCAAGGTCTGGAAATAGTATCAAGGGCTGTCCGGGCAATGCAGGAGGCCATGAATCAGTTTTAATAAAAAAAGACATCTGTTTGTCAAAAATATAGATTACCCCTCCAAAAAAAGAGTTTAAAAAAAAAAAAAAAAAAGTTTAAAAAAAAAATAATAATAATTTTTTTAATAAATATATATTTAATCTTAATTATTGTGTTGCTGTATTCATTTAAATATTTATTTCAAGTGACATAGAATTTTTTTTTATTGAGAAATATGTATAAATAGCATAAAATGTGGTAACTTTTTATATTTCTTATACATTTGGTTTCTAAAATTCTTTTAAATACAATTTATAGACGATAATATGCCGATAAACTATATAGCTGCTGATTGATGAATGCACATAGATATATTGAGGCACATTTATTAAGGGACTGTGTTTCTGGCGAGTATTAGGACTCAACAGAAACACAAGTTAGGGAGCAGCGGTCTAAAGACTGCTGCTCCATAACCCTGTCCTCCGGCTCTGATAAGGCAGACAGGAATCTCAAGAATTAAAAACGATCGAGTACTATCGGGTTGATTGACATCCCCTGAAGGTGGCCAATTGTCCTCAAGTCTGCAGGGGGCGGCGTTGCACCAGCAGCTCACAAGAGCTGCTGGTGCAATGCTGAATACAGATAACATATTGCTCTCCGCATTCAGCAAGGTCTGTCAGACCTGATCCACACTGTCGGGTCAGGTCCGGTAGATATTTGTTAAATCGGACTCAATATATGATTGGCTTTCACATGTGCATTGCTATTTCAATTATTAAAGGTTATCTGAGGATTAAAGTGAAAATGAGCATCAATTTTGTTGTTCATGCTTCAGATAGAGCGTACAATTTTAAAAAACTTTGTAAGATAGTCACATTCTCAAATTGTCATCAGTCTATTTGTATCTGTATTTTAAACAAACATTTCAATTTATGAATTGTGAACATTTTTAATCAAAACATGAGTTGACCTTGCTGATTGAACATCACCAATGAAATAGTGCTTTTCCATGGGGGTTCAATTGAATTTATCTTGCTACTCAGCCTAGATTCCTTCTTTTTAAAATAAAGATAACCAAAGAACTAATTAAAATGGTTAATAGTAGTAATTTTGAAAATGAATTTCAATTGAATGTTCAATCATAATTCTGAAAGTAAAAAGTTCAAGGTTTGTATTGTCGCTTGAAATAATTTTCTATGATATTGGTGTCCCATTAATTTATAAAAAATATATATGAAAATTTAAAAAATAAAAAAGATATATACATAAATACATCTATCATTCTATTTAAAAATTACATAGATCAATATGTACATACATACAGATAGAGATATCAAGGAATATATATATATATATATATATATATATATATATATATATATATATATATATATATATATATATATATATATATATATATATATATGTTTGATGCTGCAAGACAATGAAACATATAACCTAACAAGTCAATTACAAACTATTAAATATAATAAAAAAATATAATAAAAAAATATATATATTATTGATCTACATTTAATGAATTATTAGATATAGAGATAAAAAATTGCTTTGGATGGATTATGCTCCAACTTTGTCTCTCTTTAAAAATCAGGGATTACATATTTTGTGCACAGTTTTTCACCTAACTTGTCGCAATAATAAATATACAAAGACAAAAGAACTACATAATAGGCTCAATTAGCAGCTAGCTCCCACTATTGTAAATTAAATATTTTATTTCCTATCCCTTTCAAATAGTGATAGATCTCAAATACATATACTCTGTATATACACACACATAGAAGTTGCAAATATAACGTAATCATAGTAAATTATGTACAGTATATACAATTTTTAAAAAACATAATTCCCTCTCCATTTTGCTAAGAATATGTCGCTACTTGCTATCTTTAAAATTCTATTTAAACAAACCAAATGACAATATCTATATACAATCATGTGCTGACAAGGTATGTGCTATGTTCGTGGACTGTACTGCAATGATATAAATAAAGTTGGGAAAAGCCTGAATCGCTGCAACATCGATGACTGTTAGTTAACAACAGTCTGATCCTCTTCGCACCGTAATTGACGTGCATGTTTTGGACGTTTTTATTTATAAATATGGCGAGCGTATTATGGTCCGCGGCTGCAATGTATGGCGAAGTTTGGCAAGCGTATTGACACCCGCGAATGCACCATAGTTGACGCTTTGATAAATAGAGGCCATAAGGTCTCAGGTGTTAGAAAAAAAGGCAGGCAAAGGGCTTTAACACAGAGATACATACATCTCTAAATAGGAATATATATATATATGTATATGTGTGTACAGATGTAGTGAGTGTCGCCAGTTGCGCATGCATCCTCAAAGGAATGTTGGCTGCGTGAGGCAGTCAAAAGAATGTTGGCTGGGCGCGCAGCCAAAAGAATCCACCTGGATGCAGCAAAGTTGCATCACGGTGGTTTCCGATAATGGCAGGGTGGTGAAAGAATCCACCACCCTACCATTTTTGGAATCAACCTGGATGCAGCATAGGCAAACCCGAAGCCTTAAAAAAAAAACATGCAACCGCCCGCACGAAATATCAAAAAAACATGTAACCGCCCGCAAGAAATAAATAAAAAACACGTAACCGCGCACACAAAGTATAACAAAAAAACCTAACCTCTTGCATGAAGTATTAACAAACGCCTAAACTGAAACCCCCCACATTGCAAAATAATAAAGTAATTAAACCCTAATGCGCAAATTACATATTTAAAATATTAAACCCTTAACCGCCAACCTCTCACATCGCATTAAACCTAATAACCCATTAACCCCTAAACCGCCAACCCCCCAACATCGCAATAAACCTAATTAACCTATTAACCCCTAAACCGCCAAACCCCCACATCGCAATAAACCTAATTAACCTATTAACTCCTAAACCGCCAACTCCCCCACAATGCAAATAACTAATTTCATTACTAAGCCCCCTAACCTAACACCCCCTAAATTAACCTCAATACTAAGTTACTCTTAAATAAAACCTAACATTAAATTATAAAAATAATCTAAAATTACAAAAAATAAAAAACTCTAAAATTACAGAAAAAAATAAACAAAATTATCAAAAATAATTTTTTTAAACCTAATCCCTATGAAAATAAAAAAGCCCACCAAAAAACCCCCCAAAAAACCTAAACTACCAATAGCCCTTAAAAGGGTCTTTGTACGGCATTGCCCTAAGTTAAACAGCCCTTTTACATTTAAAAATTACTAAATCACCCCTAACAGTAAAACCCCCCACCCACCAAACCCCCCAAAATACAAAAAAACTAACACTAAAAAAACCTAAAGTACCCATTGCCCCTAAAGGGGCATTTGTATGGGCATTGCCCTTAAAAAAGGGCATCCAGCTCTTTTCCAGACCATTAAATCCCTAATCTTAAAAATAAAAAACAAACAAAAATAAAATAAAATCCTAACACTAAGCCCCAAATAGGTACTCGCCATTCCTGAAGTCCGGCCACCCCTTCTACCACTCTCAGCACCTTCCCCCCAACCACTGAGAATGAAGTGAGTTCCCTATTGTCTTCCTCACTCTCACTACCTGCCCACTTGACCCTTCACATCTAATACCTTCTCTGTCTTCTACCCTCACTCCAGCTTTTACTCACATATTCAACCTATCCCTCTACTACTGGTTCATTCCCATCTTCCTTCAAACATGCAAAGGTCACCCCCATCCTCAAAAAAAACATTCCTCGACCCCAATTCTCCAGCAAACTACCGCCCCATATCACTGCTTCCGCTAGCTTCAAAAGTCCTGGAAAAACTAGTTTTCGAGCGCCTAACCCACTTCTTGTCCTCCAACTCATTGCTTGTCCCCTTGCAATCTGACTTTTGCCCACAACACTCAACTGAGACAATGGCTACTACTCAATACTTATCTTACTTGACCTGTCTGCTGCCTTTGACACAGTTGACCATCCCCTTCTCCTATGGACTCTCAGCTCCCTTGGGCTCTCTGACACTGCCCTCTCCTGGATCCACTCTTATCTCTCTAATAGGTACTTTTCTGTCTCCTTTGCTGGTGACTCCTCCTCTCCATTGCCTCTGTCTGTTGGAGTACCACAAGGCTCTGTTCTGGGTCCTCTACTCTTCTCTATTTATACTTCCTCACTGGGTAAACTCATCAGTAGCTATGGCTTCAACTATCACCTCTATGGTGATGATACTCAGATCTACCTATCCACCCCTGCACTCTCTCCTTCTGTCCTTTCTCACATCAGTATCTGCTTATCTGGCATTTCTTCTTGGGTGGCCTCTCACCACCTAAAAATCAACATGTCCAAGACTGAGCTCCTTGTAATCCCCCCCTCTAATTCTACCCCGGTTTCTAACTTTTCAATCACTGTTGGTGACACCACTATCTTTCCATCACCCCAAGTCCGCTGCCTAGGAGTTACACGTCAATCTGTCCTTCATACCCCACATCCAATTGCTCTTTTCATCTTGTCGCAACCACCTACGCAATATCTCCAAAATGCATCCATTTCTGGGTGCTGAAACTACTAAACAGCTAATCCACTCCCTGGTAATTTCCAAACTTGACTACTGTAATAACCAACTCACTGGCCTCCCTCTCTCTCGCCTCTCCCCTCTTTAATCCATCCTAAATGCCTCTGCTAGGCTAATCTACCTCTCCCGATGCTCTGTATCTGCTGCACCTCTCTGCGAGTCCCTTCACTGGCTCCCCATTCCCAGCAGAATTCAATTCAAAATTCTCACCCTGACCTACAAAGCCCTTACCAACGCAGCCCCCCCAACCTGACCTCACTCATCAACAAATATACTCCAGCCCGCCCCCTAAGATCCAACAATGACCTGCTCCTTGCATCTTCTATCATCACCTCCTTCCATGCTAGACTACAGGACTTCTCTCGTGCGGCACCAACCATCTGGAACGCACTTCCTCGAGCTGTCAGACTTTCCCCTAACCTTTCCTCCTTTAAATGCTCCCTAAAGAATTTTTTGTTCAGGGAAGCCTAACTCCAAATCAGTAACACATAAATTCCACTTGCCTAATAGCTGCCTCATCTAACTCCACACTAACATCATTCCCACTTTTGCAGCCCCCACCTCCTGTTTCTAACCCTCCTACCCATCTAGATTGTAAGTTCCCACAAGAACAGGGCCCTCATTCCCCCTGTATTTGTTAAACATTGTACGGTGTCTTTTATATTGTATTGTACTGTACTTTTATCTTTTTATCTGTTGGCGCTTTATAAATAAAGAATAATAATAATCAGCGAAGTGCAGGTTGCAAGGAGGGTAGCAGCCTGAGGTAGATAGTGTAGGTGTAGTGCAATTTGGGTCCCGCTGGCAATATTTGGAGTGTACCTACACGGAAACTATTTTTAGTTTCATTGAGTGCCGTGTACGCCTACTCTAAACAGGGCCCGCCCCCTGGCCACAGCAAAATGTGGATGATCAGTGATGTCGATGATGCAGGTGGTGATGTTGCGCTCCCATTGACATCCCCCCTCACCGGCACTGCTCAGCCACATCCCCTTTCTTTGAAAATATCGACAGACCGATGAGGCTAGAAAGGCAGTTTCTTGTCGGTCTGTCAATATTTTGAATATGCGTTACCTAACTCCCAAAAGTGCATTGCTGCTTCTTCAACAAAAAAATATCAAGTAAATTAAGCAAATTAGATAATAGAAGTAAATTGGAATGGTGTTTAAAATTGTATTCCCTATCTGAATCATGAAAGAAAAAAATTGTGTTTCATTTCCCTTTAAGGTTATTAAAGGCATTATAGCTTTTCACGAATATTAAACTGTTGACACGAATGTTAAATATTACTTATCACTTTTTTAATCTTTCAAATACTAAAATATGCCTTCATGTAAATGTTATTTTTGTATTATTAATGTCTAGATTGTTTTTAATCTTCTTATTTTTGCACTTTAAAATGTAAAACAAGTTCAAAAGAATATAAATGTGGAGCAAAGGAGGAAATTATCTTAAAATGTTGTTCTGGTGGGTTTTCTACTTTAAGAGTGTATTTCAATTCTCATGCTATCTACTCAGATAAATTATTTATCGTTATAATGGGAAGGGACCAAGAGTATGAAGAGTTTTTTTTTTTTTTTTTTTAAGCCAAGTCTTTGATTAAGGTTCATTATTTTTTCATTTCTTGAAAGCATTTCCTCATATGCATGAATAAGACATTTCCATTACTTCTTCCGGCCTTAAGAAGTTCCCATTTCAAAGGAAGTTGAGCACTGGTGCTGTGTTTTTACAGAAGTAATACAGAACAGAAAAAAAGAAAACAAACATATTTTAAAATTGTGAGAATAAGTATATGTCAATGCTCCAGATTATTTTTCTATGCTGGAAACGTGTAATGAAGCAGTAGCCTCTACTAAGTACAGACTTGTGAGACTGACTACAGTAATGAGACATAATGGATCAAAGACACATTTTTTCAGGAACCAATTTCATCTTATTGACAAATTAAAGAGACAGTTTACCTAAACATTTTCTCCCCTTTAATTTGTTCCAAATGATCTATTTTACTTCCTTGAGTTTATTGAATTGCATACAAGTATCTCATTTACCCTTATTTCGGCATTTGAAATAGCTGATTTAGCCTGTGGTAACCCCACCTATACTGAAAGTTTTTGGACCTACGTCCAAGCTATTAACAGGCAATGCAAACACAGCCAGCAGAAGAAATTACACTCCCGGTGGGGGGTAGACGAGATAACTAATAAATTGATAATTTTCCATTGTTCTCTCTAAGTATTGGGGTTTGGTTTACAAACAAGCACAAGATAAGGAAGCAAGTGTGTGTACATAAAGTGATAACATAATGAGATATAATTTTACCTGCAAGGTTAACCCATTTTTAATTCATATCCACACATAAACCTTAAAATGCAATTTCTAATACATTCTATACTCTGCAGCTGGTATTACAGTCATTGGAAATACATTAAAGGGACACTAAATCCAACATTTTTCTTTCATTATTCTGGTAGAGAATACAATTATAAACAACATTCCAATTAACTTCTATTATCTAATTTGCATAATTATTTAGGTATCCTTTGTTGAAGAAATAGCAATGCATATGGGTGAGCCAATCTCACGAGGCAGCTATGTGCAGCCACCAATCAGAAGCTACTGAGCTTTAAGCAAAGGATATCAAGAGAATTAAGCAAATTAGATTGATGCACTACTGGGAGATAGCTGAAAACATCTGATGAGCCAATGACAAGAAACAAAATATGTGTAGCCACCAATCAACAGCTAACTGTAGGCTAGTACAACAAAAGATACAGAGAGAACAAAGTGAATTTGAAAATGGAAGTTAATTTAAGTCTTAAAATGACATGCTTGTCAGAACCATGCAAGTTTCATTTTGACATTGCTATCCCTTTAGGTAGTATTTTAAGAATAGATGACAGTGGGACAGATTATCAGTGGAGCAGAAATCCATCGGATTTTCGCGATTATTTGCGCACAGGTTAAATTGCGCTGGTATTACAAGTTGAACGTAAACACGATTGCTGAGCGCAATTCAAATTAACGCACGTCCGGTTAGCATGTCCTGAGAGCTGTAGTTAACTGTTTCGCAAAACAAAAAAGTCTCACAAAACACAACAAAAACACATTACAAAGTACAGTTACACTCATGCTAACACCATCTAATAAAAATTATAAGAGTTCAAATATATGAGGTGTCAGGTCTTAGGGGAAAAAAGACAGGCAATGGGCTTTAACATAGACATACATACATATACCTGTCTTAAGATGGATACATGTATATATATATATACAGTATATATAAAATTGCATTGGACACCGATGCAGTTAAGTAGATGAAAATATGTAAAAGTATAGTTATGCAATATTCATATTAAATA
Source organism: Bombina bombina (assembly GCF_027579735.1). Classification (NCBI taxonomy): domain Eukaryota; kingdom Metazoa; phylum Chordata; class Amphibia; order Anura; family Bombinatoridae; genus Bombina; species Bombina bombina. Next base: position 1,081,472,873 of record NC_069502.1, on the reverse strand, counting down.
ACGAATTGAACTGTGTGTGGGTCTTTACTGAAAATATTTCATATTCCAATGTTCTGCACATAGCAGAATATGGTTTATTTGTTTCTAAATATATATATAGTATGTGTGTGATGTTTTTTGGGTAAAATATGCTGTATATCTATATTATATATAGGTATATATATATACAGTATATATATATATATATATATATATATATATATATATATATATATATATATATATATATACTGTATATATATATACCTATATATAATATAGATATACAGCATATTTTACCCAAAAAACATCACACACACACACACATATATATATATATATATATATATATATATATATATATATATATATATATATATATATATATATATATATATATATATATACATATACAGTGGATATCAAAAGTCTACACACCCTTGTTAAAATGTCAGGTTTCTGTGATGTAAAAAAATGAGACAAAGATAAATCATTTCAGAACTTTTTCCACCTTTAATGTGACCTATAAACTGTACAACTCAATTGAAAAACAAACTGAAATCTTTTAGGTAGAGGGAAGAAAAAATATAAAATAAAATAATATGGTTGCATAAGTGTTCAAACTAATACTTTGTTGAAGCACCTTTTGATTTTATTACAGCACTCAGTCTTTTTGGGTATGAGTCTATCAGCATGGCACATTTTGACTTGGCAAGATTTGCCCACTCTTCTTTGCAAAAACACTCTAAATCTGTCAGATTGCGAGGGCATCTCCTATGCATAGCCCTCTTCAGATCACCCCACAGATTTTCAATTGGATTCAGGTCTGGGCCCTGGCTGGGCCATTCCAAAACTTTAATCTTCTTCTGGTGAAGCCATTCCTTTGTTGATTTGGATGTATGCTTTGAGTCGTTGTCATGCTCAGTGGCGTCACTAGGGGGGGGCGGGGGGGCGGGCTGCACCCGGGTGACACCCTCCAGGGGGTGACACCAAAAAAAAAAAATTTTTTTTTTTTTTTAATTTTATTGAAATTCAAAGAAATACAATGTTGAGATGCATAGATTATTTTATTAGAGGCTGGCATTTGTGAACATTAGTGGGACTGGGGAAGTTGTAGACACACAATTTTTTTGCCCCTTGAGCCAGTGCTGCAATTTCAAAAAATAGTTTTCCCGGCTGCTTTTGCTTGTTTGTACTTTGCTCCTCCCCTGCCCAATTTCACTATGAATGTTGTGGGTGTGCCGTGGGGCTTGCAAAGTTGCGCTGATAGCCTAAACCTGCCTGCCTATCTGTGCTCACTGCTCAGTGACATGCGGCCCAGGGCTGTGCACTGACAGACTTGGAACAGAGTCAGAGAGCAGAATTTTCATAGTTTGCGCGCCTAAACCTTTTCTTCAGTGATTTATTTTAGAGTGCTCTGTTTATCTTTCATTTGATGTTCTGCTGAGCCAGGGAGCAGCTCTAGGCATGAGCTTTATATTTAATGCAGTGCAGTTTACATATTTTGTATGTGTGTGTCTGAGTTTTTGTGTGTCTCAGTGTTTTTGTGTGTGTGTCTGAGTATGTTTTTAAGTGTGTCTGAGTGTTTGTGTGTGCATCTGAGTATGTTTTTAAGTGTGTCTGAGTGTTTGTATGTGTGTTTGCCTGTGTCTGCTTTCTGGGGGGGGGGGGGGTGACACCATGACTTACCGCACCGGGTGACACCAACCCTAGTGACGCCACTGGTCATGCTGAAAGATGAAGTTCCTCTTCATGTTCAGCTTTCTAGCAGAAGCCTGAAGGTTTTGTGCCAATATTGACTGGTATTTGGAACTGTTCCTAATTCCCTCTAGCTTAACTAAGGCCCCAGTTCCAGCTGAAGAAAAACAGCCCCAAAGCATGATGATGCCACCACCATGCTTCACTGTGGGTATGGTGTTCTTTTGGTGATGTGCAGTGTTGTTTTTGCGGCAAACATATCTTTTGGAATTATGGCCAAAAAGTTCAACCTTGGTTTCATCAGACCATAACACCTTTTCTCACATGCTTTTGGGAGACTTCAGGTGTGTTTTTTGCAAAATGTAGCCTGGCTTGGATGTTTTTCTTCATAAGAAAAGGCTTTTGTCTTGCCACTCTACCCCATAGCCCAGACATATGAAGAATATGTGAGATTGTTGTCGCATGTACCACACAGCCAGTACTTGCCAGATATTCCTACAGCTCCTTTAATGTTGCTGTAGGCCTCTTGGTAGCCTCCCAGACCAGTTTTCTTCTCATCTTTTCATCAATTTTGGAGGGACGTCCAGTTCTTGGTAATGTCACTCTTGTGCCATATTTTCTCCACTTGATGATGACTGTCTTCACTGTGTTCCATGGTATATCTAATGCCTTGGAAATTCTTTTATACCCTTCTCCTGACTGATACCTTTTAACAATGAGATCCCTCTGATGCTTTGGAAGCTCTGTATGGACCATGGCTTTTGCTGTGGGATGCGACTAAGAAAATTTCAGGAAAGACCAACTAGAGCAGCTGAAGTTTATTTGGAGTTAATCAGAGGCCATTTAAATGATGGCAGGTGTATGCTGACTCCTATTTAACATGATTTTGACTGGATTGCTTAAAGGGACAGTATACACTCATTTTCATATAATTGCATGTAATAGACACTACTATAAAGAATAAGATGCACAGATACTGATATAAAAATCCAGTATAAAACTGTTTAAAAACTTACTTAGAAGCTGTCAGTTTGGCTCTGTTGAAAAGGTAGCTGGAAAGCCCACTGCAAGTGGCAAATAAGACACTCCCCCCCTCCCCCTTCTTTTGCATATGAAAAGACCCTTTACACAAACAGCAGCAAGCTGGAGAAGATAGCTGATGGTATTAACATAAAACTTTGGGGCTTGGTTAGGAGTCTGAATATCAGAGCAATGTTATTTAAAAATAAGCAAAACTATACATTTATTTTTAAAAAAACTTTATGGGCTATATAAATAGATCATCTACAAAACATTTATGCAAAGAAAAAATGAGTGTATAATGTCCCTTTATTTCTGAATACAGCTACATCCCCAGTTATGCAACCACATTATTTTAGTTTTTTTTGTTTTTCTTCCATCCACCTAAAAGATTTCAGTTTGTTTTTTAATTGAGTTGTACAGTTTATAGGTCACATTAAAGGTGGAAATGATTTATTTTTGTCTCATTTTTTAACATCACAGAAACCTGACATTTTAACAATGGTGTGTAGACGTTTTATATTAACTGTATATATATATATATATACAGTATATATACAGTTGTATGCAAACGTTTAGGCACCCCTGACAATTTCCATGATTTTTTGGATCAGCAATTTCATTTTGATCTATCAAATAACTGAAGGACACAGTAATATTTCATTAGTGAAATGAGGTTTATTGGATTAACAGAAAATGTGCAATATGCATCAAAATGTGCAATATGCATCAAAACGAAATTAGACAAGTGCATAAATTTGGGCACCCCAACAGAAATATTGCATCAATATTTAGTAGCAGAAATAACAGCCTCTAGATGCTTCCTATAGCCTGTAATGAGTGTCTGGATTCTGGATGAAGGTATTTTGGACCATTCCTCCTTGCAAAACATCTCCAGTTCAGTTAGGTTTGATGGTTGCCGAGCAGGTCACCCCACAGATTTTCAATGATATTTAGGGGTCTGGGGACTGGGATGGCCATTCCAGAACATTGTACTTGTTCCTCTGCATAAATGCCAGAGTAGATTTTGAGCGGTGTTTTGGTTGTTGTCTTTTTGAAATATACAGCCCCGGCGTAACTTCAACTTTTTGACTGATTCCTCAACATTATTCTCAAGTATCTGCTGATATTGAGTGGAATCCATGCGACCCTCTCCTTTAACAAGATTCCCAGTACCGGCACTGGCCACACAGCCCCACAGGATGATGGAACATCCACCAAATTTTACTGTGGGTAGCAAGTGTTTGTCTTGGAACGCTGTGTTCTTTTTCCGTCATGCATAACGGCCCTTGTTATGACCAAATAACTCTATCTTTGTTTCATCAGTCCACAGCACCTTCTTCTAAAATGAAGCTGGCTTGTCTAAATGTGCGTTTGCATACCTCAAGCAACTCTGTTTGTGGCGTGTGTGCAGAAAAGGCTTCTTCCGCATCACTCTCCCATACAGCTTCTCCTTGTGCAAAGTGCGCTGAATTGTTGAACGATGCACAGTAACACCATCTGCAGCAAGATGATGTTGTAGGTCTTTGGAGGTGGTCTGTGGGTTGTTTTTGACCGTTCTCACCATCCTTTGCCTTTGCCTCTCCGATATTTTGCAATTGGCTACCTTACATACCTTTTCTTATGATTTGATGCACCTGTCTATGAATTTCAAGGCTCACCAAACCAATTGTGTGTTCCAATTAATCAGTGCTAGGTAGTTACAGGTATTCATATCAACAAAATGACAAGGTTGCCCAAATTTATGCACCTGTATAATTTTGTTTTGATGCATATTGCACATTTTCTGTTAATTCAATAAACCTAATTTCACTACTGAAATATTACTGTGAGTTTTAGGTTTATTTTCCACTTATTTTTCTACATTGACTTCAATGGGGGATTACGTGAACACACATGCAATATTGTAAGTTCGGCTTTTTGCGCGCATCGGGTTAGTGCAAGTGTGATAACTTTTTACTTTCAACTTGTAATAACATCGCAACCCGATACATGCAAAAAGTTTATTTCTAGTGCAATTAGCGTTATAGCGAAATCCCAAATAGCGCTCCACTTGTAATCTAGCCCAGAGTGTCTTATTTAGAGCAGTGGGGATTCGAATGAGGGAGAGTATTACTAGTGTTTTATTTAACACTAGTGGTAAAGCCTGTGTACACGGGCCAAAATGTTTAATAAAAGAAATATACCTATCCATCCCTATCCCTCTATTCATCTATCCCCCTATTCCTCTGTCCCTGTCCCCCTGCCCCCCGTTCCCTATCCCCTGTCCCTATCCCCATATCGCCTGTTCCCCTGTCCCCCTGTCCCTATCCCATTTTCCCCCTATCCCCCTTGTCCCTATCCCCCTTTTCAATAACTAAAATTACAAAAAATAAAAAAAACTAAGTTTACAAAAAATAAAAAGCTAAGATTACTGAAAAAAAACTTCATTATCCAAAATAAAAAATAAAAATTCCTAATCTAATAGCCCCTTTTAAAAAAAAAAAAAAAAAAAAGCCACCCCAAAATAAAACCCTAATCTAATCTAAACTACCAATAGCCCTTAAAAGGGCCTTTTGTAGGGCAATGCCCTAAGTTAAACAGCTCTTTTACCGAAAAAATTACTAATCGCCCCAATATAATTGAAACCCCCCACTCACCAAACCCCCCAAAATATAAAAAACTAACACTAATAACCTAAACTACCCATTGCCCCTAAAGGGGCATTTGTATGGGCATTGCCCTTAAAAGGGCATTCAGCTCTTTTTTACTACCCTTAAAAGGGCATTCAGGGCATTGCCCAAAAAACCCTAAAAAAAAAAATGTTAAAAACGAACTAACACTAAAGCCCCAAATAGGTACTCACGGTTCCTGAAGTCCGGTGGAGAAGGTTTTCTTCCAGGCAGGTCCATCATCTTCATCCACAGTGAAGGGGGTGCGGAGCGGTGTTCCCAGATGTTGTGATCCTCTGCGATGGCGATCTTCGGTGGCGACGGTCCTCGGTGGCGGTCCCCGGCAGTGGCGCTCGTCTGCAGCATGGAGGCTCCTCTTCATGCGTTCTTCGCTGCACACTGAAACCTAGAGCAACTGAAATCTTATTGGCTGTTCACCAGCAAATAAGATTTCAGTTGCTCCCATCTTATTGGCTGTTCACCAGCCAATAAGATTTCAGTTGCTGTCATCCTATTGGCTGATACCTTAATAAATACCTTGCATTTAATCCTCAGTGTGCGGTGGATGATTGCATGAAGAGGAGCCTCCACGCCACAGAGGACCACCGCCGCAGAGGATCACCACATCTGGGAACACTGCTCCACATTTCCATGCCGCCTTCACTGTGGATGAAGACGGACTTCAGGAACCGGGAGTACCTATTTGGGGCTTTAGTGTTAGGTTTTTTTTAAAGATTTTTTTTCTTTTTAAAATTAGGGTTTTTGGAAAAATTGAAAAAGAGCTGAATGCCCTTTTAAGGGCAATGCCCATACAAATGCCCTTTCGGGGCAATGGGTAGTTTAGGTTTATTAGTGTTAGGTTTTTTTTATTTTGGGGGGTTTGTAGGGTGGGGTGTTTTAATGTTAGAGGGGGGCTTAGTATATTTTTAATGTTATAAAGCTGATTTCTTTAGGACAATGCCCTACAAAAAGTTATTTTAAGGGCTATTGGTAGTTTATTCTTAGATTAGGGGGTGTTTTTATTTTGGGGGGGCTTTTTATTTTCATAGGGATTAGTTTTAATTTTTTTATTTTGGAAAAGGTGGTTTATTATTTTTTGTAATGTTAGCCTTTTTTATTTTCTGTAATTTTAGATTAGTTTAAGTTTACGGCCAGATTATGAGTTTTGCGTTAGAAGCTATGCAATGCTAACGAGCAGTTTTTTCTTACCGCTCACTTACATGCAGCGCTGGTATTACGGGTTTTTACAAACCTGGCGTTAAAAGGCAAGAAGTGAGCGTTGAGCAAAATTGTGCTCCTTACACACTCCAATACCAGCGCTGCTTAAGTCAGCGGTGAGCTGGTTGTACGTGCTCATGCACGATTTCCCCATAGGAATCAAGACTCCGGATGAAGAGGATGCTCTGCGTCGGATGTCTTGAAGATGGACCCGCTCCGCATCAGATGGATGAAGATAGAAGATGCCGTCTGGATGAAGACTTCTGCCCGTCTGGAGGACAACTTCGCCCAACTTGGATGAAGACTTCTCCCGGCTTCGTTGAGGACTTCGGCCTGGTTGGATGAAGACTTCTGCCGCTTCTTTGAGTATGGATGTCCGGTCTTCAGAACAGTAAGTCGATCTTCAGGGGGTTATTGTTATGATTTTTTAAGGGTGTATTGGGTGGGTTCTATTTTTAGGTTAGGGTTTGGGCCTGCAATAGAGCTAACTGCCCTTTTAAGGGTAATGCCCATCCAAATGCCCTTTTCAGGGAAATGGGGAGCTTAGGTTTTTTTAGTTAGTATTTTATTTGGGGGGGTTGGTTGTGTGGGTGGTGGGTTTTACTGTTATGGGGTTTGTTGAGTTTTCTGTGCGCGATATGGTCTTTTCACTATCAATTTTCATTGCACAGATATTACAAGCCTACGCAACAATCCTTTCCGCGCTCAAAGAGGTGTAGTTAACAGTTTTCCACAACAAAAAAGTTTCACCCAACACTTCAATAATACATTACAAAGTACAGTTACACTCATTTTAACACTAATAAAAATTATTGTAAAAATATATTACACACAAAAGTTATAAGAGCTAAAAGATAGGAGATCTCGGGTGTATAATTACTGAACTTTTCATTAAAAGTCATTCTGAATCTGCACAATGGAGGGAGGAGGCTGCATAGAGCAGTGAGGACAAAGGAGGGAGGAGGCATGGAAGAGAAAGGAGGCAGAATGGAGTAGGGAGGACAGATGAGGCAGCATGGATTAGGAAGGAGGCAGCAGGGAGGACATAGGAGGCAGCTGGGAAGAGGCAGCATGGAGTAGGGAGGACAGAGGAGGCAGTAGGGAGGAGGAAGCATGGAGCAGAGAGGAGGCAGCATGGAGTAGGGAGGACAGAGAAGGAAGCATGGAGCATGGAGGAGGTAGCAGAGAGAACAGAGAAGGCAGCATGGAGCAGGGAGGACAGAGTAAAAAGCATGGAGCAGGGAGGAGGCAGCATGGAGCAGGGAGGACAGAGGAGGAAGCATGGTGAAAGGAGGAGGCAGCATGGAGGGGAAAGGAGGATGCAGGTAGAACAGTGCTACGGAATTTGGCGGCGCTATACAAATAAATGATAATAATAATAATAACAGATAAGTAAGCATGGAACAGGAAGGAAGCAGTAAGGAGGAGGGAGGAGGCAGCAGGAAGGAGAAAGCAGAAAGGTTGTAGTTTTACAGGATGAAGAAGTGAGATTCAGAAGAGGAAGTAGGGAGTTTTATAGGAGGGAGGAAGAAGGAGTTTTACAGGAGGGAGGATGGAGTTTTAAATGATGGAGGAGGGAGGGAAAGGATGTCCTAAAATGACACAGTACATGTTAACATAAGTGCATGCATGTACCCAGATGCAGAACTACAATTGGTGCAGCAGGTGCAATGGCACCAGAGCCCAAGTGCTGGGGGGGTCAATAGCAGCCAGTTTATACATAGGCAAGTTCAGAATGTGTAAAATCCTAATGCTAGGGAACATTTTATTAGTGCATGTTGCAGGTTCATCTTATCTATGTATCCTCAAAATGATTATACATAGCAGCATGTATCATATTACTATTTTCATACTACTGAGTTACCTTTGGAGAGTCCAAAATTTTTTTGCACCAGGGCTCTTTGTTGAGTAGATCAGCTACTGCTTTCACCTTACTTCCATATTGCAAGATTGTTATAAGAACAAGAGAGGATGGTTAATAACAGTAATTTTAGTTTTATTACAGCACTAAAAGAATGTTTTTTTGCAATTTTACAAAATGTATAATAACTGTGCAATGATCAGATAATACTTTAATACTTAAATTTAAAGGGAAAGAAAATATTTTTTTTGTCACTTTATATATAAATGGTAAAAAAATACTTTCTCCCTTAGAAACAAAAGGTAAGAAGAAGTGAGATTCTTGTGATGTAATTACTGTTCCTCATAGTACAGTAGAATTTAACAGCTGAGAAATAAACAATACAAAGACAATGCAATAGCACTTACTTTAAATTTGAAATGATTAGTAAAATATTTTGTAGCAAAATTTATATTTGATCCAATTTTCCCTCCAACTGTATCATGTAACAACCACAAAATACATATACATATATACTCTGCAGTTTGCACATTCTTACTAGGAGCTGGAGCCTCAGAAAATGTGTATATAAAAAGAATGTGCACATTTTGCTAAGTATCTTGGAAAGTTTTTTTTTAATTGCATGCTTTATCTGATTCCTGAAACATTTATTTAATTTTAATGACCCTTTAATCTATTATTGTGGACTTGTTTTGCTCAATCTGTGCTATTGGTTTGGGGTTTTCACCAAGTAGAAAAGTCAAAGTTCTAGCGCTTGTTTAGCTCTATTAACAGAAAATAAGACAACAATCCTTAACTTCCTGGTTATGTTATAGCCCACACGCTACCAGAGGGTTTATATAAGAAGGACCGGGGTGGAACTACAGTGGGGTGCAGAGGTCGCAACTGCAACCGGGCCCCCAAGGGTGGGGGGCCCAGCTTAAAAAAACAAACAAACAATAAAAAACATTGACCTGCCACTGCCTGCACTGATATAATGTGAGTGTGACGTGATGCTTCACTAGTGTCTCTGTCTCTGACTACAGGGGTTAGTGTTTCTGTTTTACCTATTGGTGTTTATGTGTGTGTAAATGTATGTGACTGTGTGTGTATTTATGCATGTATGTGTGTGTGTGTATGTATGTATGTGACTGTGTGTGTATGTATGCATGTATGTGTGTGTGTGTATGTATGTATGTGACTGTGTGTGTATTTATGCATGTATGTGTGTGTGTGTGTATGTTTGTGGAACCAGCAAATTACAGACCTTGTTACTACAGCATGGGGGGGGCGGGGAGGTAAACAGTGTCACTATACAGTACAACTATATACAGTACAGAGGGCTGGAGCATGTCACAGACTACTGTGGTCACTTTATAAAGTACTGGTACAGGTAGGGTCAGCCCAGCCATCTCACCGGAAGATTACAGACTGTGTCACTAACTCACTATATACAGTACTGTCAGTATATTTATGAAAATCTTAGCAGTGCTATCCAAATAATATATATAAGTTTATGGCAGGGTTATAAACACAATACAAAGAAATAGAAACCCTTATCAACCATGCACCTACTAGACCATACAATTAATATAAATACCTGAATTCTTTTATTTAGTTAATATCCATGAACATATTGAACTATATTTGCAATAAAAGGAAACTAAATAAAAGTTTATATGCGTTAAAACCAACTCTTAAGATATGCTATCCTTCTTACAGAACCCAGAAAAATATACCTTCACAATTCAGCCTTTTATTTATTTAACACAATGGGACTAAAAACCTTTAACATCTAAGCAATACAATTCTAAACAGTGTTTATAAAACAATAGGATAATATATATATTCTGCTATTTAACTGCAATTTATCCTAATACAAAATTAACTGACAATATCAGAATTTGCATAGATGAGTTACTTGGTCACTCAGACGCAGATTTAAACAATATATGTATATAGGCTGTGAAATGCTAACTTGAGAAAAACACACTGCTTCTTTAAATCTATTAAATACAAATTAACTATGCATATAACTTATCTTACAAAACCTTGAATACGTTACCAAAGTAAAAAGCAGTCGATATCCGATGTTCCTTGGTAGGAATTATTTTACCTCAGATCACCAATAAGTGTATATCGCAATCAATGAGAAGGGTAGATTCGCTTTGCTCAAGTAAAGTGGTATCTCACACCAGCGGGAACCAGTTACAAGTTTTAGCTTCAGCCGAAAATCTGTCCCTTTCTCTCCATTGCATTCACTTTTTATTTGGTTTTCCCATTACTGGTAAATTGTGGGTGGCCCTGCGGGAGCTGACCTTCCCATTGGTTATCTGGGAAGTCTAAATCGGATTGGCCCTTGGAAATTTCATTTTTAACAACCAGAGAGAACCTTCTGGCTGTAGTTCTCGCAACATAACACCAGGTGGCAGCAGACGTACAAACAAACAAATACAACAAGACCATCTCTAACATTTTTAAGCAAGTTAAAAAAAAAAATTTATTTCATAAAATGGTTATTTAATCAGATCACACTCTCTGCATTAATCATATATAACCCCAATTACAGATGGTTAATATTAGGTTATTTTTTCTGATTATTCTGATACCAAATATGTTATATTATTAATATTTTATTTTATTTAGGTAATTTAATACTGCTAATTATTAGTTTAAAATGCATTACAATGTTATCGGTATCCTGGCATTTATATGTGAATAATAGCTTATTTTTAATTCAGTATTGTACTGTATTCCAAGTGAATCCTGTCTATATAGATCTGAAATAAAAATAAATGTTAATAATCACTTCTCTTCAGGTCCATAAACATCTATTCATGTTCTTAAACACACAGAGGCTAAGATATTCATGCTTTCAAAACATACACATATATATACACACATATATACATATATATATATATATATATATATATACATCTCATATCCATTAAAATATATACAGTTGTTTTGAAATCATAATGTAAGTCATGGGCCTTCACTGTATTATCCTAACATTCTAACTTTTCAGTAACTTCAGTTGCCAGACTTTTTGTCTCATACTCACCACATGGGGTCAATCCACGAGTAGTTGTAAAAGTCTTAATGCAGCATATTTCCTGTTTAGCTAGTAGTGCAGATGTGTATTTGATGTTTAAGGATGATTAACACCTATGTGTATAAAAGCGGTTTCTCTATGATTTTGATCAGTTCCAAGATGGGTATTTCAGACATTTCGTCTCCATATATTTTGTGTGGTGTTACCTATCTGACAATCTATCCTCTTAATTTGCCTTTTATGACTCATCCTGTTCTCTTTCAAAATTACTTCCCCCAACATTCCTCTAAGTGACTGTTCTGAAATTTGGCAGGCCAAATGTTCCATTGTCTCCCCCTGTGTGTTCAGCATAATTTTACATAATGAATGTGGGAGATCTCTTAGGAACAAACCTTTGTCTACAGACCATGTTCATATCCACAGATCTATTAAATAAAGACAAATATACCTCTATATATTATTTAATAATATTTCAAATACCTTGACATAAATCCCCCTTTCCAATTCAAAAATATGTAGGACACATGTATTTGAATTGGATCAAAGTTAGTGGTATTTGGTGAGGATGTTGACCGTACATCTCCTAGACAGTCTCTTATGTAGAAAGTTTGTTATTTTGAGCCTTCATGTTTATCAGTTGGGCACCTTTAAACTACAGTATGTCTTTAGTTCATTTGGGGATGTGACACTTCATTCTCCCTCTATGACTTGTAGTTGGGATCTGGGATGACACGCTCGCAATTGATTGATATGGACCCATTTATCTATGAAACCTTCATTTTTGGGGATCCGTATTTTATAGGCCACTGGAGATATTTTGTCAGTAATGACAAAAGGACCTTTCCATGAGGGAAGAAATTTCTTCTCCCTAACCTGATCTCTTCCAAAGTTATAAAGATAAACTTTATCATTTATTTCATATTCCTTTTTGGATGTTTTGAGATCATAATAGGTTTTAGTGGCAGTTGCGGCTCTTTCTAAATTCCTTTGAGCAAATGCAAAGGCATGTTGCAGGTGTCTCCTTAGGTTTTCCACATATTGATGTGTATTGGCAGCGTTTATCAAATTTTGGTCTGATGTACGGTACAGCAGATGCTGAGGTAGAACCATTCTTCTACCAGTCATCAGTTCAAAAGGTGACATCTTGGTAGCACTACTTGGAGTTGCTCTTAATGCCATTAAGACTAGAGGTAGTTTTACATCCCAGTCTTTACCTGTCTCACTCACAAACTTTTTGAGGATTTTAACAATGGACTGGTTGTAACGCTCTACACCACCACTTGAGGCAGCTCTATAAGCAATATAAAGCTTTCTTTTAACCCCTAGTATTTTCCACATTTTTGTCATCACTTCGCTAGTGAAGTGGGTCCCCCGATCTGACTCGATTCTTTGGGGCAGACCAAATCTGGAAAATATATGGTTGATGAGCAATGCTGCACATGTTTCAGCACTATTGTTAGGTGCACTAATGCACTCTACCCATTTAGTGAACAGGCATGTCACTGTTAACATGTACTTGTTACCTCTTGATGACCTTGTTACCGGACCAATAAAATCAATTTGTATATCTGACCATGGCATTACCATCCCCCTTTTCTGCAATGGCGCTCTATGTGTTGGTGCAGTGGGTTGGAACTGTGGGCAGATTAAACACCCTTGACAGTAGGTTTGAACATCTTTCAACATGTGTGGCCAAAAAGCATAATCACGTAATATTTCATACGTGAGTTTGGCACCACGATGACCAGATGTGGGAGCATCATGGGCATGTTGAAGCATTAGACCTCTGAACTTGGTGGGTACTACCCACTGCTGGATGCCAGTTTTGGAGGTTCTAATTAACAAACCATCCTGTAATTTGAATTGTGATTTAGATTTTATTAAGATTCTCAGATCTTCTTTGCCAATACAATCATCTTTTGAGATGGGGTTGCTTTCAGGATCTTCTATGTGTTTATAGAAGATGCCTACAATGGGGTCTTCTTTTTGACTAGTGATCAGGTCCTCACTAGGAGAATCCTGACTCCATTGTACCAAGTTAGGCTCACTCTGTTGTTTTGCCTGGTTTCTGGTAATGGCTTCTACCTGAATTGCACCCATTAAGTGGTCAATATTAAGGAGTTCTCCAGTTATGGCTCCTTGTTTGGCTAATGAATCCGCAAGGTCATTGCCTTCCTTATCAGGACCTAGAACTCTGGAATGACCCTTGGTCTTTTTCCAGTGTATGGTTAAATCATTGGATACTACCAGATTATCAATCTCGCAGAACAACTTGCCATGCTTGACTGGTTTGTTATTGCTTTTCTGCATGCCATTTCTTTTCCAAGTTGGCAGGTATTCAACAAAACTGTCACGCACATAATTTGAGTCAGTTATGATCACAAATTCATGAATACCATGTTCAATAGCCATTTCAATGGTTTTGAAAACAGCAGTTAGTTCTGCAACTTGACTGGATCTTGGCCCAATGTTGAAACCTACAGATATATTTGAGACTCCATTTGTCCAAGTTATACCAATGCCAGCGACTAATCTGCGCTCACTATCAATAGTGGCGTGGTAAGAACAACCATCAACATACACCCAAGGTAATGTTTGACAATGGTCCTCATTGTATATTTTATATGGGGAAAGCAATTGTTCCTCCAGAAAATCATCTTCTGATAATTCTTCCCCAGGATCTCTAGCAGTACAGTCGTGGAGCTCAGCAAGCCCTTGTGCGACTGGATTCTTTTTATTCTGTTTGTAGCGAATTTCTAAGGGCCAGCCTTGTAAGGAAAGAGTCCACGCTGTTATGCGGCTATTAGACAGATTCCCATCTCTTATTCTCTCACTTTGCAAATATAGCAAAGGCTGGTGGGCCGTTTCTACAATAATTTTCTCGCCCTGTATATAGCTGCGGAAATTTTGTAGAGCCCATACAGTAGATAAGAGGGCTTTTTCGCAATCGCTAAATTTTATTTCTACTGGGGATAGATTTTTGCTCGCATAAGCAATGGCTTTGTTCAAATTATCATGCTTTTGGTATAACACAGCACTCATGCTTATATCTGTGTAACCTGTCTCTAAGAAGAAAGGTTTACCACCTTCAGGGTACGCTAAGCAAGGTGCTTGAGTGAGTTTTCTCTTCAGCTCTCTGATGGCTGTCTCTTGAGACTCACTCCAGTGCCATTTCACATCTTTCTTTAGAAGAAGTAGTAGTGGTTTAGCTAATTCCGCATAATTATCAATGAATTTGCGAGAATAATTTGTCATACCCAGGAATGATCTCAATTCCTTTAAGTTAGTTGGGTTTTTAGAATTCACTATAGCTTCCACCTTTTTCTTTTGGGGATTTAATCCTTCAGAGGTAACTTCATGTCCCAAGAAGTTTACACGAGTGCGGCACCATTGAGCTTTTTGCAGGGATAATTTGACACCTGCCCTTTTAAGTTGGCTGAGGACGTGTTTAAGTTCTGTGATGTGTTTTTCAAAGTCTGTGCTTTTGATTAAAACATCATCAACATAAGATAAGGTCCCCCTTTCCAGTGCGTCAGGCATAGCCTTATGCATGAATACAGCAAATTCATGTCCAGAATTTATGTATCCAAATGGAAGTCTCTGGAATGCATATTGGACCTTTTGGAAAGAGAATGCCAGCTTATATTGGTCCTCTTCATGTACCTTTATGGTCCAATATCCCTGTGCACAATCAATGGCAGTGAATATTTTGGATCCCTGCATTTGTGCTAGGCACTGGTCAATGTATGGTACAGGCCAGCCAGACATGTATACTCGTTTGTTTAGCTGTCTTAAGTCAGCACACAAACGCCATTGTCCATTGGGCTTAAGGACACCTAGAATAGGATTATTATAAGAGCTGTGCACCTGTCTGATAATACCTCTTTCTTCCAAATTCCTTATGATCTCTGCAAGAGAATCATATGAGGCTAAGGGAAGTCTGTATTGTTTGACAAATACAGGTGGCGCATTAGGATCTGTTTGTATTCTTGCAATGTGCAAGTCTGTAGTACCACAGTCATAAGAATCCTTAGCGAAAATATCCTTGTATTCCATTAGGAGTTCTCGCAGCTGTTGGCGTTCGTCATCGCTGGAACAGCCATTAGCTAAGGATATTTGCTCTTCGACTATTTGCTGAAATCCTGGAAATATTTCAGGCTGTCCTATTTCATAGGCTTCTTCCAATCTAGAGGTGAGGTCCCCTTGATTATAATTTACATTGCTCCCATGATTCTGGGTATTGGGGTAATCTTGCTGTTTGATTGGCTGATCAAACACTAGAGAGGCTTCTTCAATTTTACAGATGCCTTCCTCTGAGCTGAAGGGATAAATAGATTGAACATTAAATAGACCCTCTGGCATGGATGCAAAGGATTGTTCTATTAATTGTTCTTCAGTTAGGTATCCTTCAGGTATTAGCCCAATTACATTATTCTGGAATCCAAAAGTGTAATAACTTGATTCCAGTGCATATCCTATGGTAGTTCCCTTGGATAAGGTTATATCCTGTGGGGTCATGTTATGTACAATAATATGTATTGAAACAGTTCCAATATTCACCATAGGAGTGTAAGTCACTGTGACACCCAGATTTTGTATTCTATGGGAGAGGCAAATCAGTGTTTCAGAAGTTTTTAATTTCTGACCTCTCTTTACCTGTAAGGGTAAAAGAAATTTATCAGCCCCAGCAGGAATTATAACATCGCTAGATACCTGCATATTCACAGCATATGGCAATTGCTGGTTTGATTTCAGGGCTGCATTTTCATCCTGAAATACTTCAGGGTCCCCCTTTAACCTGCTCCAGAGGCAAGAATTAATCAAATCTATTTGTATGGCATATCTATGTAAGATATCATTGCCAATGTATATTTGATTATTGGGAGTATTTAAAACTAAAAACAGGTGCTTCACTGACTTATTACCAATAGAGATAGATAATAAGCACTTAGCTGTGATGTTATAGCTTTCAGACCTGTCATCCAGGCCGTTGACGCAGTGGTCTTGGGGAGAAAGATATTTAATCACTTTAGGTTCAGCTATTTGCGTTAATAAACCTTCGCTTATATAGCTAGCTTCCTGTTTTAAGTTTATTTTAGCATACTCGGTTTTACCAAGGTCATGCACTTGTATAGGGATAAATAGATCCTCTTTAACTCTCTCAATCCCTGTGAGGTATTGAGTGTGGCCTCCCCCCTTAGGGATTTTATAATCCCCCTTGTGGAGTGATATGGTTAATACATCGCTATCTAGGGAAATATTCGCTATCTTTCCAGGCGATATTTTAAAAGTATTACCATCAGAGCCACTAAAAGGAGTCTGATCATCTATTTGCAGAATAGTGATTTCAGGTGTAGAGTTATTCCTGAAATGAATCTCCACAGCATCTGGTTTCTCTTCCACCACGTGACAGCTGTGTCGGGTGCGAGATATACCAGATTTTTCATAATTGATAGGCCGTTTAACTTGCGACCAAATTACATTATTTATGCAATCAATTATGGTGCTTAATCGTTTCATGAGATCACTACCAATAATTAAACGATCAGTTGGCAGATCCACTATAATGACAGGGTGTCTTATGACCCTGTTCCCCAATTTAAATTTTAACCAGGCAGTACCGTAGACTTTTAGGGAGTCACCCCCAACACCTATTAGAGAACCATCAAATTCTCTTATTTTGGGTTTGTGGGGTGTTAGCTCATTTAGCTGTGTGTAGTACCTGTGGAATAAGATAGTTGCCTGTGACCCAGTGTCAATTAATCCCCTGATAGGGTTGGAGACTGAATCTTGCAGCTCAACTAGTACATAATATCTTCCTGTAGTTTCTATCATTTCACACATAAAATTTGCATTCTTGTACATCTGTGGGCTTCGCCACGTTTTACCTGGATCCGCTGTGTCATTCGATGCAGAGGAAATTTCATACCTACCTGTTTCCCCTATGACAAGGTCAGCTGGGTTCTTGTGTACTGCATCTGTGGAAATAATGTTAAGAGAACACTGCAGAGGAAAAGTTTGGTTAATTTTTCCCGGCTGATGTCGCTCATTGTCACAGCTAATTTGTCCGTTTCCGGTCTGTGGGGAGATAACATGATTAGTATCATTGATATTTATTACTACATTTTGTATATCTCTCCCCTCCCCTTCAGGTGATACTGCAGTATTTATGACTGTGCCTGTGGTCCACTGCTGACCACTGGCTGTACCCCTAAAAAAGTATTGTTCGGTTGCTGAGCCGTAGATTTTTGACTCATATTAGCGATTTGTTCGCTCAACCGATTTAATTGGGTAAACAGCATATCTACCTGATTGTACAAGTTACCTCTACCCCTGGGCCTATCTCTTGGTGCCCCATTGTACTGATTCCTGGACCATTGGGTTCCCTCAGAATCAGGGCCACTATTTCTATTCTGGCGTGGTTGCCCCTGGGGTTCAGCTTGTTCAGCATTAGTACTTTGGGGAGCATTATATACCTGGGGTGTCTGGTTACCCTGAGAATATCTTCGCCGTCTATTGTATCTACCCTTGCGCGGATACCAATTATTCGGTGAGTATTCTCTTTGTGAGTAATTATTCACCTGATTATGTCCCCCACTTTGGTTATAGTCTCCCTGCGCCTCAACCTGTGTAGGGGGAGGGGCAGAATTAAACCTCTGTGGAGATGGCCTGTTTTGACTGGCCACCTCTGCATAAGTCCTCTTGTTGGACTCCAAATTGAGGGGGCTAGGTGACACCCTAGTTTCTGCCACAATTTTGGGTTTTGACTCCTTTTTAACCCCCTGCTCACTGGACTGCTGAATAGAGTATAACTTCGTACTCTCTTTGATCAGCCATTCCAATGAGCAGTCCTCATCAAAATCTCTAGCTAAGTTGATTTTGATGGGTGTAGGCAATGCTTCAAAAAATAAATTTACAAATTCTGAGCCATCAAATCTGGGATTATCTTCAGCCATACTGTACGCATTTTTCAATACAGAAAGGAATTCGACTGGACTCTGATTCGCACGACACTTTAAACCATATACCGCTATTTTTGCGGCAGTTTTAGTGCGATATTGCCCGAATTCTTTTCTGCATTGTTGTTTTACCCCATTCCAGGAATGAATATTCATATCCTTTAGTGAAGCAAAGAATTTGTGATGCTTACTGTCAAATACCCAAGGCAGAAATTCAATTTTCAATTTCTCACTTGTAACATTCATTATAGCTAACGCATTTTCAAAAGCCTGTAAATGATCAATTACAGATGTTGTTCCCTTATTGGAGAATATAGGTACTGCGCGTTGTACAAAGGTGATTATTTTATGTGAATCATAGACTTTATCAGACTTATTTTGGGATTCTCTGTTAGAGTTTCCCTCCCCTGCATCAGCTGCGCTACAGCTGTCCTCTGGATTTACATCCTGAGGGGATTGTCTATTTGGGAAATCTACTTCTGACCCGTTAGGGGTCATTTGTCTATGTTGTTCTATATATTTTCGTACCTCGTCCCTGACGCGTTCGCTAAAGGAGTTAGCATTATCTGTATTATTCTCATTGCTAATATAGGGGTTTTCATTATGGCGATATGACCTTTTTAAATCGCTTAATTCTCTCTGGCTTTGCGCAAGCTGTTTATTTAAATCTTGTATCTGCGCGATTAAGTCCATATTGTGCTTATCTAAGGTGGCTAGGTTTTGGGCAAATTCATCCATTTTATTTTTGGCTATTTTTAAACCCTCTTCGCGTCTGCGCGAGGAACGAATACTATTTTCTAGCTCCTGTATTCGCAATCGTTTGTCTGTGACACAAAACGACATTTCGTCAATTATGCATATTAAAAGGGGCCAGGATTTTAGTATTAGTTCTTCTCGCTTTTTGGGATCTTTGCATTGATTAATCATTAATAATTCCTGGAAGAATTCATTCTCTTCATTCCACATATTATTATTAACGGTAATATTTTTAGCCCTAGTTTCAAGCATATCCATAAAATCATTTAATTCACCCGCAATATTAAACTTCCCTTTAAGGTAACTTAAGATATCTTTCTTAAGGACCTGACCTTTAGTAATAGGTATGGTTATGGGACCAATTTCATTGCTATGTATAGAAT
Source organism: Bombina bombina (assembly GCF_027579735.1). Taxonomy (NCBI): domain Eukaryota; kingdom Metazoa; phylum Chordata; class Amphibia; order Anura; family Bombinatoridae; genus Bombina; species Bombina bombina. Next base: position 1,081,453,311 of record NC_069502.1, on the reverse strand, counting down.
TAAATGAGTCACTTCTGGCTACAGACATTATTGTATTGGTTTAGTATTTATTTAACTAAAATGCTAATACAATTTTTGCCAATAAAAAGAGAGAAAAATGTTATATTTCAAAAAAAAATTATTAATTTTGAAATATGAAAAATTAATATTCCGAAATATGAAAAATTAATATTTTTGATTAATTTTGAAATATGAAAAATTAATATTTTTATTAATTTTTCAAAATTAATCTTTAATAATATTTCAAGATATTAATGTCAATCTCGAAATATGAAAATTAATATTTCAACTTTTCACAAAAAAAAAATTATATCTTCAAAATATTAATATCGAAATATGATTTTTTTTTTTTTTTTTCTCTTTTATAATAATTTCTATTTACTTACAAATATATTATATCAAATATGATGGAATATTAATAAATCTCAGAACAGTGCCTCCAATTATTATGTCAGTATATTTATGAAAATCTTAGCAGTGCTATCCAAATAATATATATAAGTTTATGGCAGGGTTATAAACACAATACAAAGAAATAGAAACCCTTATCAACCATGCACCTACTAGACCATACAATTAATATAAATACCTGAATTCTTTTATTTAGTTAATATCCATGAACATATTGAACTATATTTGCAATAAAAGGAAACTAAATAAAAGTTTATATGCGTTAAAACCAACTCTTAAGATATGCTATCCTTCTTACAGAACCCAGAAAAATATACCTTCACAATTCAGCCTTTTATTTATTTAACACAATGGGACTAAAAACCTTTAACATCTAAGCAATACAATTCTAAACAGTGTTTATAAAACAATAGGATAATATATATATTCTGCTATTTAACTGCAATTTATCCTAATACAAAATTAACTGACAATATCAGAATTTGCATAGATGAGTTACTTGGTCACTCAGACGCAGATTTAAACAATATATGTATATAGGCTGTGAAATGCTAACTTGAGAAAAACACACTGCTTCTTTAAATCTATTAAATACAAATTAACTATGCATATAACTTATCTTACAAAACCTTGAATACGTTACCAAAGTAAAAAGCAGTCGATATCCGATGTTCCTTGGTAGGAATTATTTTACCTCAGATCACCAATAAGTGTATATCGCAATCAATGAGAAGGGTAGATTCGCTTTGCTCAAGTAAAGTGGTATCTCACACCAGCGGGAACCAGTTACAAGTTTTAGCTTCAGCCGAAAATCTGTCCCTTTCTCTCCATTGCATTCACTTTTTATTTGGTTTTCCCATCACTGGTAAATTGTGGGTGGCCCTGCGGGAGCTGACCTTCCCATTGGTTATCTGGGAAGTCTAAATCGGATTGGCCCTTGGAAATTTCATTTTTAACAACCAGAGAGAACCTTCTGGCTGTAGTTCTCGCAACATAACACCAGGTGGCAGCAGACGTACAAACAAACAAATACAACAAGACCATCTCTAACATTTTTAAGCAAGTTAAAAAAAAAAATTTCTTTCATAAAATGGTTATTTAATCAGATCACACTCTCTGCATTAATCATATATAACCCCAATTACAGATGGTTAATATTAGGTTATTTTTTCTGATTATTCTGATACCAAATATGTTATATTATTAATATTTTATTTTATTTAGGTAATTTAATACTGCTAATTATTAGTTTAAAATGCATTACAATGTTATCGGTATCCTGGCATTTATATGTGAATAATAGCTTATTTTTAATTCAGTATTGTACTGTATTCCAAGTGAATCCTGTCTATGTAGATCTGAAATAAAAATAAATGTTAATAATCACTTCTCTTCAGGTCCATAAACATCTATTCATGTTCTTAAACACACAGAGGCTAAGATATTCATGCTTTCAAAACATACACATATATATACACACATATATACATATATATATATATATATATATATATATATATATATATACATCTCATATCCATTAAAATATATACAGTTGTTTTGAAATCATAATGTAAGTCATGGGCCTTCACTGTATTATCCTAACATTCTAACTTTTCAGTAACTTCAGTTGCCAGACTTTTTGTCTCATACTCACCACATGGGGTCAATCCACGAGTAGTTGTAAAAGTCTTAATGCAGCATATTTCCTGTTTAGCTAGTAGTGCAGATGTGTATTTGATGTTTAAGGATGATTAACACCTATGTGTATAAAAGCGGTTTCTCTATGATTTTGATCAGTTCCAAGATGGGTATTTCAGACATTTCGTCTCCATATATTTTGTGTGGTGTTACCTATCTGACAATCTATCCTCTTAATTTGCCTTTTATGACTCATCCTGTTCTCTTTCAAAATTACTTCCCCCAACATTCCTCTAAGTGACTGTTCTGAAATTTGGCAGGCCAAATGTTCCATTGTCTCCCCCTGTGTGTTCAGCATAATTTTACATAATGAATGTGGGAGATCTCTTAGGAACAAACCTTTGTCTACAGACCATGTTCATATCCACAGATCTATTAAATAAAGACAAATATACCTCTATATATTATTTAATAATATTTCAAATACCTTGACAGTACTGGTGGGTTAAACAGTGTCACTATATACAGTAATAGGGGGTCAGACCATCTCACAGACTGGCACAGGGTACCTCCTTTTGCAGAAATGTAATCTGATTAACTTTTTTCTTCTGTGTTAAAAAAAAGAAAAGAAAGACATTTATCAAATTCACCTTTTTTGGGGGAGTGGGCCCTTCTTAGATTCTTGCACCTGGGTCCTGTGGTTTCTAGTTACATCTCTGGACTAGTATAAGATTTCTCTACTTCGCTGAAAAGTCTTTCAATCTCCCTAAAGAATCAGTCTTCAAGCAAAAAGATATAATTAGACTATTTCCATGATATGATATATTTAGTGCTAGTAGTAATCTGGTTAACTCTTCTGTACCAATAACAAGTGTTCTATAATTTTAAAACGATAAAAGAAAGATAATTTGTTGTCTAGAATCTTGTAGAATGAATTTGCATGTATATGCAGAAGCTAAAGTGAACAATACTAAATATATCAAAACAAATAATTGTAATACATTTTTTACAGCTATGTTTAAAATAACTACAAGGGCAGGTCTATAGAATTGTGATACACATAAATGGATGATGTCATTATAGAGCATTTAGATTAAATGTATTTTACTTACTTGCCCAGCAGTGTCATAGAACCAAGGAGGTATTGCCTTCCCCCAACTGTAACACTGACTGAAATAAAAAAAGAAAAAAAAAACAGCTTAATACTTTACACAAAAAAACACAAGTCATAAAAGCATACACATAATAAATCACTGACGATCACATTCCACTTGTAAACTGTACAACCACATTTTCATAGGCTATAACGTCTTCAAGATTTTGCCATTTTAAAGGTTTGTGCTGAAGCTATTTTTAGTCATTTGCACTCACTGCATTTAAACTTCAAAACAGGGGCAGAACTACAGGGAGTGCAGAGGTCGCAACTGCGACTGGTCCCCCCCCCCCCCGAGGATGGGGGCCCAGCTTAAAAAAAAATAAAAAAAATTGTATTCCCCCCCTAATAAAAAATGTTGACCTGCCACTGCCTGCAGTGATATCATGTGAGTGTGACGTGATGCTTCACTGACTACAGGGGTTAGTGTTTCTGTTTTACGCATCAGTATTTGTGTGTGTGTGTGTGTGTATGTGTGTATGTATGTATGTGACTGTGTGTGTATTTATGCATGTATCATGTGAGTGTGACATGATGCTTCACTAGTGTCTCTGTCTCTGACTACAGGGGTTAGTATTTCTGTTTTACCCATTGGTGTTTATGTGTGTGTGTGTGTGTATGTATGTATGTATGTGACTGTGTGTGTATTTAAGCATGTATGTGTGTGTGTGTGTATATTTGTGGAACCAGCAAATTACAGACCTTGTTACTACAGCATGGGGGGGCAGGGGGTAAACAGTGTCACTGTACAGTACCACTATATAGAGTATGGGGGGCTGGACCATGTCACAGACTACTGTGGTCACTTTATAAAGTACTGGAGCGGGTAGGGTCAGGCCAGCCATCTCACCGGCAGATTACAAACTGTGTCACTAACTCACTATATACAGTACTGGTGGGTTAAACAGTGTCACTATATACAGTAATAGGCGGTCAGACCATCTCACAGACTGTGGACACAGGGTACCTCCTTTTGCAGACATGTAATCTAATTCACATTTTTCTGTGTTAAATGTTAAAAAAAATATATATATATATATATATATATATATATATATATATCTCGAATTCACCTTTTTTTTTGGGGGGGGGTGGCTTGGATGGGCCCTTCTTAGATTCTTGCACCTGGGCCCTGTGGTTTCTAGTTACGCCTCTGAGAAGGACAACCATTGTCTTAAAATTAATAAAGTATTTTTGTGCTTTGTGCACCTTTATCAACATGTTAATTATCAATATGAGTATGTATTAAAAGTCTACAAAGAATGTATTCATCTATCTGTAAGTCCAAAACACATTGCAAATAGCTTTGTGAGTATGTGACAGATTTGGCAGTTTTTACATAATTGCACTATAGAGTGTTTGTAATGCTGAACATACCAGCCTGTATACAGTTAATACAAATTATAAAAGAAGAGGTAGAGGTCAAGAATATCCTGATACATGGGTCTAAAAATTAGTTACTGGATGGTGTGAAAGATCTTGGATGCTGCTGAATGGTTAGGACATGTATATAAATGTAATGTGATCTGTACAGCAAACAGACCAAGAACTAGAAGAAGTGTTTCTGTAACAGGAATGGAAATGCCAAGCTGGAGCCAGCAACAAGTGCTCATGGCAACATGACAGATGTGTGTGTATTTAATTATCAGTTTAACCCTTTAGCAGGAATTAAATTTAAGTATGAAAAGTAAAAATGATACAATTTTTTTTATTTTCACACAAGATTGCCCCTGTAATTACTAGATTGTGTCCTCTGTTATTTAATATTGCCCCATATTTACTAACAAAACGCTGAGAATCCTTATCTTTATTTCACACGCAGGATTGATGGTGCACTCAAGAGTTAATGACAGGTGCTATGTGAACTATGGTAATCACATGCCTTCCTAAATATGTTATGCAAAGCATCTGTGTAATTAAAAGCTACAAGTCTTAGTACAGTATTATGAAATAATGTAATATACCTCTCACCAAATGTGTGGGCTACTGGAAACTAATTTAGAAAAAATATACCTGTTTAAAACAAATTCTAAAGATTTATTTATTTTCCTTTAGAGCTTCAAAATAAACATCTATTAAAAATAAAACTAAGGGGGGGGCGGAGCTAGCAATTGAAGCAGCAGGACGTATCTTTTTAGAGCTCCTGCCATATGAACAAATAAATCAGTATTTTAAGCAAATTAAGGACTCTTAAACTCAAGCATATTTTGTTATTTACTCTCTGGAGAGCAGATCAAATAATATTGGTCATTTTGCGGGCTAAAAGGCTACCCTAACAGCGATACAGTCTAGAGACTACTGGATTTGACGGAGCAGTCCGGGTATAACTCTTGCTAACACTTCTGAAGAGTCCCTTTCTTAATCCCACTAGAATGGACCTAGAAGTTGCCTTGCACAAGTTTGAAGATCGTTTTGGCGGCGCTCTGGATGCTCACTTTACAGAGATGAGCCTTTTATTTCTACAGCTTAGCGAACAGTTCCCTACACCACATGGCACGCAAGATGGCGGTGACAACCCAGGAATCCCAAGCACTGTTAGCATGCAAACCCTATATGCTACCGAAATCTCTGCGTCCCAGAAAGCAGCCCCTGTGTCAACTGGAGGTCCCAGGCAGCGCTACCACCAAGGCAGCGGGAACCCGACAGACAGCCTGAGAATATCAGTCTCCGGATCAACTGCGCTGGTCACTAGCTCAGTAAAAATTATGGAGCTGCGCACCTACCTGATGGACTCTATGAGAGCGCCATCACACAACATGAACTCCGGAGCTGCCTTAGGTTTCTCGCCCTCCAGACTGTTAGATACCCACAATCCTCCAACCTTACCTAACGGAAGATCTACGTGGAACATGTCATCATGGCCCTGCGGTCCTCTCTTGCCAGGCAGACATCTAGAGGCCTGTATAATAGCTGCGGCGGGCATTGGCTAGAAGAACATCTATAAGGAAGCTCACAACAGATTAGATTGCCTCACGGGGCACATGTGAATACAACTTTCTTTTCTCTACTTTCTGTTGCTTAGCCCACACCTATACATATATATGTATTCCCACTAACTGAACCTTACTGAAACTTTTGCTCCGGTTATCATGACCATGTGAAGCAGCCGACGCCTCTGCAGATACCGAGGGTCCTGGAAGACATTTATGATGGCTACAACGCCGGATACATTAATCTTCCTAGACTGCCTGAACCTTTTTTTTGTTTTTTTTATCAAAATGACAGAGCCTGCTCTAATTTAGGAATAAACGCTATGCCGATGTAAACGGACAACTGAGCAGTATTCTCTGGCTAATCATCTCAGGGTTGTTCAACAACTAGTTTGCTGCAGCTCAAATACTACATCATAAGTATTCAGCTCTAATTGTACATATGTATAGGGTGACACACATGCCTTGTCTTTAGCTAACAACCGTTGCTGACCATCAAGAGGATCTGTAATACACTACCATGTTCTCACCATATCTTTCATAGTATGTATGCCATCTATACTTTCTAGTCAACTTGAAGCTGTAAGTTTCTAATATTTTGCTCACATTATTGTTCATCGTTATCTATATGTTTGCTTATAGCCTGTTTTCATCCCATTTATCTTGACTCACATAAGTGAATATATCAGTGTCACACTCTTTTTCTATGCCGTGCTGTTCCCTGAAGATTGGTCTCCTCTGTCCTAACATATCTGCAGATATATTTTAGACCATGTCCTCTGCCTACAGTTTAATTCTATATGGATACCTGAACGCCAGTTTATTTTCCTCTCTTTTAAAGGGTCTAAAGTTATGTCTGTGACCACTGTATGCATTACTTGTGTAATAGAACTTTCTCAACTACATGTTGGAACATGATTTTTTTTCTTTTTTTTTTTTTTTTTGCTCCCATATTGAGCACACACTTATTGTATTGTAAATTCAGCATCTTAATGTCTATTGCTCATAGCTGGTCTACTCAGAGATATTCAGTCCTTAGCTCATAGGTTTATCTTAGTGTGAAATTTGCTATTATGACTTAAATTACCTCAAGGGAAAATTCTCAAGTGTGCTCCCACTCTGTTTATTGCTCCCATCTTTTACTAATTATGGATATATATGTGAGCTATATTGCAAGTTTTGTTATAAGGGCAATAGTATACCACATGCTATCCCAAGTATTGCTATATATTTTATTCCTATACTAACCTCCTTTAAGCTTGTACATGGGGGACCTATAGCTTTTTCAGGATATAACTTTCTCAGATACCTCCCATTTCCATCTCACCCCTCTCCTCCCTTTCCCGCCGGCGATTAATACCTGCGGGTCATATCCCTTCTCCTTTTACCCACATCGCCTATAGTTGGCACCTCCCCAGGAGAGGGGCTCATGTAGTAATCCTTTACCTTTTGTATCTATAAAAATGCTCCCCCCTGTTAGTATCTCCTCTAGAAATCTACCCTTACTTCTACATGCCCTAGTTTTAATCTACGAGAGGCGCTGTGTAGGAGTGTACTTAAAAGCCCTCATATCCAACTTCATTTCACTTTAAATAGTCCTGTAGTTTGTAGCTTCATAATAATTTATCTAGCTCCGCCCCCTCCCCCCCTCCCCCTCTCCCCTCCATTATGAGCGGCTCTTGCCTGCTGCGTTTCCCTTCCCTCCATACACTCAGGCCTACGGGAGGCCTGATAAATACCAGTTCCCTATCTCTCACTATTCTCAGCTTATAGAACACCTCTTCTCTGGGAGTAGGGACCACTTGCTACCTTTAACATTAAAAAATCGAGTCCTCATTCCTATACGTCCCACTTACACATGTTTTGTTTACACTGTTTCCATTTCATATTTAAGGTCCTAAAGGTGGTGCTATAACTAAGGTCATTTGTTTTCCCTCTGTTTTTGTCCTAGATATCCCCCATGTCATTGTCTCCTACTCTTAAATAAATATTGAACTTCTATTGACTAGATATTACTATAACAAATACTATATTAGCACACCAATGTATTAATCCTTGTATACCTTCCTTATGTGAAATGCATCAGTTATTTTTATTGTATTTGTTTCACCCTGGGACTTACTTTCTTTTCTGTTATTTCCATTTAATGTCTCAATAAAAATTTATTTAAAAAAAAATAAAAAATAAAACTAAGGGATATACAAAGGCCAGAACATAAGACACGTAAATATGTACAGGATTTGGTGCTTTTAAATTTGTACATCTTTTTTATACCTTACACAATCTATAATAGTTTATAAAGGACCAATGGATGTGGTTGGCAACTTGCCAGTGTTGGGGGGGGGGGGGTGCAGAGTGAAGTTGGTCTGTGGTGGAGCCAAGAAATACAAATAGAGTGAGTAAAATTTTATATTTCTAGGAATGGTTTGGGAGTCCTGGGTTTAACTTTGTGATTAATAAGGAAAGAAGCAATGTGTGGGACAGGTAGGAACTCTCTATCACCTAGATTACGAGTTTTGCGCTATAGAGGGTGCGAAACAAACGCAACAGATGTTGTGCTATTTCACCCTCCATAGCGCTGCCATTACAAGTTTCAGAAAAGCCTCCTTGTGCGTGTGTTATGGTGGCGTTAAGCTCCATACCGCACAAAATCCAAGGTTTGCTTTTCCTATAGACATCAATGGGGAGAGAGTGTTAGAAATAAAACTAACACCTGCGATCGCGGAATGAAAAGCTCCATAAGGCAACCCCATTGATGTCTATGGGGGAAAAAAGTTATGTTGAAACCTAACACCCTGACATAAACCCAAAGTCAAAACACCCCTAATCTGCCGCCCCCGACATCGCAGACACCGAAATAAAGCTATTAACCCCTAATCTGCCGCTCCCGACATCGCTGCCACTAATAAAAGCTATTAACCCCTATTCCACCGCTCCCCCGACATCACCGTCACTATAATAAAGTTATTAACCCCTATTCCCCCACACACCAACATTGCTGACACTATAATAAAGCTATTAACTCCTATTCCGCCTCTTCCCGACATTGCCGCCACTAAATAAAGTTGTTAACCCATAAACTGCCAGCCCCCCACATCCCAAAAAACTAAATTAAACTATTAACCCCTAAACCTAACAACCCCCTAACTTTAAAATAAAATTACAATATCCCTATCTTAAAATAAATAAAAACTTACCTGTAAAATTAAAAAACCTAAGTTTAAACTAACAATTAACCTAACATAACTATTATACTAAAATTAAAATAACTACCAATTAAAAAAACTAAATTACACATTAAAAAGAACCTAACACTACTAAAAAAATGTAAGTCTAAAATTATAAAAAATAAAAAATACTAAATTACAAAACATAACAAACACTAAATTACGAAAAATAACAAACGAAATTATCCAAAATAAAAACAATTACACCTAATCTAATAGTCCTAAAAAAATAAAAAAGCCACCAAAATAGAATAAAAACCCTAGCCTACAATAAACTACCAATAGCCCTTAAAAGGGCCTTTTGTAGGGCATTGCCCTAAAGAAATCGGCTCTTTTACCTGTAAAAAAATGCAAAGACCCCCCAACAGTAAAACCCAGCACCCAACCAACCCCCCAAAATAAAAAAACTAACTCTAACAAAAACCTAAGCTACCCATTGCCCTGAAAAGGGCATTTGTATGGGCATTGCCATTAAAAGGGCATTCAGCTCTTTTACATTGCCCTGTTCAAATCAACCAATAGGATTTAAACAGCTCTCATTCTATTGGCTGATTCGAAGCAGTCAATAGAATGAGAGCTGCTTAAATCCTATTGGCTGATTTGAACAGCCAATAGGATTTTAGCAGCCCTAATTCCTATTGGCTGATTTAATTTTTCAGCCAATAGGAATGCAATGGTACCACCAGTATAAAAGGGGTACCATGCATTTCAATCCTCAGTGTGCGGCGGACGATCGCATGAAGAGGACCTCCACATCAGATCGACGGACCTCTGCCTGGACCTCTGCCTTGGACCTCTGCCTGGACCTCCGCCTTGGACCTATGCCTGGACCTCCGCCTCCGCGCATCGCTGCTCCGCCTCCACAGGGATGATGAAGATGCCGGTCCTGTGATGGATGAAGATGGAGTCGCCTGGATGAAGATGCCGCCTGGATGAAGATGGAGCCGCCGGGATGAAGATCATTCAAGCGTGACTTCAACAAATGTGAGTACCTAAAGAGGGGTTAGTGTTAGGTTTTTTTAAGGTTTTTTGGGGTGGGTTATTTTTTTAGATTAGGGTGGGCACTCTTAAAAGAGCTGAATGCCCTTTTAAGGGCAGCAAAAGAGCTGAATGCCTTTTTCAGGGCAATGCCCATACAAATGCCCTTTTCATGGCAATTGGTAGATTAGGTTTTGTAGATAGTTTTTTTTTTTATTTTGGGGTTTGTGGGGTGGGGGTTTGTAATGTTAGTGGGTCTTTGTATTTTTTTTCAGAAAAAGAGCTGATATCTATAGGGTAATGCCCTACAAAAGGCCCTTTTAAGGGCTATTGGTAGTTTATTCTAAATTAGGTTTCTTTTATTTTGGGGTGTTTTTTTAAAAAAAAAATGGGTATTAGAATAGGAATAATTTTTATTATTTTGGATAATTGTGTAATGTTTTTTTTTTTGTTTCGGGGTGGGTTTTTATTTTTAGATTAGGAGTGCATTTCATAAAAGATCTGAATGCCCTATTAAGGGCAATGCCCATACAAGTTCCCTTTTCAGGGCAATGGGTAGATTAGGTTTTACTTTATTTTTATTTTGTGGGTTTAGGGGTGGGGGTTTGTATACTGTTGTTTTTCTTTTGTAGGAAAAGAGCTGTTATCTTTAGGGCAATGCCTTACAAAAGGGCCCACAAAAAGGCCCTTTTTAAGGGCCCTTGGTAGTTTATTATAGATTAGGTTTTTTTATTTTGGGGTGGGTTTTTTATTTTTTTAAAAGGGTATTAGAATAGGAATAATTTTTATTATTTTGGATAATTTTGTTTGTTATTTTTTGCAATGGTAGGTTTTAGTGTAAGGCAGCTTAGGTTTTATTTCACAGGTAAGTTTGTATTTATTTTAACTAGGTAGTTAGTAAATATTTAATATCTATTTAATAACTACTCTACCTAGTTAAAATAAATACAAATTTACTTGTGAAATAAAAATAAAACCTAAGCTAGCTACAATATAACTATTAGTTATATTGTAGCTAGCTTAGGTTTTATTTCACAGGTAAGTATGTATTTAGTTTTAGGTATTATTTAGTTAATAATTGTAACTTTAATTTAGCTCTATTTTAATTATGTTAAAGTTAGGGGGTGTTAGGTTTAGGGTTACGGTTAGGTTTAAGGGTTAATATTTTTATTTAGGTTGTTGCGATGTGGGGGGCTGGCGGTTTAGGGGTTAATAGGTTTATTTAGTGGTAGTGATGTGGGAGGCCAGAGGTTTAGGGGTTATTAGCTTTATTTAGTGGTGGCGATGTCGGGGAGCAGTGGAATAGGGGTTAATAGATTTATTATAGTGTGGGTGATGTTGGGGTTGCGAGGGAATAGGGGTTAATAACTTTAGTATAGTGGCGCCGATATCGGTAGCGGCAGATTAGGGGTTAATAGATTTATTTAGGTGGTGGCGATATCGGGAGCGGCAGATTAGAGGTTAATAACATTATGTAGGTGTCGGCGATGTCGGGGGCAGCAGATTAGGGGTGTTTAGACATGGGGTTTATGTTAGGGTGTTAGGTTTAAACTTTACTTTTTTTCCCCATAGACATCATGGGGCTGCATTACGGAGCTTTTCATTCCGCGATCGCAGGTGTTAGGTTTTTTTCTAGCCCACTCTCCCCATTGATGTCTATGGGGAAAGCGTGCACGAGCATGTCAAAACAGTGCTTGTTTTTTGTGCGGTATGGAGCTCAATGCAACCATATTGCACGCACAAGCCGGCTGTTTCAAAACTTGTAATAGCTGCGCTATAGAGGGTGAAATAACGCAACTTTTGTTCCCTATAGCATGCATAACTCGTAATATACCTGTTTGTTTGGTGACAATACACTGCACCTCTCTCTGTTGGCTATATACTGCACCTTTCTTACGGCTAGATTACGAGTTGTACGTTAGGGTAAAAAAGCAGCATTAAGAGGTCCTAACGCTGCTTTTTTACGCCCGCTGGTATTACGAGTCTTGAAGGTTTAGGGTCACCGCACACTTATTTGGCCTTACTGCAAAACGACTTACGTAAACTTCGTAAAGTCTTTTTTCTATGGGACTTCCATAGCACCGGTATTACGAGTCTGTCCTGGGAGGCCAAAAAGTGAGCAGTACACCCTCTCGTGTCAAGAGTCCTACCGCATTTAAAAGTCAGTAGTTAAGAGTGTAACGGTACCAACCGGATACCAAGGGTTAACACCAGGGAACAATGTCCTGCATAGGGAATCAGCAGTTCACAACCCAGCCAGTTTTCAGGTTTTAAACAGAATAACACTTTATTTGAAGGCAGCATACAGATTTATACAGGTTTTTGACCCCCCCCCCCCCCCAGATGGGGGTGGAAAGAATGTTGTACATTAGATAAAAGGGAGAAGCACCCTTGACATGATACAATAGGATTATATTACTTAAACACTTCAACCACAGGACACTCTTGACTCTCCTTATCACTTAGGCGTTTCTCTCTGGGGGTGATCAAACAATAGAATGCTAAGCATTAATTAGATTGTAGCTGGAGCCAGCCACTTGTGGTTAGAAAATAAAGTTAACACTTTCAGTCCTGACCGAAGGGTCTGTCACAGACAACCTTTCTTACGTTATAGTCCAGAAGTGGCTAGGTTTGCCACAATGCTCCCCCAGAACCAAGCCGGCATACACAGTCTGATCCCAACGGATCGGCTTGGGGATGTCCGGGGCAACAACTTTCGGCTCAAGTAAGCTACGGGGTGTTCTCCGCCATCTGCTCCAACTTGGCTCAGTACTGCCCCCACCCCAAACATGGAAGCGTCTCTTCCCGGAGGGACTGGGCTTGGGTAGTCACAGGGTTAACATTAGCGGGATCCATGGGAGCATAGGCAGAAACAAGGGGGGCCAAGTCATTTCCAAGGAGAACATCAGCAGGTAAGTCCTTCTTGACCCCCACATTCACAAGTCTAGCGCCCACTCCCCAATCCAAATGTACCCTGGCAACAGGTAGGCGGAACACAGTGCCCCCTGCTACCCTCACAGCCACAGTGTCTCCAGTGTGCTGTTTCTCAGGCACCAAGTTCTCTTGAAGCAAGGTCATGGTAGCACCAGTATCCCGTAGACCACTGACCTCCTTCCCATTCACTTTAACCCGTTGCCGGTTATTCCGGTGGGCAGCTTGCACGGGGTCTGCTTCATGTAGGCTGCCCCAGCATTCTGGCGCCTCTACGTAGCGGGCCACAGGCTGAGGATTATGTGGGATTCCGCCAGCGGGTCTTCTCCAGGACTGTGCTTGATTCGCTGCATTTAGGGGACACTCTGGTCTTTTGTGCCCTAGTTGCTTACATCCAAAGCACCGAATAGGTTGTGAGTAGCCCCGCGAATTGAACCGGGCTCTCTGAGGGTAGTTCGTGGCCGGAGGCCGTGTGGTATAGCGGTGCGCCGGGGGTTGGTAACTGGCAGCTGCTGGGGTGACTGGGGGTCTGTACTCCACTCTAGCAGTGGGCAATCGGTATACTGCTCCCCCCTGCCCCTCGTACTGCTACGGATCCGCCAGTGGGTGCTGTATCCGGCACCAAATGGGGAGCTATCAGGGTTAAAGTAGCTCCCGAATCCCGAAGTCCCTGGACCGACATCACCTCATGCAGAATTCCCAGGGGTTCCTCGGCTTGGGTGCTCAACACCTCATGAGCGGCTGGCTCCGTTTGGTAATGGTGAGCAGCCGCCCTTGGGGCCAGGTTCTGTCTGACCTGGTTCCAAGCTTGTCTGCTCCGATTTTGGGTGCACTCACGTGCCATATGTCCCCACTGCTTGCAGGTGTGGCATTGTATATTAGCCCGTCCGTTGTTAGGCTGTAGTCCATGGTGCCTCCTGGCATCAAAATGCTGGTCTGCTAATCTGGCGGCTTCGGTTAAGGTGAGGGGTTTTCGATCTCTCACCCATTCTTGGGCTTCTGGGGACAAGCCGTTAAAGAATTGCTCCAACAGCATCAGTTGTCGCAATTCTTCCATGGTGGTAGCTTGGCTGGCCTGTATCCACCCCTGAGATGCTTGATCCAGCTTGTGGGCCCACTCTGCATGGGAATCTCTTTCTGGCTTGCGCAGGCCTCTAAACTTGCGCCGGTATGCCTCTGAGGTAATGGCATATCTTTCCAAGATCGCTCTCTTCACTTTAGCGTAATCCTTGCTGTCCTCCCTGGGTACAGCGCGATACGCTTCCGCTGCCCTACCGGCTAGCTTGCCTGCTAGCACCGGCACCCATACGGACTGCTCCAAATCATGTAACTCGCACAGTCTCTCAAAATCCTGTAAATACCCATCAATCTCATCCTTCTCCTCACAAAACATTTTAAATGCATGGTATGGGATTTTGGGTCTTACTGGGTTGCTGAGTGCGTCCAAAATGGATTCTGCTCGGGAGGATGCATTCCGCGGACTGTGTGCCATCACGTACTCCTGCACATCTGCCATTACCACGGATAGCATATCCCGTGGTACAGGTTGGGGTAAAAATTCCAGCCTGGTCCTCATTTCCCTCTGGTATAGGGTCTCCTCCATGGCTGCTGGAGGCGTAGCGCTGCAAGCTCTGTCTCCCTCCATCAGCTCAGCAATTAATATAGCCTTGGGTTTGCTGCTGCCTATCTTTCCCCTGGCTTCTAGCAGTTCCTTTTACGTTTGTCTCTTTAGCTTAGAATAATCCATCTCCATTCACTTCGGTCCCTGGTACTCCTTCCATCTTAGTCAGTATTGTAGTAATCCCCCTCTTCCTGAGGTTACTGGCTTGTGTAGTTGCTCTTCTGGGCGATAAGGTTCATTCCGTCGCTTGCCACCAATTGTAACGGTACCAACCGGATACCAAGGGTTAACACCAGGGAACAATGTCCTGCATAGGGAATCAGCAGTTCACAACCCAGCCAGTTTTCAGGTTTTAAACAGAATAACACTTTATTTGAAGGCAGCATACAGATTTATACAGGTTTTTGACCCCCCCCCCCCCAGATGGGGGTGGAAAGAATGTTGTACATTAGATAAAAGGGAGAAGCGCCCTTGACATGATACAATAGGATTATATTACTTAAACACTTCAACCACAGGACACTCTTGACTCTCCTTATCACTTAGGCGTTTCTCTCTGGGGGTGATCAAACAATAGAATGCTAAGCATTAATTAGATTGTAGCTGGAGCCAGCCACTTGTGGTTAGAAAATAAAGTTAACACTTTCAGTCCTGACCGAAGGGTCTGTCACAGACAACCTTTCTTACGTTATAGTCCAGAAGTGGCTAGGTTTGCCACAAAGAGTTTTATGGTACAACGCCGTAGCATAAAATTCATAACTAAAGTGCTAAAAAGTACACTAACACCTATAAACTACCAATTAACTCCTAAACCGAGGCCCTCCCGCATCGCAAACACTAAAATTAAATTATTAACCCCTAATCTGCCTCTCCGGACATCACCGCCACCTACATTATATTTATGAACCCCTAATCTGCTGCCCTCAACATCGCCGCCACCTACATTATATTTATTAACCACTGATCTGCCTTCCCAAATGTCGCCGCAACCTACCTACACTTTTTAACCCCTAATCTGCTGCTCCCAATGTCGCTGCCACTATATTAAAGTTATTAACCCCTAAACCTAAGTCTAACCCTAAACCTAACACCCACTAACTTAAATATAATTTAAATAAATCTAAATAAATATTCCTATCATTAACTACATTATTCCTATTTAAAACTAAATACTTACCTATAAAACAAACCCTAACGCCTAGATTTATAGTTTTGCGTTAGCCGTCAAAACCAGCATTAGGAGGTCCTAACGCTGGTTTTTACCGCCCGCTGGTATTTAGAGTCAGTCAGGAAATGGTCTAACGCTCACTTTCCAGACGCGAATTTTCCATACCGCAGATCCCCCTACGCCATTTGCGTATCCTATCTTTTCAATGGGATCTTTCTAACGCCGGTACTTCTTGTCTGAAGTGAGCGTTAGCACTCTAACGACAAGACTCCAGCCGCAGAGAAAAGCAGGGAGTTAAGAGCTTTCTGGGCTAATGCCGGTTTATAAAGCTCTTATCTACTGTGCTCTAAAGTACACCAACACCCATAAACTACCTATGTACCCCTAAACCGAGGCCCCCCCACATCGCCGCCACTCTATTAATTTTTTTTAACCCCTAATCTGCCGACCGCACACCGCTGCAACCTACATTATCCCTATGTACCCCTAATCTGCCCCCCCCAATGTCGCCGCTACCTACATACAATTATTAACCCCTAATCCGC
This sequence comes from Bombina bombina, assembly GCF_027579735.1. Lineage (NCBI taxonomy): Eukaryota > Metazoa > Chordata > Amphibia > Anura > Bombinatoridae > Bombina > Bombina bombina. The sequence continues at coordinate 1,081,436,706 of NC_069502.1, read as the reverse complement.
CGACCAGACCTCACCGCTACTCTAATAAATGTATTAACCCCTAAAGCTAAGTCTAACCCTAACACTAACACCCTCCTAAGTTAAATATAATTTTATTCTAACGAAATAAATTAAATCTTATTAAATAAATTATTCCTATTCAAAGCTAAATACTTACCTGTAAAATAAACCCTAATATAGCTACAATATAAATAATAAATATATTGTAGCTATTTTAGGATTAATATTTATTTTACAGGCAAGTTTGTATTTATTTTAACCAGGCACAATAGCTATTAAATAGTTAAGAACTAATTAATAGCTACCTAGTTAAAATAATTAAAAAATCACCTGTAAAATAAATCCTAACCTAAGTTACAATTAAACCTAACACTACACTGTCAATAAATTAATTAAATAAATTAAATACAAATACCTACAAATAAATACAAATAAATACACTAACTAAAGTACCAAAAAAAAAAGAACTAAGTTACAAAAAATAAAAATTTTTTTACAAACATAAAAATATTACAACAATTTTAAGCTAATTACACCTACTCTAAGCCCCCTAATAAAATAACAAAGACCCCCAAAATAAAAAAATGCCCTACCCTATTCTAAAATAAAAATTGTAAAGCTCTTTTACCTTACCAGCCCTTAAAAGGGCCTTTTGCGGGGCATGCCCAAAAGAATTCTGCTCTTTTGCCTGTAAAAAAAAACATACAATACCCCCCCAACATTACAACCCACCACCCACATACCCCTAATCTAACCCAAACCCCCTTAAATAAACCTAACACTAAGCCCCTGAAGATCTCCCTACCTTGTCTTCACCACGCCGGGTATCACCGATCCGTCCAGAAGAGGGTCCGCAGTCTTCATCCTAGCCGGCAAGAAGAGCTCCTCCAGAGGGTCCAAAGTCTTCATCCTATCCTGGCAGAAGATGACATCCGGACCGGCAGATGTCTTCATCCAAGCGGCATCTTCTATCTTCTTCCATCCGGCGCGGAGCGGGTCCATCTTCAAGCAGCCGACGCGGAGCCATCCTTCCTCACCGACGGACTAACGACGAATGAAGGTTCCTTTAAGGGACGTCATCCAAGATTTAAGGTAGGAAAAATCTGATTGGTTGACTGAATCAGCCAATCAGATTCAAGTTCAATCGGATTAGCTGATCCAATCAGCCAATCAGATTGAGCTCGCATTCTATTGGCTGATCGGAACAGCCAATAGAATGCAAGCTCAATCTGATTGGCTGATTGGATCAGCCAATCCGATTGAACTTCAATCTGATTGGCTGATTCCATCAGCCAATCAGATTATTCCTACCTTAATTCCGATTGGCTGATAGAATCTTATCAGCCAATCAGAATTTGAGGGATGCCATCTTGGATGACGTCCCTTAAAGGAACCTTCATTCGTCGTTAGTCAGTCAGTGAGGAAGGATGGCTCCGCGTCGGCTGCTTGAAGATGGACCCGCTCCGCGCCGGATGGAAGAAGATAGAAGATGCCGCCTGGATGAAGATGTTTGCCGGTCCAGATGACCTCTTCTTGCCCGATAGGATGAAGACTTTGGACTCTCTGGAGGAGCTCTTCTTGCCGGATAGGATGAAGACTGGTGATACCCGGCGTAGTGAAAACAAGGTAGGGAGATCTTCAGGGGCTTAGTGTTAGGTTTATTTAAGGGGGGTTTGGGTTAGATTAGGGGTATGTGGGTGGTGGGTTGTAATGTGGGGGGTATTGTATGGGTTTTTTTAACAGGCAAAAGAGCAGAATTCTTTGGGGCATGCCCCGCAAAAGGCCCTTTTAAGGGCTGGTAAGGTAAAAGAGCTTTACAATTTTTATTTTAGATTAGGGTAGGGCATTTTTTTATTTTGGGGGGCTTTGTTATTTTAATAGGGGGCTTAGAGTAGATGTAATTAGCTTAAAATTGTTGTAATATTTTTATAATGTTTGTAAATTATTTTTTTATTTTTTGTAACTTAGTTCTTTTTTTATTTTTTGTACTTTAGTTAGTGTATTTATTTGTATTTATTTGTATTTAATTTATTTAATTTATTTAATGATAGTGTAGTGTTAGGTTTAATTGTAACTTAGGTTAGGATTTATTTTACAGGTAATTTTGTATTTATTTTAACTAGGTAGCTATTAAATAGTTCTTAACTATTTAATAGCTATTGTACCTGGTTAAAATAAATACAAAGTTGCCTGTAAAATAAATATAAATCCTAAAATAGCTACAATATAATTATTATTTATATTGTAGCTATATTAGGGTTTATTTTACAGGTAAGTATTTAGCTTTAAATAGGAATAATTTATTTCATAAGATTTAATTTATTTCGTTAGAATAAAATTATATTTAATTTAGGGGGGTGTTAGTGTTAGGGTTAAACTTAGCTTTAGGGGTTAATACAGTTATTAGAGTAGCGGCGAGGTCTGGTCGGCAGATTAGGGGTTAATACTTGAAGTTAGGTGTTTGCGATGTTAGGGAGGGCAGATTAGGGGTTAATACTATTTATTATAGGGTTTTTGAGGCGGGAGTGAGGCGGATTAGGGGTTAATACATTTATTATAGTAGCAGTGAGGTCCTGTTGGCAGATTAGGGGTTAATAATTGTAGGTAGGTGGCAGCGACGTTGGGGGCAGCAGATTAGGGGTTAATAAATATAATATAGGGGTCGGCGGTGTTAGGGGCAGCAGATTAGGGGTACATAGGGATAGCGTAGGTTGCGCCGGTGTACGGAGCAGCAGATTAGGGGTTAAAAATAATATGCAGGGGTCAGCGATAGCGGGGCGGCAGATTAGAGGTTAATAAGTGTAAGGCTAGGGGTGTTTAGACTCGGGGTACATGTTAGGGAAAAAATGGGGCTGCGTTAGGAGCTGAACGCTGCTTTTTTGCAATTGTGTTAGGTTTTTTTTCAGCTCAAACTGCCCCATTGTTTCCTATGGGGATATCGTGCACGAGCACGTTTTTGAAGCTGGCCGCGTCTGTAAGCACCGCTGGTATTTAGAGTTGCAGTGGCGGTAAATTATGCTCTACGCTCCCTTTTTGGAGCCTAACGCAGCCCTTCTGTGAACTCTAAATACCAGCGGTATTTAAAAGGTGCGGGGGAAAAAATACACACGTAGCTAACGCACCCCTTTGGCCGCAGAACTCTAAATCTATCCGTAAGCTAGCTACAATATAACTAATAGTTACATTGTAGCTATCTTAGGGTTTATTTTTATTTTACAGGCAAGTGTGTATTTATTTTAACTAAGTAGAATAGTTATTAAATAGTTATTAACTGGAACGAGAAAAGCACAGAGCGCATCCACGACTCAAGGTGAATCAAAAAACAATTTATTCCAAGCAATTAATATATTGCACTTACAAGAAGTATTAAAAAGTGACGCCTTAAACAAACACTCCAACTCGTTAGCTCAATGAACTTTCTGCAGTACTTATCAGCCGGATACACTGCTCACACTCAATATCAATAGTTCGCTATTGGCAGGCTGTTTCTCCCGGCTTGTCTCGGCTTGTTCTGAATTCCAATGCGGCTGCCGGAAATAGTGATGACCAATGACGGGCTGCTCCTCCGTCTACGCGTTTCGTCCCACCTATCAGGACTTTTTAAAAGTTGTAAGTGCAATATATTAATTGCTTGGAATAAATTGTTTTTTGATTCACCTTGAGTCGTGGATGCGCTCTGTGCTTTTCTTGTTCCAGTTTTTATAATCAGCGCACCCCTGAGTGCCCTGTGTGAAGGAGCAGCACCACCACTCTGATCACTAAGGAGAAATCTACTGGGAGGATTGAAGAGGTCCTATTGGCAGTAACATTATTGGTATTTCTACCCTACTCCTTAAGTCATGAAAGATATGCCTGTTGGTTCTTCTTTTTTATCATAAACACATTTAATAGCTACTATATTGATTGTGATATCCATTATAAATATAGAGTGTGTTTTGAAGTCTAACTTTGATATTAGAAGTCTAACTTTGATATTAGAAGTTCCAATACTGACATTTATTGTATTGTACACTCATATTGAAGTTGTATTTTCACCACCAGTCCCTTTGGGGTGAATTAATTAATTATTATTTGTTGACCAATTGTACAGACAGCAAGCGCAGTAATTTTTGTGTAAGTTAAATAGTTATTAACTATTTAATAACTACCTAGCTAAAATAAATACAAAAGTACCTGTAAAATAAAACCTAACCTAAGTTACACTAACACTTAACACTACAATACAATTAAATAAATTAACTAGATTAAATACAATTACCTAAATTAAATTAAATTTGCTAAAGTACTAAAAACAAACTCTAAATAATAAACAAATTACAGATATTTAAAATAATTACACCGAATTGAATAGCCCTATTAAAATAAAAAAGCCCCCCCAAAATAAAAAAAACCCTAGTCTAAACTAAACTACCAATAGCCCTTAAAAGGGCCTTTTGCGGGGCATTGCCCCAAAGTAATCATCTCTTTTACCTGTAAAAAAAAATACAAACAACCCCCCCAACAGTAAAACCCACCACCCACACAACCAACCCCCCAAATTAAATACTATCTAAAAAAAACTAAGCTCCCCATTGCCCTGAAAAGGGCATTTGGATGGGCATTGCCCTTAAAAGGGCAGTTAGCTCTTTCGCCACCCAAACCCTAACCTACAAATAAAACACTAACCCCCTGAAGATCAACTTACTGGGAGAAGTCTTCATCCAAGCCGGGCCAAAGTCCTCAACGAAGCCAGGAGAAGTCTTCATCCAAGTCGGGCGAAGTGGTCCTCCAGACGGGCAGAAGTCTTCATCCAGACGTCATCTTCTATCTTCATCCATCCGGCCCGGAGCAGGTCCATCTTCAAGACATCCGACGCGGAGCATCCTCTTCCTCCGACGACTAAAGCTGAATGAAGGTACCTTTAAGTGACGTCATCCAAGATGGTGTCCCTTAGATTCCGATTGACTGATAGAATTCTATCAGCCAATCTGAATTAAGATAGAAAAAATCATATTGGCTGATGCAATCAGCCAATAGGATTGAAGTTCAATCCTATTGGCTGATCCAATCAGCCAATAGGATTGAGCTTGCATTCTATTGGCTGATTGGAACAGAGGCTGGTTCTTGGGTGGTAACTAGCCATAGACTAAGCTATTATGCTATTGTTCGTTCCCAGGTTGAGCACTTCTCTATTTTTATTTATGCAAATTATGACACTTAGGGAAGTCTCCCTAAGTGTGATGTGGGAATCTAGACATGGACCCGTTGCTTAGTGTGCCTAGAGGGTTATGGCTGCACCTCACTGGCGAGGCCCACAATAGGCCGAAATGTACGTCTTGGGTTTTGCTGTTTCTCTCATTCAGAGAAGGATTGCCTGGTATTTCGGGGCTGGACTGTACTGTGAAGTCAGGATCAGACTGATATGCTTCAGGAAAGTTCTTCTCTGTGAACGGCACATGTTGAGCAAAAAGAGGCTTCTTCTTGGCTTAGCCATAGAACAAGCTATTATGCTATTGTTCATTCCCAGGTTGAGCGCTTCTCTCTTTTTTTTTTTTTTTTTAAATGAATTTTTATTCGGTTTTAGAATGAAAAGTAACATTTGGGGACACGCAGGACCCCTGATCTAACATACACAAACAAAGGGATCGGACAATCAGGTCCGATTGCAATAGCTGTTCAAACATTGATATATCGTAGATAAATTGCAGGGAAAGGTAACACTTGGGGACACACAGGACCCCTGTTCAAATATACACAAACAAAAGGATCGGACACTCAGGTCCGATTGCAATAGCTGTTCAAACATTGATATATCATAAGTAAATTGCAGGGATTTGTGGTGAAAATAGCTCACCAAGGTGGAACCCTAGTGTGGGCTCTAGTAATAAGGGGGGGGGGAGGGGTGATACTTATAACTTAGATTTAATTCCAGAGACAAGTGAGATGCACATTGTGTCTAGTACATACTTTACCCAGCACTTATTGTGCCTAACACCCATTACACCTGGCCCTCATTGCACCTAGCACATGCCGTACCCAGCACACATTCACTGTACTTCACTCCATGTATTTAGCATAAACCACACCCAGCGCACACAGTTCCCAGCACACAATATACTTAACCCACATTGTACCCAGCATACCTTGTACCTAGCACATGTCATACCTAGCACACATTGTACCCAACACACATAGTACCTAGAACCTACTGTAACTAGATCACACTATACCCAGCACACGCCGTACCGGGCACCCACCCTGCCCAGCACACGCAGAACCTAGCACACAGTGAACCTAGTACTCACTGTAGCCAGCACTTATTGCATCTAACGCGCGCTGCACTTAGCACACATTGTACCTAGCACGCATTGTACCTAGTACACACTGTACCTAGCACACACTGTACCCAGCATGCACCGTACTTAGCACATATGATATCTAGTACTCGCTGTACCTAGCTCACAATATACCTAGCACACGCCGTACCCGGCACCTCCCTTGCCTGGTACATGCAGTACTTAGCACACACTGAGCCTAGCACACATTAAGCCTAACACACACTGCACCTAGCACACACATTGCACCTAGCACACACTGCACCTAGCACACACTGCACCTAGCACACACTGCACCTAGCACACACTGTACCTAGCACACATTGTACATAGCACACATTGTACCTAGAACCCACTGTACTTTGCTCAAACTGTACCTAGCTCGCACTGTACCTAGCACACGCCGTACCCGGCACCTCCCTTACCTGGCACATGCAGCACCTAGCACACATTGAACCTAACACACACTGTACCTAGCTCACGTACCTAGCACACATTGTACCTAGCACACATTGTACCTAGCACCCATTGTACCTAGCACCCATTGTACCTAGCACACCTTGTGCCTAGCACCCATTGTACCTAGCACACATTGTACCTAGCACACATTGTACCTAGCACACACTGTACCTAGCACACATTGTACCTAGCATACATTGTACCTAGCACACAATGTACCTAGCACACAATGTACCTAGCACACATTGTACCTAGCACACATTGTACCTATCCCACACTGTACCTAGCACACATTACATCTAGCACCCGTTGTACCTAGCCTACACTATGCCTAGCACACACAGTACCCAGCACACATTGTACCTAGCACGCAATTCCTAGTACCCATTGTACCTAGCTCATATTGTACCTAGCTCACACTGTACCTAGCACACACCGTACCCGGCACCCCCCTTGCCTGGCCCATGCAGTACCTAGCATACATGGAACCTAGCACGCATGGAACCTAGCACGCATTGTACCAAGTACCCGTTGTACCTAGCTCACACTGTACCTAGCTCACACTGTACCTAGCTCACACTGTACCTAGCACACGCCGCGCCTGGCACCCCCTTTGCCTGGCACATGCAGTACCTAGCACACATGGAACCTAGCACATATGGAACCTAGCACACATTTTACCTAGCACATATTGTACCTAGCACACCCTGTACCTAGCACACAGAGAACCTAGCACACAGAGAACCTAGCACACAGAGTACCCAGCACACACCGTACCTAGCACACAGAGTACCCAGCTCACATTGTACTCAGCACACAATGTACTCAGCACTACCCGTACCCAGCACACACTGTAACTCGCACGCACCGTACCCAGCACACACCGTACCTAGCACACAGAGTACCTAGCTCACAGAGTGCCTAACACACAATATACCTAGCACGCAGAATACCTAACACACAGAGTGTCTGGCACACAGAGTATCAAGCACACAGTGTATCTAGCACACAGAATACCTAGCACACAGAGTATCTAGCACACAGAGTATCTAGCACACAGAGCATCTAGCACACAGAGTATCTAGCACACAGAGTCCCTAGCACACAGAGTCCCTAGCACACAGAGTCCCTAGCACACAGAGTACCTAGCACACAGAGTACCTAGCACACAGAGTACCTAGCACACAGAATACCTAGCACACAGAATACCTAGTACACAGAATACCTAACACACAGAGTACTTAGCACACAGAGTACTTAGCACACCCCGTACCTAGCTCACATTGTACCTAGCACACATTGTACCTAGCACACACCGTACCCGGCACCACCTTTACCTAGCACACGCAGTACTTAGCACGTATTGAACCTAGCGCACTTTGTACCTAACACTCACAGTGCCCAACACGCACTACATACATAGTGCCCAGCACACACCATACCTAGCACACACTGTACCTAAATTGGAGGAAGATAGCTAAGTGTGGTATTGCAGTGATACCTCATGCCAGATAAAGGGTAAGATAGTATAGGGAAATTGTTAATAGTAAAGAGGGTAAGAAAACACAAACCCACCACTCAAGTACATACTATATATCTTCAGTACCTAGGGTGGAGTATCAGATGGATACACTACTATATAGATCCACTGTGACTTTTCTGGGCACCTGGAAAAGAAAGGACTATTCAGTTATTTCTAAGGTTAAACATATATAACCGTGGTTTGTGGATGTGGACCATAGGATGCATTTTCCTGTGGCTAATAGATGAACCGTAGTGGAAGGGTGAAGCAAGCAGTATAAAACATTACAGATAAAAAACAAAAAAAACCCCATAGTAACTATGTGGCAGCATGTATCATCTTCATGTAAGAAAGACAGGATGACAAAATAATATATCTTATATAAGTCTCTAAAACCCCTCCAAATCATCCCAGAGAGACATCACAGAAATCAAAAACACTCTCAGACATAGCTAAAGAAAATGCCTTCTGTGTTACGCATAGGTCTAGGCGCTCAAATTTCCATCTAGATCACAAAATAATACGCTATTAAGCCACTAACTAGCAAGCTGTGTTATATGTCATAGGCAGTGAAAATAACTACACTGACACTTATATATCGTTTTTGCTAAGCAGACAACTAACTATAAGCAAGCAATTGTCCCATATATAATTACAGGTCCATGGCTTCTGAGATCTATCATCATAGAAAGTTCCACAATGTTGTCTGGTCTCCACATACTGCTGTGCTGCCGCATGTCCCAAATGTCGAAACGACTGTGGTAGTCCGTGTCTGCGATCATCTGCGGCTCCTGCCGCATGTTAGGCAATCAGCTTAGCTGTCCCCAGCCCGCTGCAGAGCAAGGATCAGCCGAATCGATGGGAACAAAATCCCCACAAGTCCCGGGCAGCTTCACCCACTACGGAGCCCAATGGCCTATTCAGTCCCATGGTTGGTTGCTGCCCTTTGCCATATAAATGAAATGCAGTGGTGATTCCCCGAGTGCTTGCGCACAACAGCTGTGTAGCAGTTTGGGCCGGGCTTTTCCATACCTCGTTGCGTGTCTTCTAGGCGAAAGAGTGCTGCGACAAGCAGGGGCCATGGGCTACAATTCTTTGCAGGCAGCGCACTGTCCTTCAGGAAGCCAGTCCCTCATCCAGATGCTCCGCCATGAGAGCCAACCCTGTTCCACAAGTAATATGTGCTGCGCAGTCAAGATGGCGCTAGAAAGTTCCCCAAAGTGAGCAAGCAGCACGTCATAAGGGGTTCCCAATGGCTACTTGTAAACATTTAGCCTCAGTCCTCTGTCTGTGGATGTGGCTGCTTGCATGTCTTGCCTAGCTCCCTAGCCTCTCCGGTGCAGCTCCCCTCCAGCAGGGCCCACTGCATTGAAGGTCACAGAAGCCTCAGTGTTTCTTGAGGCTGGATAGTGGTCTGCAAGCACACCCGATGCGGACATACAATTGAGTGGCATCCAATCATAGCCATAATGGTCCTCAGTGCATTGGGCACATAATTGGGCAAATCAAACTAATATAGCCCAAGATAAAAGGTTTATAGCAGGGTCCATTGCAGGAGCTCTGCACAAACACGTCTGCATTGTTTAGTTGCTGACTCCGCCCCGCTTCTCTCTTTTTATTCCTATTTTAATACCCATTAAAAAAAAAAACACCCCAAAATAAAAAACCTAATCTAGAATAAACTACCAATGACCCTTAAAATTGCCTTTTGTAGGTCATTCATCCAGACGGCCTCTTCAATCTTCATCCAGGTGGCATCTTCTATCTTGATCCCGGTGGCGCAGGAGCGGGCCCATCCTGAAGACATAAGGTGCGGAGTATCCTCTTCATACGGTCGCCGCCGTATACTGAATCTTCAATGCAAGGTATGCTATTTAAAATGGCGTTCCTTGCATTCCTATTGGCTGAAATATTTGAATCAGCCAATAGAATGAGAGCTGCTAAAATCCTATTGGCTGTTCAAATCAGCCAATAGGATTTAAGCAGCTCTAATTCTATTGGATGATGAATCAGCCAATAGAATGAGAGCTGCTTAAATCCTATTGGCTGTTTAAATCACGTACCTTGCATTGAAGATTCAGTATACGGCAGCGACTGTATGAAGAGGATGCTCCGCACCGTTTATCTTCAGGATGGACCCGCTCCACACCACTGGAATGAAGATTGAAGAGGTCGCCTGGATGAAGACTTCTCGCCACTTGGATGAGGACTTCTCCGCCGGGATGAAGATTAAAGAGGCTGCCTGGATGAAGACTTCTCACAGCTTGGATGAGGACTTCTCCGCCGGGATGAAGTTTGAAGAGGCCGTCTGGATGAAGACTTCTCGCGGCCTGGATGAGGACTTCTCCACCGGGATGAAGATTGTTCAAGCGGGACTTCAAAAACTGTAAGTGGATCGTCTTGGGGTTAGTGTTAGGTTTTTTTAAGGGTTTTTTGGGTGGGTTTTATTTTTAGATTAGGGTTTGGGCAGTAAAAGAGCTAAATGCTCTTTTAAGGGCAATGCCCATCCAAATGCCCTTTTGAGGGCAATGGGTAGCTTAAGTTTTTTTAGAATTAGGTTTTTTATTTTGGAGGAATGGTTGGGTGGTGGGTTTTACTGTTTGGGGATCTTTGTATTTTTTTTACAGGTAAAATAGTTTTTTTTAATTTGACAGGTAAGTTTTAATTTAATTTAAGATAGAGAAATTGTAATTTTAATATAAAGTTAGGGGGCATTAGGTTTAGGGGTTACTAGTTTAAATTAGTTTATTGCGATGTCTGAGGGCTTCCGGTTTAGTGGTTAATAGTTTAATTTAGTGTATTTCATTGTGGGGGCTTGCGGTTTAGGGGTTAATATGTTTATTATAGTGGCGGCGGTGTAGGGCTTAATAACTTAAATACAGTGGGGGTGATGTGGGCGGACGGCAGATTAGGGGTTAATAATATTTAAATAGTGTTTGTGATACGGGAGGGCAGCGGTTTAGGGGTTAATAACTTTAGTATAGTGGTGACGATGTTGGGGAGCGGCAAAATAGGGGTTAATAAAGAATTTAGTAGTGGCGATGTCGGGAGCGGAAGATTAGGGGTTAATAAATTTATTATAGTGTTTGTGATGTGGGAGGGCCTCAGTTTAGGGGTTAATAGGTAGTTTATGGGTGTTTAATGTACTTTTTAACACATTAGTTAAGAGTTTTATGCTACAGCTTTGTAGCGTAAAACTCATAACTACTGATTTTAGATACGGATCTTGTCATTTTAGAGTGTAAAGCTCACTTTTTAGCCTCACAACAAAACTCGTAATACCACCGCTATGGGAATCCCATTTAAAAACATAATTTTTATGTGTGCGGTACTGACGTTGCGTTACAGGCTAAAAGGCTTGTGTTACACCTATACCGACAAGACTCGTAATGGCTGCATTAGGGAAAATGATGCGTTATGGGCCACAACGCTGCTATTTGACTCATAACGCCAAACTCGCAATCTAGCTGTAAGTTTGGTAACTAATATATTGCTAATTGTACCCCCCTGTCAGTATATTTATAAGAATCTTAGCAGTACTCTCCAAATAATAGGTGAGTATATGGCAGGGTTATAAATGAATATATTTAACAATCTTTCTTTAAATTGAACCCACAATCAAATATGCATATATACTAAGACAATAAAATTAATATAAATACCTGAATTCCTTATTATTAGTTAATATCTATGAACAAATTGAAATATATTTGTAGGAACCAGAGTATGAGTCAATATTATATGCGTTTAAAAACTATCAAAATATGCTATGCAGAGTTCATACGAGTTCACCTTATCCACAGTAGAATTTCATTCACTTAACACAATGAGAATTCAAGATCTTTAAATGCTAATATCCAAGCAATACAATTCTAACAATGCTTAGTTAAACAATAGGACAGTATATATACTCGAATTTAAACACTAAAAGTTATATATATTATTTGTGCCAACAATCAAACTCTGAGTTATAACTCTATATTTGCACAGATAAAACAATTTAGCATCAAGGATTTGTTTAACAATATATAGACTATGAATATGAGCTAAAATATAGACTGCTCTCTTTAAATCTATTAAATACAAATTGACTATGGTCTTACCAATAACCTTTGTTTCAAATATTAAAAATTTGAACAATTATACTTCACCAATTTGAACCAATGGTAGTTGTCTTCAGATCATCTCATTTGAAGGAAAGTTATCGCATAGACCAAGATAAGTTTTCAGTTTCTTGCTGAAATGAAAGTGTTCCCAAGTATGGCCTCCAATATCAATCACTAGTCTCAGCAAGTTACAAAAAAAACTCTTCTTTTGTCTGTATTTACTACTCCTTATATCTTAATCATTGATGATCTTTTTCGTTCACACCCACGTGCTTGTCCCTTCCCATTGGTTCACCTTGTGAATGTATGTTGTCAAGGAGATGCATCCTTGCAACAGCCAATCGTCTCCTGGCTGCAATACCTGTATCGCAACACCGGACCTTGTCTATCGGGGGGCAGCGTGACAAACGATACAGCAATACATTTAATCATTTCTAACATTTATCCCATATAATTATTATTATAACATATACTAATTTATAGCATTAATAAATTACCATATTAATTGTAGATGGGGTAGTATCATATCATTTTTCTGATTATTTTGATATGAAACATCATGTGTCTTTAACATTATATTATATTACAGTAATTTATATCGCTAACTATTCAAGATTGATAGCATTTAAAATCCTGATATGGCATTCATGCAAATACAGCATGTTTCACATTTCTGTGTATTTCTTCCTGGATATATGAATTGATGCCCATGTCCAACTGTTGTCTGTAACCAAAGAAATAATTGTTAGAATGCTCATGTTAAATCTCAAAGTATTCTATGCTTCCAAAAATATATATAATAGGTGAAAACATCTTGAAATTTTTGCTCTTAGGTCTCCATGTTTAATATGTGTCTGAATATACTGTACACATGTGTACCCCACACACACATATCTATATATACATATATATTCATACAAAATACAGCCATGAGACATTGTTATATATATTTTTTTATTATCATGTAGGCTGTATCAAAAGTTTAATTTAAAATAGCTTAGCTGTAACATGTGTCTATAGCTCACAGGGGGTTACTTAACAGGCAGCTGTCAAAAGCCATAATTTCCTTAATATGCCTGTATCCTCAGATCCCTTCCCACAGAGAACGACTCTTTAGCAGGCAGGAAGTCCATATATGAGAATGTACCTTTGAGATTCCAGAAAGCTAATTTCCATCTCATTAGGCCTCAAAAGACATATCCCAGACACCCCATCCCCACTCACTGTATGGGGTAAGGGATGTTTGGAAGTGGCTCAATGGCTTTATCCTATCTCAAGCTATAAACTCTGTTCTTTCTCAAAATCACTTTTACACATTCCTTTTAGTGATTGTTTTAAGTAAGTTAAGCAGACCAAATGTTTTATTGTCCTCATTTGGATGTTTAAAACAACTTTGCATACTGAATGTGGGAGGATGGGACATGAGTGAAGTCAGTTTTTCTGAATGAATGAATCATTTGCTACTGACTAGCCAAATATATGATTAAAATATATATATTTATTAACCTTAAAATATATGATTAAAATATATATATTTATTAACCTTACATATACCTTGACATAAATCCCCCTTCCAATTTTAAATAGATGTAGAACACATGTATTTAAATTGGCTTAAAGTCAATGGTATTTGGTGAGGATGTTGACTGTACGCATCATAGACAGTCTTCTATGTAGAGAGTCCATCATTTTTTAGCCTTCATGCTTATCAGCTAGGGATCTTTAAACTACAGTATGTCTTTAGTGCATTTGGGGATATGACACTTCATTCTCCCTCTATGACTTGTAGTTTGGATCTAGGATGGCACACTCACAATTGATTGATATGGACCCATTTATCTATGAAACTTTCATTTTTGGGGATCCGTATTTTATATGCCACTGGAGATATTTTGTCAGTAATGACAAAAGGACCTTTCCATGATGGAAGAAATCTCTTCTCCTTAACCTGATCTCTTCCAAAGTTATAAAGATAAACTTTATCATTTATTTCATATTCCTTTTTGGATGTTTTGAGATCATAATAGGTTTTAGTGGCAGTTGTGGCTTTTTCTAAGTTCCTTTGAGCAAAAGCAAAGGCATATTGCAGATGCTTTCTTAGGTTCTCCACATATTGATGTGTATTGGCAGCGTTTATCAAATTTTGGTCTGATGTACGGTACAGCAGATGCTGAGGAAGAATCATTCTTCTACCAGTCATCAGTTCAAAAGGTGACATCTTGGTAGCACTACTTGGATTTGCTCTTAATGCCATTAAGACTAGAGGTAGTTTTACATCCCAGTCTTTACCCGTTTCACTCACAAACTTTTTGAGGATTTTAACAATGGATTGGTTGTAACACTCTACACCACCACTTGAAGCAGCTCTATAAGCAATATGGAGCTTTCTTTTTACCCCTAGTATTTTCCACATTTTGGTCATCACTTCGCTAGTGAAGTGGGTTCCCCGATCTGACTCGATTCTGTGGGGCAAACCAAATCTGGAAAACACATGGTTGATGAGCAATGCTGCGCATGTTTCAGCACTATTGTTAGGTGCACTGATGCACTCTACCCATTTAGTGAACAGGCATGTTACTGTTAACATGTATTTGTTACCTCGTGATGACCTAGTTACTGAACCAATAAAATCAATTTGTATATATGACCATGGCATGACCATTCCCCTTTTCTGCAATGGCGCTCTATGCATTGGCGCAGTGGGTTGGAACTGTGGAAAGATTAAACACCCTTGACAGTAGGTTTGAACATCTTTCAACATGTGTGGCCAAAAGGCATAATCATGCAATATTTCATACATGAGTTTGGCACCACGATGACCGGATGTGGGAGCATCATGGGCATGTTGAAGCATTAGACCTCTGAACTTGGTGGGTACTACCTATTGCTGGATGCCAGTTTTGGAGGTTCTAATTAATAAACCATGTTGTAACTTGAATTGTGTTCTGGATTTAAATAAGATTCTAAGATCTTCTTTGCCAATACAATCATCTTTTGATATGGGGTTATTTTCAGGATCTTCTATGTGTTTATAGAAGGTGCCTATAATGGGGGTCGTCTTTTTGACTAGTGATCAGGTCCTCACTAGGAGAATCCTGACTCCATTGTACCAAGTTAGGCTCACTCTGTTGTTTTGCCTGGTTTCTGGTAATGGCTTCTACCTGAATTGCACCCATTAAGTGGTCAATATCAAGGAGTTCTCCAGTTATGGCTCCTTGTTTGGCTAATGAATCCGCAAGATCATTGCCTTCCTTATCTGGGCCTAGAACCCTGGAATGACCCTTGGTCTTTTTCCAGTGTATTGTCAAATCATTGGATACCACCAGATTATCAATCTCGCAGAACAACTTGCCATGTTTGACTGGTTTGTTATTGCTTTTCTGCATGCCATTTCTTTTCCAAGTTGGCAGGTATTCAACAAAACTGTCACGCACATAATTTGAGTCAGTTATGATCACAAATTCATGAATACCATGTTCAATAGCCATTTCAATGGTTTTTAGAATAGCAGTGAGTTCTGCAACTTGACTGGATCATGGTCCAATGTTGAAACCTATAGATATATTTGGGAATCCATTTGCCCAAGTTATACCAATGCCAGCGACTAGTCTGCGCTCATTATCAATAGTGGCATGGTAAGAACAACCATCAACATATACCCAAGGTAATGTTTGACAATGGTCCTCATTGTACATTTTATATGGGGAAAGCAATTGTTCCTCCAGAAAATCATCATGTGATAATTCTTCCCCAGGATCCCTAGCAGTACAGTCGTGGAGCTCAGCGAGTCCCTGTGCAACTGGATTCTTTTTATTCTGCTTGTAGCGAATTTCTAAGGGCCAGCCTTGTAAGGAAAGAGTCCACGCTGTTATGCGGCTATTAGACACATTTTCATCTCTTATTCTCTCACTTTGCAAATATAGCAAAGGCTGGTGGGCCATTTCTACAATAATTTTCTCACCCTGTACATAGCTGCGGAAATTTTGTAGAGCCCATACAGTAGATAAGAGGGCTTTTTCGCAATCGCTAAATTTTATTTCTACTGGGGATAAAGTTTTGCTTGCATAAGCAATGACTTTGTTTAAATTATCATGCTTTTGGTATAAAACAGCACTCATGCTTACCTCTGTGTAACCTGTTTCTAAGAAGAAAGGTTTACCACTTCTCTTCTCTTGAGACTCACTCCAGTGCCATTTCACATCCTTCTTTAGAAGAAGTAGTAGTGGTTTAGCTAACTCTGCATAATTATCAATGAATTTGCGAGAATAATTTGTCATACCCAGGAATGATCTCAATTCCTTTAAGTTAGTTGGGTTTTTAGAATTTACTACAGCTTCCACCTTTTTCTTCTGAGGATTTAGCCCTTCAGAAGTAACTTCATGTCCCAAGAAGTTTACACGAGTGCGACACCATTGAGCTTTTTGTAGGGATAATTTGACACCTGCCCTTTTAAGTTGGCTGAGGACGTGTTTAAGCTCTGCGATGTGTTTTTCAAAGTCTGTGCTTTTGATCAAAACATCATCAACATAAGATAAGGTCCCCCTTTCCAGTGCATCAGGCATAGCCTTATGAATGAATACAGCAAATTCATGTCCAGAATTTATGTATCCAAAAGGGAGTCTCTGAAATGCATATTGGACCTTTTGGAATGAGAATGCCAGCTTATACTGACCTTCCTCATGTACTTTTATGGTCCAATATCCCTGTGCACAATCAATGGCAGTGAATATTTTGGATCCCTGCATTTGTTCTAGGCACTGGTCAATATATGGCACAGGCCAGCCAGACATGTACACTCGTTTGTTTAGCTACCTTAAGTCAGCACACAAACGCCATTATCTATTAGGCTTAAGAACACCTAGAATAGGATTATTATAAGAGCTGTGCACCTGTCGTATAATACCCCTTTCTTTCAGGTTCCTTATGATTTCTGCGAGAGAATCATATGAGGCTAAAGGAAGTCTGTATTGTTTAACAAAGACAGGTGGCGCATTGGGATCTGTTTGTATTCTTGCAATGTGCAAGTCTGTAGTCTCACAGTCATAAGAGTCCCTAGCAAAAATATCCTTGTATTCCATCAGGAGTTCTCGCAGCTGTTGGTGTTCATCATCGCTGGAACAGCCATTAGCTAAGGATATTTGCTCTTCGACTATTTGCTGAAATCCTGGAAAGATTTCAGGCTGTCCTATTTTATAGGCTTCTTCCAACCTAGAGGTGAGATCCCCTTGATTATAATTTACATTGCCCCCATGAGTCTGGGCATTGGGGTTATCTTGCTGTTTGATCGGCTGATCAAATACTAGAGAGGCTTCTTCAATTTTACAGATGCCTTCCTCTGAGCTGAAGGGAAAAAAAGGAATAGTTAATAGACCCTCTGTCATAGAGGCAACGGATTGTTCTATTAATTGTTTTTCAGTTAAGTATCCTTCAGGTATTAGCCCAATAACATTATTCTGGAATCCAAAAGGGTAATAACTTGATTCCAGCGCGTATCCTATGGTAGTCCCCTTGGATAAGTTTATATCCTGTGGGGTCATGTTATGCACAATAACATGTATTGGAATAGTTCCAATATTTACCAAAGGAGTGTAGGTCATTGTGACACCCAGCTTTTGTATTCTATGGGAGAGGCAAATTAGTGTTTCAGAATTTTTTAATTTCTGGCCTCTCTTTACCTGTAATGGTAAAATAAATTTATCAGCCCCGGCAGGAATTATAACATCGCTAGACATCTGCATATTCACAGCATATGGCAATTGCTGGTTCGATTTCAGGGCTGCACTTTCATCCTGAAATACTTCAGGGTCCCCCTTTAACCTGCTCCAGAGGCAAGAGTTAATCAAATCTATTTTTATAGCATATCTATGTAAGATATCATTGCCAATGTATATTTGATTATGGGGAGTATTTAAAACTAAAAACAGGTGCTTCACTGACTTATTACCTAAAGAGACAGATAATAAGCACTTAGCTGTGATGTTATAGCTTTCAAACCTGCCATCCAGGCCGTTGACACAGTGGTCTTGGGGAGAAAGATATTTAATCACTTTAGGTTCAGCTATCTGTGCTAATAAACCTTCGCTTATATAGCTAGCTTCCTGTTTTAAGTTCAATTTGGCATATTTTGTCGTACCAAGGTCATGCACTTGTATAGGGATAAATAGATACTCTTTAACTCTCTCAATCCCTGCGAGGTATTGATCGTGGCCCCCCCTTAGGGATTTTATGATCCCCCTTGTGGAGAGATATGGTTAATACATCTCTGTCTAAGGAAATATTCGCTATCTTTCCAGGCGAAATTTTAAAAGTATTACCATCAGAGCCACTTAAAGGAGTCTGATCATCTATTTGTAAAATAGTGATTTCAGGTACTGAGTTATTCCTGAAATGAATCTCCACAGCATCTGGTTTCTCTTCCATCATGTGACAGTTATGTCGGGGGCGAGATATACCCGATTTCTCATAATTGATAGGCCTTTTAACTTGTGACCAAATTACATTATTTATGCAATCAATTATGGTGCTTAATCGCTTCAGGAGATCACTACCAATAATTAAACGATCAGTTGGCAGATACACTATAATGACAGGGTGTCTTATGTCCCTGTTCCCCAATTTAAATTTTTAACCAGGTCGTACCGTAGACTTTTAGGGAGTCACCCCCAACACCTATTAGAGAACCATAAAATTATTTTATTTTAGGTTTGTGGGGTATTAGCTCATTTAGCTGTGTGTAGTACCTGTGGGATAAAATAGTTGCCTGAGACCCAGACTCAGCTAATACATAATATCTTCCTGTAGTTTCTACCATTTCACACATAAAATTGGCATTATCATACATCTGTGGGCTTCGCCACTTGTTACCTGAATCCACCATGTTTTCCGATGCAGAAGAAACTTCATACCTACCGGTCTCCTTTATGACAGGGTCGGCTGGATTCTTGTGTACTGCATCTGTGGAAATAAGGTTAAGAGAACACTGCAAAGGAAAAGATTGGTTAATGCTTTCAGGCCGAGGTTGCTCGTCATCACAGCTAAATCGTCCATTTCCGGTCTGTGGGGAGAGAACATGATTAGTACCATTGACATTTATCATTACATTTTGTATATCTCTCCCCTCCCTTTCAGGTGATACTGCAGTATTTATGACTGTGCCTGTGGTCCACTGCTGACCACTGGCTATACCCCTAAAAAAGTATTGTTCGGTTGCTGAGCCATAGAAGGTTAACTCATATTAGCAAATTGTTCGCTCAACCGATTTAACTGGGTAAAAAGCATATCTACCTGATTGTACAAGTTACCTCTACCCCTGGGCCTATCTCTTGGTGCCCCATAATAATGATTCCTGGACCATTGGGTTCCCTCAGAATCAGGGCCGCTATTTCTATTCTGGCGTGGTTGCCCCTGGGGTTCAGCTTGTTCAGCATTAGTACTTTGAGGAGCATTATATACTTGGGGTGTCTGGTTACCCTGAGAATATCTTCACCATCTATTATATCTACCCTTGGGCGGATACCAATTATTTGGTGAGTATTCTCTTTGTGAGTAATTATTCACCTGATTATGTCCCCCCTTTTGGATATAGTCTCTCTGCGCCTCAGCCCGTGTTGGGGAAGGGGTAGAGTTAAACTTCTGTGGAGATGGCCTGTTTTGACTGGCCACCTCCGCGTAGGTTTTCTTTTTAGACTCCAACTTGAGGGGGTCAGGTGACACCCTAGTTCCTGCCACAATTTTGGGTTTTGATTCGTTTTTAACCCCCTGTTCACTGGACTGCTGAATAGAGTACAACTTTGTACTCTCTTTGATCAGCCACTCCAAGGAACAGTTGTCATCAAAATCTCTAGCTAAATTAATTTTGATGGGTGTGGGAAGTGCTTCAAAATATAAATTTACAAATTCTGAGCATTCAAATATGGGATTATCTTCAGCCATGCTGTATGCATTTTTCAATACAGAAAGGAACTCTATGGGACTTTGATTCGCACTACTTTTTAAACCATATACAGCTATTTTCGCTGCAGTTTTGGTGCAATGTTGCCCAAACTCTTTTCTGCACTGTCATTTTACTTCACTACAGGAATGAATATTCATATTCTTTAGTGAAGCAAAGAATTTGTGATGTTTACCTTCAAATACCCAGGGCAGAAGTTTAATTTTTAATTTCTCACTTGTAACATACATTATAGCTAATGCATTTTCAAAGGCCTCTAAGTGATCAATTCCAGAGTTTGTTCCCTTGTTGGAGAATACAGGTACTGCACCCTTTAGGAAAGTAACTATTTTATGGGAGTCATATACCTTAATAGACCTATTTTGGGATTCTCTAGGAGCCTTATTTTTGGGGTTTGAGTGTTCCCTATTTTCACCATGGGGAGACCCCCTACATATATTATTATTACGTGGACTATTTGGGTATCTAGCTCTACCCTCTGACTATCTATTAAAGTTTCCCTCCCCCTCATCAGCTGAGTTGCAGCAGCTCCCTAAATTTACATCATGAGGTGACTGCCTATTTGGAAAATCTATTTCTGACCCAACAGGGGTCATTTGTCTGCACTCTTCCATATATTTCTGCACCTCGCCCCTGACGCGTTCTCTAAGGGTGTTAGCATTATCTGCATTATTCTCACTGTTAATATAGGGGTTTTCATTATGGTGATATGACCTTTTTAAATCACTCAGTTCTCTCTGGCTTTGCGTAAGCTGTTTACTTAACTCTTGTACCTGTGCTAGTAAGTCTATGTTATGCTTATCTAAAGTGGTTAGGTTTTTGGCAAACTCATCCATTTTATTTTTGGCTATTTTTAAATCCTCTTTGCATCTGCGTGAGGAGCGAATACTACTTTCTAGTTCCTGTATTTGCAATTCTTTGTCTATGACACAAAGCGACATTTCATCAATAATGCATATCACAAGGGGCCAAGATTTTAGTATTAGTTTGTCTCGATTTTTGAGAGTCTTGCATTGATTAATCATTAATAATTCTTGGAATAATTCATTGTTTTCATTCCACATATTATTATCAACGGTAATATTTTTAGCCTTAATTTCAAGCATATCCATAAAATCATTTAATTCACCCGAAATATTAAGCTTTTCTTTAATGTGGTCTATTATGTCCCTCTTAAGGACCTGATCTCGAGTAAGGGGTATTGCCAGGGGACCATTTTCAACGCTATGTACAGATTCACTTCTGGCTACAGACATTATTATATTGGTTTAGTATTTAGTTAAATTAAAACGCTAATACAAATTTTACCAATAAAAAGAGAGAGAAAAAAAGTTATACTTTCAAAAAAAATTAATATTAATTTTGAAATATGAAAAATTAATATTTTTATGAATTTTGAAATATGAAAAATTAATATTTTTTATGAATTTTATATATGAAAAATTAATATTTTTATGAATTTTGAAATATGAAAATTAATATTTTTGATTAATTTAGAAATTTTAAAAATTAATATTTTTATAAATTTTTCAAAAATTAATCTTTAATAATATTTCAAAATATCAATATCAATCTCAAAATATGAACATCAATATTTCAATCTTCAAAAAAAACCTATATTTTTAAAATATTAATTTTGAAATATGAAATTTCTTCTCTCTTTTATAATAATTTCTATTTACTACAAATATATTATATCAATATGATAAATATTAATAATATCTCATGCAAGCGCCTGTATATAATATGTCAGTATATTTATAAGAATCTTAGCAGTACTCGTAATACCAGCGTTATGGGAATCCCATTAAAAAACATAATTTTTACGTGTGCGGTACTGACGTTGCATTACAGGCTAAAAGGCTTTTGTTACACCTATCCTGACAAGACTCGTAATGGCTGCATTAGGGAAAATGATGCGTTATGGGCCACAACGCTGCTATTTGACTCATAATGCCAAACTCGCAATCTAGCTGTAAGTTTGGTAACTAATATATTTCTAATTGTACCCCTCTGTCAGTATATTTATACGAATCTTAGCAGTACTCTCCAAATAATATGTGAGTATATGGCAGGGTTATAACTGAATATATTTAACAATCTTTCTTTAAATTGAACCCACAATCACATATGCATATATACTAAGACAATAAAATTAATATAAATACCTGAATTCTTTATTATTAGTTAATATCTATGAACAAATTGAAATATATTTGTAGGAACCAGAGTATGAGTCAATATTATATGCGTTTAAAAACTATCAAAATATGCTATGCAGAGTTCATACGAGTTCACCTTATCCACAGTAGAATTTCATTCACTTAACACAATGAGTTTTCAAGATCTTTAAATGCTAATATCCAAGCAATACAATTCTAACAATGCTTAGTTAAACAATAGGACAGTATATATACTCTAATTTAAACACTAAAAGTTATATATATTATTTGTGCCAACAATCAAACTCTGAGTTATAACTCTATCGCCTAGATTACGAGTTCTGCGTTAGCTTTAAAAAGCAGCATTAGGGGGTCCTAACGCTGCTTTTTACCTAACGCTGGTATTACGAGTTTGGCAGGTAGAGGCTCACCGCTCACTTTATTCCCGCGACTCGAGGCTACCGCAAATCCCCTTACGTCAATTGCGTATCCTATCTTTCTATGGGATTTGCCTAATGCCGGTATTACGAGTCTTGGAGAAAGTGAGCGGTAGAGCCTCTACCTCCAAGACTCCAACCGCAAAAAAAGGTCAGTAGTTAAGAGTTTTATGGGCTAATGCCAGAACATAAAGCTCTTAACTACAGTGCTACAAAGTACACTAACACCCATAAACTACTTATTAACCCCTAAACCGAGGCCCCCCCCACATCGCAAACCCTATAATAAAAATATTTAACCCCTAATCTTCCGACCGGACACCGCCGCCACCTACATTATAGCTATGAACCCCTAATCTGCTGCCCCTAACATCGCCGACACCTTTATTATATTTATTAACCCCTAATCTGTCCCCTCCAAACGTCGCCGCCACCTACCTACACTTATTAACCCCTAATCTGCCGATCGGACATAGCCGCCACTATAATAAAAGTATTAACCCCTAAACCGCCGCACTCCCGCCTTGCAAACACTATAATAAATTTTAGTAACCCCTAATCTGCCCTTCCTAACATCGCCGCCACCTACCTACAATTATTAACCCCTAATCTCCCACCCCCAACATCGTCGGTACTATTATAAAGTTATTAACCCCTAAACCTAAGTCTAACCCTAACCCTAACACCCCCCTAACTTAAATATAATTTAAATAAAACGAACTAAAATTACTATCATTAAATAAATTATTCCTATTTAAAACTAAATACTTACCTGTAAAATAAACCCTAAAATAGCTACAATATAACTAATAGTTACATTGTAGCTATTTTAGGATTTATATTTATTTTACAGGCAACTTTGTATTTATTTTAACTAGGTACAATAGCTATTAAATAGTTAATAACTATTTAATAGCTACCTAGTTAAAATAAATACACATTTACCTGTAAAATAAATCCTAACCTAAGTTACAAATACACCTAACACTACACTATCAATAAATTAATTAAATAAATTAACTACAATGATCTAAATTAAAATACAATTCAATAAACTAAAATATAATACAAAAAAAACACTAAATTACAAAAAATAAAAAAATATTACAAGAATTTTAAACTAATTACACCTAATCTAAGCCCCCTAATAAAATAAAAAGCCCCCCAAAATAATAAAATTCCCTACCCTAAACTAAATTCCAAAGTAATCAGCTCTTTTACCAGCCCTTAAAAGGGCTTTTTGCGGGGCATTGCCCCAAAGTAATCTGCTCTTTTACCTGTAAAAAAAAATACAACCCCCCAACATTACAACCCACCTCCCACACACCCCTACTCTAAAACCACCCTATCCCCCTTAAATAAACCTAACACTACCCCCCTGAAGATCACCCTACCTTGAGCCGTCTTCAGCCAGCCGGGCACCGATGGACCAGAAGTGGACATCCGGAGCGGCAGAAGTCTTCATCCAATCGGGGCAGAATAGGTCCTCCAAGTGGCAGATGTCTTCATCCAAGCGGAATCTTCTATCTTCAATCAACCGGAGCGGAGCCATCTTGAATCCAGCCGACGCGGAGCCATCCTCTTCTTCTGATGTCCTAAGGCCGAATGAAGGTTCCTTTAAATGACATCATCCAAGATGGCGTCCCTCGAATTCCGATTGGCTGATAGGATTCTATCAGCCAATTGGAATTAAGGTAGGAAAAATCCGATTAATTGATGTAATCAGCCAATTGGATTGAACTTCAATCCAATTGGCTGATTGGATGAGCCAATAGAATTGACCTCGCATTCTATTGGCTCATCCAATCAGCCAATCGGATTGAAGTTCAATCCGATTGGCTGATTACATCAACCAGTCAGATTTTTCCTACCTTAATTCCGATTGGCTGATAGAATCCTATCAGCCAATCGGAATGCGAGGGACGCCATCTTGGATGATGTCATTTAAAGGAACCTTCATTCGGCCTTAGGACATCGGAAGAAGAGGATGGCTCCGCGTCGGCTGGATTCAAGATGGCTCCGCTCCGGTTGATTGAAGATAGAAGATGCCGCTTGGATGAAGACATCTGCCGCTTGGAGGACCTCTTCTGCCCCGATCAGATAAAGACTTCTGCCGCTCTGGATGTCCACTTCTGGCCCATCGGTGGCCGGCTGGCTGAAGACGGCTCAAGGTAGGGTGATCTTCAGGGGGGTAGTGTTAGGTTTATTTAAGGGGGGATTGGGTGGTTATAGAGTAGGGGTGTGTGGGTGGTGGGTTGTAATGTTGGGGGGGGATTGAATTTCTTTTTTTTACAGGTAAAAGAGCTGATTACTTTGGGGCAATGCCCCGCAAAAAGCCCTTTTAAGGGCTGGTAAAATAGCTGATTACTTTGTAATTTAGTTTAGGGTAGGGAATTTTATTATTTTGGGGGGCTTTTTTATTTTATTAGGGGGCTTAGATTAGGTGTAATTAGTTTAAAATTCTTGTAATATTTTTTTCATTTTTTGTAATTTAGTGTTTGTTTTTTTGCATTATATTTTAGTTTATTGAATTGTATTTAAGTTTAGATCATTGTAGTTAATTTATTTAATTAATTTATTGATAGTGTAGTGTTAGGTGTATTTGTAACTTAGATTAGGATTTATTTTACAGGTAAATGTGTATTTATTTTAACTAGGTAGCTATTGAATAGTTATTAACTATTTAATAGCTATTGTACCTAGTTAAAATAAATACAAAGTTGCCTGTAAAATAAATCTAAATCCTAAAATAGCTACAATGTAACTATTAGTTATATTGTAGCTATATTAGGGTTTATTTTACAGATAAGTATTTAGTTTTAAATAGGAATAATTTATTTAATGATAGTAATTTTAGTTCGTTTTATTTAAATTATATTTAAGTTAGGGGGGTGTTAGGGTTAGGGTTAGACTTAGGTTTAGGGGTTAATAACTTTATTTTAGTTGCGGCGACGTTGGGGGCAGGAGATTAGGGGTTAATAATTGTAGGTAGGTAGAGGCGATGTTAGGGAGGGCAGATTAGGGGTTAATAAAATTTATTATAGTGTTTGCGAGGTGGGAGTGCGGCGGTTTAGGGGTTAATACTTTTATTATAGTGGCGGCGATGTCCGGTCAGCAGATTAAGGGTTAATAAGTGTAGGTAGGTGGTGGAGACGTTGGGGGGGGACTGATTAGGGGTTAATAAATATAATATAGGTGTCGGCGATGTTAGGGACACCAGATTAGGGGTTCATAGCTATAATACAGGTTGTGGCGGTGTCCGGAGCGGCAGATTAGGGGTTAATAATATAATGTAGGTGTCAGCAGTAGGGCGGGCCGCAGATTAGGGGTTAATAAGTGTAAGATTAGGGGTGTTTAGACTCGGGGTTCATGTTAGGGTGTTAGATGCAGACATAAAATTAATTTCCCCATAGGAAACAATGGGGCTGCGTTAGGAGCTGAACGCTGCTTTTTTGCAGGTGTTAGTTTTTTTTCAGCCAGCTCAGCCCCATTGATTCCTATGGGGAAATCGTGCACAAGCACGTTTAGCCAGTTTACCGCTACCGTAGGCAACGCTGGTATTGCGGGTTGAAGTGGAGCTAAATTTGGCTCCACGCTCACTTATCTGAGGCTAACGCAGCCATTCAGACAACTCGTAATACCAGCGTTGTCTTAAGGGTGCGCTGGAAAAAAAGGCTTGTTAGCACCGCGGGTCTTTACCGACAAAACTCGTAATCTAGGCGTATATTTTCACAGATAAAACAATTTAGCATCAAGGATTTGTTTAACAATACATAAACTATGAATATGAGCTAAAATATAGACTGCTCTCTTTAAATCTATTAAATACAAATTGACTATGTTCTTACCAATAACCTTTGTATCAAATATTAAAAATTTGAACAATTATACTTCACCAATTTGAACCAATGGTAGTTGTCTTCAGATCATCTCATTTGAAGGAAAGTTATCGCATAGACCAAGATAAGTTTTCAGTTTCTTGCTGAAATGAAAGTGTTCCCAAGTATGGCCTCCAATATCAATCACCAGTCTCAGCAAGTTACAAAAAAACTCTTCTTTTGTCTGCATTTACTACTCCTTACATCTTAATCATTGATGATCTTTTTTGTTCATGCCCACGTGCTTGTCCCTTCCCATTGGTTCACCTTGTGAATGTATGTTGTCAAGGAGATGCATCCTTGCAACAGCCAATCGTCTCCTGGCTGCAATACCTGTATCGCAACACCGGACCTTGTCCATCAGGGGGCAGCGTGGCAAATGATACAGCAATACATTTAATCATTTCTAACATTTATTCCATACAATTATTATTTTAAACATATACTAATTTATTGCATTAATAAATTACAATATTAATTGTAGATGGGGTAGTATCATATCATTTTTCTGATTATTTTGATATGAAACATCATGTGTCTTTAAGATTATATTATATTACAGTAATTTATATTGCTAACTATTCAAGATTGATAGCATTTAAAATCCTGATATGGCATTCATGCAAATACAGCATGTTTCACATTTCTGTGTATTTCTTCCTGGATATATGAATTGATGCCCATGTCCAACTGTTGTATGTAACCAAAGAAATAATTGTTAGAATGCTCATGTTAAATCTCAAGGTATTCTATGCTTCCAAAAATATATATAGGTGAAAACATCTTGAAATTGTTGCTCTTAGGTCTCCATGTTTAATATGTGTGTGAATATACTGTACACATGTGTACCCCACACACACACATATCTATATATACATATATATTCAAACAACATACAGCCATGAGACATTGCTATATATATATTTTTTTTATTATCATGTAGGCTGTATCAAAAGTTGAATTTAAAATAGCTTATCTGTAACGTGTCTATAGCTCACAGGGGGTCACTTAACAGGCAGCTGTCAAAAGCCATAATTTCCTTAATATGCCTATATCCTCAGATCCCTTCCCAGACAGATCGACTCCTTAGCAGGCAGGAAGCCCATATATGACCATGTACCTTTGAGATTCCAGCAAGCTAATTTCCATCTCATTAGGCCTCAAAAGACATATCCCAGACACCCTGTCCCCACTCACTGTATGGGGTAAGGGATGTTTGGAAGTGGCTCAATGGCTTTATCCTATCTCAAGCTATAAACTCTGTTCTTTCTCAAAATCACTTTTGCACATTCCTTTAAGTGATTGTTTTAAGTTAAGCAGACCAAATGTTTTATTGTCCTCATTTGGATGTTTAAAACAACTTTGCATACTGAATGTGGGAGGATGGGACATGAGTGAAGTCAGTTTTTCTGAATGAATGAATCATTTGCTACTGACTAGCCAAATATATGATTAAAATATATATATTTATTAACCTTAAAATATATGATTAAAATATATATATTTATTAACCTTACATATACCTTGACACCTCTCTGTTGGCTATATACTGCACCTCTCTTTATTTGGTCACTTTATACTGAACATCTATCTGGTAATTATACACATCACCTCTCTCTGGTAACTAAAGCATATATAGTACATCTCTTTGTGTGGGGACTACATAATGTAGCTCTCTTTGGAAACTATACACTGCCGTCTCTGTTGGCTATGTACTGCACCTATTTTTGTTTTTGATTATATACTGCACCTCTCTTTGTTTGGTGACTAATATATTGCTAATTGCACCCCTCTCTGTAGGCTATATACTGCACCTCTCTTTGTTTGGTGACTATATACTGAACCTCTCTCTGGTGATAATACACATCACCTCTCTCTGGTGATTATAAACAGCACCTCTCTCTGGTAACTATAGCATATATAGTACATCTCTTTGTGTGGTGACAACATAATGCAGCTCTCTTTGGAGACTAAACACTGCCATCTCTGCTGGCTATGTACTGCATCTCTTTTTGTTTTTGATTATATACTGCATCTCTCTTTGTTTGGTACTGCACCCCTCTCTGTTGGTTATATGCTGTACCTCTCTTTATTGGTGATTAAATACATCAGCTCTCTCTAGTGATTATATACAGCACCTCTCTCTGGTAACTGCAGCATATATAGCACATCTCTTTGTGTGGTGACTACATAATGTAGCTCTCTTTGGTGACTGACAGTGCTTAGCCGCCACCTCTACGCGTTTCTTCTAGTCTGCAACAGGGCTTTCTCAAGAGGAAAAGCTCTGACTCTTTTCTGCATGGAATATATTGCACTATATATATATATATATATTGCACTATATATATATACTATATAGTGCAATATATTGTATATATATTGCACTATATATATACTATATAAGTAAACTGCAGGTTACTCCAATGGAACGCCCAGCTAACTCACACTGAATGTCACATCTATGCCAAGTCTGCGATCTATCTTAATAATAAAGACAAAAAAAAAAATCTTTACTATTAAAACTATAGGAGCTATTTCAATACATGTATATACAATGTATCATGTATATGAAACCTATTCTACAATACTATCGGCTAGATTACGAGTTTTGCGGTAAGAGCTGCTCAGTGATAACTTGCAAGTTATTGTCACCGCTTACCTCCCTACAGCGCTGCTATTACAGGTTATCATAAACCCCACGTTAGCAGGCAATAAGTGAGCGTAGAGCAAAATTGAGCTCAATACCGCACTCCAATATCAGCGCTGCTTTGAGCTGGTTTTACATGCACGATTTCCCCATAGACATCAATGGGGAGAGTCTTATAACAAAAAAGCCTAACACCTGCAATAAAGGAGCGTAAAGTTCCATAACGCAGCCCCATTGATTCCTATGGGGAAACAAAAGTTATGTTTACACCTAAGACCCTAACATACACCCCGAGTCTAAACACCCCTAATCTGCTGCCCCCAACATCGCAGACACCTACATTATACTTATTAACCCCTAATCCGCTGCAACTGACATCGCCGACACCTACATTATACTTATTAACCCCTAATCTGCCGCCCCCGACATCGCCGACACCTACATTACAGTTATTAACCCCTAATCTGCCACCCCTAATGTTGCTGCCACCTACCTACACTAATTATCCCCTAATCTGCTGCCCCCGACATCGCCGCCACCTATCTACACTTATTAACCCCTAATCTGCCGCCCCCAATGTCGCCGCCACCTACATTACAGTTATTAACCCCTAATCTGCCGCCCCCAACATCGCAGACACCTACATTATACTTATTAACCCCTAATCTGCTGCCACCGACATCGCCGACACCTACATTATACTTATTAACCCCTAATCTGCCGTCCCCGACATCGCCGACACCTACATTACAGTTATTAACCCCTAATCTGCCACCCCTAATGTTGCTGCCACCTACCTACACTTATTAACCCCTAATCTGCCGCCCCCAACATCGCCGCCACCTACCTACACTTATTAACCCCTAATCTGCCGCCCCCAATGTCGCCGCCACGTACATAACAGTTATTAACCGCTAATCTGCCACCCCAATGTCACCGCCACCAACCTACACTTTTAACCCCTAATCTGCCGAACCCAACATGGCCGCCACCTACCTACACTTATCAACCCCTAATCTGTCACCCCCAATGTCGCCGCCACTATACTAAAAGTTATAAACCCCTTAACCTAACCCTAAGTTTAACCCTAACCCTAACACCCACTAACTTTAATATAATTAAAATACAGGTGAAACTCGAAAAATTAGAATATCGTGCAAAAGTTCATTTATTTCACTAATGCAACTTAAAAGGTGAAACTAATATATGAGATAGACTCATTACATGCAAAGCAAGATAGTTCAAGTCGTGATTTGTCATAATTGTGATGATTATGGTTTACAGCTCATGAAAACCCCAAATCCACAATCTCTGAAAATTAGAATATTGTGAAAAGGTGCAATATTCTAGGCTCAAAGTGTCCCACTCTAATCAGCTAATTAAGCCATAACACCTGCAAAGGGTTCCTGAGCCTTTAAATAGTCTCTCAGTCTGGCTCAGTAGGAATCACAATCATGGGAAAGACTGCTGACCTGACAGTTGTGCAGACAACCATCATTGACACCCTCCATAAGGAGGGAAAGCCTCAAAAGATAATTGCAAAAGAAGTTGGATGTTCCCAAAGTGCTGTATCAAAGCACATTAATAGAAAGTTATGTGGAAGGTAAAAATGTGTGGAAGAAAAAGGTGCACAAGCAGCAGGGATGACCGCAGCCTGGAGAGGATTGTCAGGAAAAGGCCATTCAAAAGTGTTGGGGACTTTCACAAGAGCCACCACACACAGACGGATCCTGGACATGGGCTTCAAATATCGTATTCCTCTTGTCAAGCCACTCCTGAACAACAAACAACGTCAGAAGCGTCGTACCTGGGCTAAATAAAAACAGACCTGGTCTGTTCATCAGTGGTCCAAAGTTCTGATGAGAGCAAATTTTGCATCTCATTTGGAAACCAAGGACCCAGAGTATGGAGGAAGAATGGAGAGGCACACACTGCAAGATGCTTGAAGTCCAGTGTGTAGTTTCCACAGTCTGTGTTGATTTGGGGAGCCATGTCATCTGCTGGTGTTGGTCCACTGTGCTTCATTTTAAGTCTAGGGTCAACGCAGCCGTCTACCAGGAAATTTTGGAGCACTTCATGCTTCCTTCCGCAGATGAGCTCTATGAGGATGCTGGTTTCATTTTCCAGCAGGACTTGGCACCTGCCCACACTGCCAAAAGCACCAAAACCTGGTTCAATGACCGTAGGATTACTGTGCTTGATTGGCCAGCAAACTCGCCTGACCTGAACCCCATTGAGAATTTATGGGGCATTGCCAAGAGAAAGATGAGAGACATGAGACTGAACAATGCAGAAGAGCTGAAGGCCGCTATTGAAGCATCCTGGTCTTCCATAACACCTCAGCAGTGCCACAGGCTGATAGCTTCCATGCCACGCCGCATTGAGGCAGTAATTGCTACAAAAGGGGCCCAAACCAAGTACTGAGTACATACAGTATGCATGCTTATAGTTTTCAGAGGTCCGATATTGTTCTACAGGTATGTACAATGTTTGTTGTATTGATTGCATGTAATATTCTAATTTTCTGAGATTGTGGATTTGGGGTTTTCATGAGCTGTAAGCCATAATCATCACAATTATGACAAATCACGGCTTGAACTATCTTGCTTTGCATGTAATGAGTCTATCTCATATATTAGTTTCCCCTGTTAAGTTGCATTAGTGAAATAAATGAACTTTTGCACGAAATTCTAATTTTTCGAGTTTTACCTGTAAACCTAAATAAAAATTGCTATCATTAACTAAATAATTCCTATTTAAAACTAAATACTTACCTATAAAATAAACCCTAAGCTAGCTACAATATAACTAATAGTTACATTTTAGCTAGCTTAGGTTTTATTTTTATTTCACAGGCAGGTTTGTATTTATTTTAACTAGGTAGAATTGTTACTAAATAGTTATTAACTATTTACTAGCTACCTAGTTAAAATAAATACAAATTTACCTGTAAAATAAAACCTAACCTGAGTTACACTAACACCTAACCTTACACTACAATTAAATAAATTACATTAATTAAATACAATTAACTAAATTACAAAAACAATAGCCCTATCTAATAGCCCTATCAAAATAAAAAGCCTCCCCCCCAAAAATAAAAAAAACCCTAGACTTAAAAGGGCCTTTTGCAGGGCAAAAAGAAGGCCCCCCCCCCCCCCTAGCCTACAATAAACTACTAATGGCCCTTAAAAGGGCCTTTTGCAGGGCATTGCCCCAAAGAAATCAGCTCTTTTTTTTTTTTTATTTTTTTTTTTTTATTGAGGTTCTTGCAAACAAAATACACAGAAAAATATACATCATCATACTCGGATGTCAGAACAGAAGATTATAAATAACCAAATAAAAGAATCGAGTTCACATGTTATATGATCACACTGTAAATATAGCAATATAGCCTGGAAAAATAACACCTCATTTTAAAGGGGAAGGGGAACATTTCAATTATCGCTAGTAAAAAGCATATATAAACAGTTATTAGGAGTTTCGAGTGGGGTCTGTGCCCCCAAGCTTAACCAGTAAGCAAAATGGTAGGGGGGGGGGGGGAGCAAAGCATAATGTAAAAGACTTGTAGCAATCTTACCTCTTATAAGAGAGGCCTCCCTCACTGATTACCCTTCACCAATGAATAAAGATATATAGGAATTTTACCGCCTCACCAGTACATGACTCTCTAGAACATAACCACTGGAATACCACATATATTTCTATTGTATTAAGGACGCTGGATAGCAGCATATCCCCCGTGGCAAAGTAATAATGTTCAAAATATATAGCACATCTAATGATGCAGTAATCTAAACAACTAAGTATATTGCACAGTCACTCGTAGGATCGTTAGCGCTGACTCAATGAATCACATTAGGGACCAATTTCCCCATAGAGTACATGACACATATATTTGAGAAAGCAAAGTTTAGATCCCCAGATATATACAATCCCATATTCTTTCATAAACAAACTAAGTGAAAAAGAGACAGAGATAACTCAAAGTAGGTCATAAAAAAAAAAAAATTATAGCCCTATTAGGCCCACCTGGATATACTTGGATATAACCAGCATATTTCTAATTTCTGTCTAATGAACCTATATCAGAATAGAGTTAGCTAGGTGATAGGAGTGTTCTATATAGAGTTATACACATCTGGTGCTGCTTGCATATAAAAAAAAAAACTAAAAAAAAAAACTTAGTATTAACACAGACTAATTAAATAAATTAGTGATATCAGAGCGTAGCATGTATCCACCAATCTGGGAGCAACTATTATCTAAAACGTGTTCCCCCGCCCCGGCCGCAGACAAGGGAAACAACATTTAACTATAATATGTAATGGACATTAATTCCGCATGAAACTAGAAATATTCATAGATAACAGCTATCTGCCTAATAAGATGGTGGGTATATTCAAATTTAAGTACAGGTGGCCCTCGGTTTACAACGGTTCAATTTACACCGTTTCAGAATAACAACCTTTTTTTCCAGTCATGTGACTACTATTGAAAAGCATTGAGAAGCAGTGCATTTGTGAAAATAGCCAGTAGGTGGAGCTGTTCGCTTGTGTTGCAGCAAAGCCAAGCAAGCTGAAATGAATCAGTTTAACCAGACCTGAGCTATCGAGCAGATTTCAAAGGAACAAGATCTTCCTGTCTATAAATCAGTCCAGATTGGAATGCATAGAAAGAACTGTTTGCCGAAAAATGCAAGTGAAGTCTGTGCTGTGTGATTGTTTTATTAGGTTTATAATGCTGTTTAGCAAATGTTTTTGTTAATTTAACTTAGTTTAATTATATATTCTGTGTTGTGTGATTATTTTATTAGGTTTTTAATGCTGTTTAGCATTTAAAGTCTTCATTTCAAAGCTTTAAAAATAATGTATTAGGTGTTACTTATGACAATTGTGAGAGGGGCCTGGAACCTAACTCCCTCACTTCCCATTGACTTACATTATAAACTGGGATTCAATTTACAACGGTTTCGATTTACAACCATTCCTTCTGGAACCTAACCCCGGCGTAAACTGAGGGCTACCTGTACTATATAATGCTCAAAAACAAAAGATACATAGAGCATAGTAAAAATATATATGCTAATAAGATGTCTATCTATAGTTCGTTCTTATTTTTAACACAAGCTCTTATGCCTAATACAACATCAAAGCTGGAACATCAATGAACACAAAGAAAACATTTGTTCTTGGAACTATGAACTCTTAACTTAGTGGTACCAAATAACAACAATCCAAGCATGCTATCCTTAAAGAGGTTTAAACAGTTTCAAGCAGCAAAAATCAAGGCACAGGCAACTTGCTCAGTTCGTGTTTGCCAGTATCATGTCCCGAGAGTTCATCCAACACCAGCCTTTGGAGATTTGCCCAAAGTACCACTATCCACCGGACCATAGGCATTAGCCCCCAGCAGTGTCTTACCGTTAGCCGGCCAACAAGTCCCAAATAATATCGTGATGCACAGATGATTAGGGATATTACACCCATATACTGCCAAGGGGTACCGGGTTGCGATCCCTGTAGACATCAGATTCTCAGCTGTCCGGTGCCGCTTTGTTGTCTCGTCTCCTGTTGCTCTATCCTTACCATCGGCTTCCTCCATATCGGCAAAGGCCTTCACGCAGCTCCAGGTATAAGTTTCAGGGTAGCAGCCAGTATCCATTTATATGTCAGGCCTCCTCATCTCCTCCGCTGCAAAACGGCCCAGCTTCGAGTCAGGCTGTGTCGTACTGAAGGTAAGCAGCAAGCACCGGGGCCCCATAGCGCCGCCACCACCTTGCTTCAGCAAAATAGGATTAGGCTGAGGAATTGGCATCAAAGCAGGAACAGCTGGAGGTTGAAACGCCATCTTGATCGTATCTTCCATTACGGCTTGAAAGGCGTCCAGCAGGTCATGTAATCCAGCCAGAGTATGCATGCTAACCTCTATGTTATGTCCTCACAGTGAACAAGAAGCGAGTGGGCTAAACGCAGCTGGTAGTCTTTATTATTTATGCAGCAGCTGCCGCCACAAGGTTCACAAAAAATAAG
Organism: Bombina bombina; assembly: GCF_027579735.1. Taxonomy (NCBI): domain Eukaryota; kingdom Metazoa; phylum Chordata; class Amphibia; order Anura; family Bombinatoridae; genus Bombina; species Bombina bombina. The sequence goes on along the minus strand of NC_069502.1, from coordinate 1,081,401,195 downwards.
CTAGGCCCAGGATTGCATGTAGCGTTCTTGAAGAACATAGGCCAGGATAACCGTCAAATTTCCACTTCCAAACTTCAATCAAATTATATGTTATGTTTCTGCTTCACTCAATAAAGCATTTGTTACCGCAAATTTGTTCTCAATAATCTCGAATAGTTCAAATTTTTCTATTTTGTTCAGGAGCTTCATCAAGACGCATCCTGCCGCTTCAAGAGTTAGCTCCTCCCCCCACAAGCATGTATTTTTAAAGGTAGGAAGCCCAGAAATCAGCTCTTTTACCTGTAAAAAAAAAATACAAACAACCCCCAACAGTAAAACCCACCACCCACACAACCAACCCCCCAAATAAAATCCTATCTAAAAAAAACTAAGCTCCCCATTGCCCTGAAAATTGCATTTGGATGGGCATTGCCCTTAAAAAGGCATTTAGCTCTTTTTCTGCCCAAACCCTAATCTAAAAATAAAACCCACCCAATAAACCCTTAAAAAAACCAAACACTAACCTCCGAATATCCACTTACAGTTTTTGAAGACCGGACATCCATCCTCAATGAAGCGGCAGAAGTCTTCATCCAAGCCGACAGAAGCTCTCATCCAAGCCGGCAGAAGTCTTCATCCAGACGGCATCTTCTATCTTCATCCATCCGGCGCGGAACGGCTCCATCTTCAAGACATCCGGCGCGGAGCATCTTCTTCTTTCCACGGCTAACGAATAATGAAGGTTCCTTTAAGAGACGTCATCCAAGATGGCGTCCCTTGAATTCTGATTAGCTGATAGAATTCTTGGATGAAGACTTCTCCCGGCTTCGTTGAGGACTTCTGCCCGCTTGGATGAAGACTTCTACCGCTTCATTGAGGATGGATGTCCGGTCTTCAAAAGCTGTAAGTGGATCTAGGGGGGTTAGTGTTAGGTTTTTTTAAGGGTTTATTGGGTGGGTTTTATTTTTAGATTAGGGTGTGGGAAGAAAAAGAGCTAAATGCCCTTTTAAGGGCAATGCCCATCCAAATGCCCTTTTCAGGGCAATGGGGAGCTTAGGTTTTTTTAGATAGGATTTTATTTGGGGGGTTGGTTGTGTGGGTGGTGGGTTTTACTGTTGTGGTTTTGTTTGTATTTTTTTTTACTGGTAAAAGAGCTGATTTCTTTGGGGCAATGCCCCGCAAAAAACCCTTTTAAGGGCCATTAGTAGTTTATTGTAGGCTAGGGGGGGTTATTTTGGGGGGGCCTTCTTTGATAGGGCTATTAGATTAGGTGCAATTAGTTTAAATATTTGATAATTTCTTTTTTATTTTGTGTAATTTAGTGGGGTTTTTTTTGTAATTTAGTTAATTGTATTTAATTAATGTAATTTATTTAATTGTAGTGTAAGGTTAGGTGTTAGTGTAGCTCAGGTTAGGTTTTATTTTACAGGTACATTTGTATTTATTTTAACTAGGTAGCTAGTAAATAGTTAATAACTATTTACTAACTAGTCTACCTAGTTAAAATAAATACAAACTTGTCTGTGAAATAAATATAAAACCAGAGCTAGATACAATATAACTATTAGGTATTTTGTAGCTAGTTTAGGTTTTATTTTCTAGGTAAGAATTTAGTTTTAAATAGGAATTATTTAATTATAATGTTAATGATAGTAATATTTATTTAGATTTCTTTTAATTATATTAAAGTTAGGGGCGTTAGGGTTAGACTTAGGGTTAGGTTTAGGGGTTAATAACTTTAGTATAGTGGTGGTGACATTGGGGTGGCAGATTAGGGGTTAATAAATGTAGGTAAGTAGCGACAGCATCGGGGCGGCAGATTAGGGGTTAATAATATTTAACTAGTGTTTATGATGTGGGAGTGCGGCAGTTTAGGAGTTAATATGTTTATTATAGTAGCGGCGATGTCCAGAGCGGCAGATTAGGGGTTAATAAATGTAGGTAGCAACGACATTGGGGTGGCAGATTAGGGGTTAATAATATTTAACTAGTGTTTACGATGCGGGAGTGCGACGGTTTAGGGGTTAATATGTTTATGTCCGGAGCGACAGATTAGGGATTAATAATTTTAGTGTTTGCGATGCGGGAGGGCCTCGGTTTAGGTGTTTATAGGTAGTTTATGGGTGTTAGTATACTTTTTAGCACTTAAGTTATGAGTTTTATGTTACGGCATTGTAGCATAAAACTCATAACTACTGACTTTCAGGTGGCGGTACGGATCTTGTAGTTATGGGCAGTACGGCTCACTTTTTTGCCTCCCAGGCAAACTCGTAATACCGGCACTATGGAAGTCCCATTTTTAACAGCTGAGGTAGTTACGTTGCATTACGGCCAAAAAAGTGTGCGGTACAGATATACCTGCAAAACTCGTAATACCAGCGGTAGTGAAAATGAGCCTCAACGTTGCTTTTTTCACTCATACCGCAAAACTCGTAATCTAGCCGTATGTATTTTAAGTATTCTATTGATTTTAAACAGCTGGGGGTTTTCTTGCATGTATTTTTTTTTTAAACAATAATATTTATTTTTCCTTATATAAATATGTTATAAAGGACAAATGTATAGTTTTACATATTAGCATAATGTTTAACATTGCAAAGTTAAACATATGCAATTATGTAAAGATTTGAATTGTGTCTTTAAACACTGATATCAACTGCTTGCAAAACATTGTAGGCTTTCTCAGCAAGGTGACAGATCCTTTATGAATATCTCACCATCTCGTGGAACTTTAGATCATCGGGGCCTTTGTCTGGTAACCGTACACTAAAGCTCTTTGGTGACTATATATTGCAGCTCTCTTGGTTTAGTGACTATACACTGCAGCTCTTTTTGTTTGGTGACATATATCGTAGCTATCTATCTGGTGACTGTATACAGCCGCTTTCTCTCTGATTGGTGACTATTTATTGCACCTCTCTCTGTTTGGTGACTATATATTGCACCTCTCTCTGATTGGTGACTATATATTGCACCTCTCTCTGTTTGGTGACTATATATTGCACCTCTCTCTCTTTGGTGACTATATATTGCACCTCTCTCTGTTTGGTGACTATATATTGCACCTCTCTCTGTTTGGTGACTATATATTGCACCTCTCTCTGTTTGGTGACTATATATTGCACCTCTCTCTGTTTGGTGACTATATATTGCACCTCTCTCTGTTTGGTGACTATACACTGCACCTCACTTTGTTTAGTAAATATATACTCCACCTTTCTTTGTTTGGTGACTATATACTGCAGCTCTCTCTCTGGTGGCTAAATACTACATCCCTCTCTGGTGACAATGGCCTGTAGTTATCAAGGTCTGTCGGACCTGATCCGACAGTGCGGATCAGGTCCGACAGACCAAGCTGAATACGGCGAGCAATACGCTCGCCGTATTCAGCATTGCACCAGCAGCTCACAAGAGCTGCTGGTGCAACGCCGCCCCCTGCAGACTCGCAGCCAATTGGGGGGTGTCAATCAACCTGATCGTACTCGATTGGGTTAATTTCCTGCGATGTCTGTCCGCCTGCTCATAGCTGGCGGACTGGTTATGGAGCAGCGGTCTTTGTGACCGCTGCTTCATAACTGCTGTTTCTGGCGAGCCTGCAGGCTCGCCAGAAACACGGGGCATCAAGCTCCATTTGGAGCTTGATACATATGCCCCTATATACTGCGACTTTCTTTGGGCTAGATTACAAGTGGAGCGCTATTTATCGCTCCTATTCGTGCATTAACTCAGCTAGAAGTAAGATTTTTGTGTGCGTCGGGTAGCGAACCATTACAAGTTAAAAGTAAAAAGTTTTCTCTCGAGTGCTAACCTGATGCGCACAAAAAGTCGAACTTGGGATATCGCAGGCCACATTAACGTGTTCCCCCATAGACATCAAAGGAGCGCGAAAAGTGGGAAAGTGTCTTACTTACACACATTTTCTAAAGTGTGCATACCCAATATAAAATGTTAATATTTCACATTCTAATGTTCTTCACATAGCAGAATATGTTCTATTTATTCATAAATAAATATTTTTACATATATAACTGAAGATTTTTTTGGTAAAATACATATCTTTACCTATATATATATTTATTTATATAAACATGATTATATACAGATATATATATATATATATATATATATATATATATATATATATATATATAGATAGATATAGATATAGATATATACAAATATATCTAGGAATATCTATTTAAAAATACATAGAATGTCACATATTTACAGTAAATACATAGTTAAAACCTTTATCAAATATGAATATTGAATAAATATGATTTTACATGTTTTTCTGTACTTGACAAAAAAGGGCTGCAATGCACTTATACAGTATATGTGTTATGTGTCTTTATATGTGTATTTATGTCTGTAAATACATATATACACATACAAATACATAAATACATATGTACACACATATAAACATATATATGTATGTATATATATATATATATATATAAATATATATACATACATATACATAATTAGACATGTATATGTATGTATGTATGTATGTTAATGTTAAAGCCCTTTGTCTGTCTTTTGTTTTCTAACACCTGAGACCTCATATCTTTAAGCTCTTATAACTTTTTTGTGCAATAAATATTTTTTCAATCATTTTTATTAATGTTATTATGATTGTAACTGTACTTTTCAAGATATTTTTTGTGTGTTTTGCGACACTTTTGTTTTGCAAAACAGTTAACCAGAGCTCTGAGGATGAGCTATTGCGTTAACTTCGATTGCGCTCAAGCGGTTGCGTTTACATTCCACTTATAATACAATAACTACACCTGACCAGCAGCAACAGACGCGATAATAAACCTCTTTTCGCTGGCCCTAAATCTTTACCCACAAAACCTAACTTTGCTATGAGTCAGAGCAAGATTTTCTTTGCAAGCATCACTTAATCATCTGCAGTCTCTCCATTAGGGGTAGCTGCTGTCCTTTTAAGAACTATGCAGTATACTTAGGTAAACTATTTTATTATACTGAGGAAGAGCAGAACTGTGAACTGTCAGCGCTGTATAATAAACCAAAAATATATATAAACTTTAAAGCACAAATTTGCTATGAAAAATACTATGTAAGATTTAAAACACTCTGTTAAAAACTCTGTGTGAGTTTCATCCGACTGCAAATGAATAATAAAGGCCATATACTGAAGAAAAAAATGTACAAAAGAACCCTATAATAAAAATAATCTATACATTAGAGAGATATTTCATATATTTGATATTATTTAAAGTTAATTTAATATTTATTTTAAAATAATATATATATAAATAGGTATAGTATTAGTATGCACACGGGTGATTATAAAGCAAATGATCTGTATAAAACTAAAGTATGTCAGGAGGACATACTCTTTAAAAAAAAACCTCCTGATTATATTTATCTGCTGTGGACAATTATGGGCAGATATAAATGAGGTTTTGCACTAGTGAAGCAATCACTAGCTAGCATGTTATTTTTATGAATCTGCTGGAAGTACATCACTTTTACTGGGGCAGGAAAAGCCCCGGATTTAACAGTTAACTTACATAAAAACTGAGGGCCAGATTATAAGTGGAGCACTATTTAGCGCTTTTGCTATACCGCTTATTGCACGAGAAGTAAACTTGTTGCGCTTGTCGGGTTGCGCTGGTATTATGAATTGAAAGCAAAAATGTATTGCGCTTGCGCTAACCCAATGCTCACAAAACCCTGAAGTTAGACTATCACATGCATGTTCACGTATTCCCCCATAGAAGTCAATGAAGGAAAAAAAGTGGGAAAACACCCCACTCTCGCACAAACCTGATCGCATATTTTCATTTGCTTTAACCCGACTTGAAAATAGAAATATTTCACATACCAATGTTCTGAACATTGCATTATTCATAAATACATATTTCTACTTATGTATGATGTTTTTTTGCACAAATATATATTTATACCTATATATTTATATATATATACACACTTGATTATATATAGATATATACAGAATATATATAGGAATATATATTTATAAATACATAGAACATATTCTGCTATGTGCAGAACATAGGAATGGGAACTATTTACAGTAAATACACAGTATAACACTTTATTAAATATGAATTGTACATAAATGCTTTTACATGTTTTCATCTACTTAAATGCAAAGGGCTCTAATTAACTTATATGTCTATATATGTGCACATATGTAGTTATGTGTTTATATGTGTATATGCCTGTAAATACATACAGTATGTACACACACACATATATATATATATATATATATATACACATATATATATATACATATACATCTTTAGAGATGTATATGTATGTATTTCTATGTTAAAGCCCTTTGTCTGCCTTTTTTCTTCTAACACCTGAAACCTCATAGCTTGGAGCCTGCAGAGATTAGCAGGATACTCGTAGCTCTGACCCAGCAAGTATCCAACCTGTGTCAGTCTGTTCTGCATTTGCAGCAGGACTTTTTTGCTCTTAAAGGTATGGTACACCCAGCCCCAGAACCAGCTTATGTTGATACTTTTGTATTACTACCCGAGAGATCCGACTGTAGCCGTTCCTCCTTCTCATCCTTTAAGGTGGAATGTGAGCTATTGTTTGCCTTAAAGTCTCGTACGTATGCCACTGACTTCATCGTGGTCCACTCAGCCATCAACTTGCTTTCTGGGCAGATCAAAAAATGGGCACACCAGATGCTCCTGGCTAAGAGTCATGTCCTCCTAGACAGCTGGGGGGCTTTCATGACAGACATGGCTACTCAGTGTACTACCACAAGGCAAACTAAAGTTCCTAGGACTGTTCTACATTCCCACGGATCACGGCTTCCTCTTTACTGGGATGCTTTGTACCAGTACTCACCCGCAAGCCTTGATGCTCCCGATAAATCCTATACTCCTTCCCTGGGCATTGAGGATCCCATGGAGATAGGTTTAATCCGGAATAGGCAGGCTCCCCAAGAAAGAGCCAGCAGGAGGAGCCATGGCCATTGCTTTTACTGCGGGGAAAGAGGGCACTTTATCTCCAATTGCCCTATTCGCCCACCTCAGCCTCCAGTTCTCCATGGGCACAGTTTTTGTTCCCCCTGTTTGTTTAACATGCAATTCTGTGAGGTGCCAAGCTTGCTATCACGGATGTCCATGTTCTGCTGTTCAGAGAAGTCTACAGACTTCTGAAACTGTTATTTCCTGTAGATCTACGGAACCTGCTCTTGTTAGTTCTGAAATACCCTAGACCCCCGTTATGCCTCTACCTCTTGCTCCTGAAGCATCTTCTGAACTTTCTGATGATATGCCCAATCCTGAAACCATCATCACCTCTGCACCGGCAAGCACCAGCATTACTTTCTGCCCTGCCCAAGTACTGCCACCTGACTGCACTTATGCCTCGAAGGGTACACTTATCTGCAAGCAGGATCTTGTGATGTTCGAGAAATCATTGCAAGCTATGAATGCCTTACTTGCGAGTACTTCGACAGCAGCCTAGACCAAAAAGAATAGGTAGAAGGTTGCCAAGGCCACTATTGGCACAGTGTTTCCCAGTAATGTAGAAGACGATCAAATTGTAGGTCTGGATGCATACAGGAGAGTCGCCATCCTGCGAGATGACATCTTTGATTTGTCCAAAGATGAGGCTGACTTTGCTCCCGAACTCAAAGTGGCCTGTACCCAGCCTGTTCATGATCAGGGGGTGATTTTAAGGGGGGGGGGGGACTGTCACGGTTTCCACCATGCCATGCAGACAGTCAGGTGTGGTCGCCCCTTCGGTAGCGAGGGGCATAAACCGGGGTCCTCTCTTATCCTAGGCTTGTTCTCTTGCCTCTAAGAGAAAGAAAATATAAGAATTTAATAATAGTGTATCTCAGTATTTCCACTAAACAACCAAACTACATCAATAAAACCTAAAAAAATTGATAATACTTGGACAATGTATAACTGCTTTCCCTTGTGGGACAAACAGAAATGTCTAAAAGTGGATTATACAACTATAAACTAGAATAAAAAAACTCAAAGGTTGATAATAAGATATATAAAATAATGTGTTAATTAATATTTGATAATTAGTATCGCTACATAAATAGTCATACCAATAAAACTTAATAATCCCTTTATTTGATAATATAACCTTTAATAAAAAACAAATATCTGTCAACAATAAAATAAATAGTATTTAAATAAATGACTGGCCAGTCAAGTAAAACTAACTAAATATATTGATATACTGCATCAGTAACCTTAGGGAACCATTAGAGCAGTATACACAATAAATACAGTGATTTGAAAAATATAAAAACTAGTCTAGATCAATAAAGCTGTATATAGATTATAAAAGAGTATTCTAAAAGAAAAAGAAAGCCATAGTGTTTTTTAGGAAGCTGTAAACAATAGAATCTGTAGGTCACGATATAGATATATGTTATCCGATTTGCAATGTCATCATAGTATATATCAAAATATAGACCCTTCTTGCAGAGTAAGGCAAAACTTTCCAACTATGCAAAGTATCCAAAAATAAGTCTTAGATAATGTCTCAGCAAGTACCGGTAAATGCTTATATAGTTGTAAATCCTTTTGTTATATCAGAGTTTATAATTTGCAATATAGCCCAACGAGGTCTTACTTTATGTTGAAAAGGAACAGTCTCCTGTATGGCTGTAATCCCTGATACCTCCGCTCTCTTGGTTTGTAGCGGTCTTTAACACGCTGGCGGAAGTGAGCTCAGAATGCAGGGAGTTCCGTTCCGTAATTCGTCCGTCAGCACGTTGTTGCAGCATTGCAGTATTCGGGTGTCCCAAATAACTGTTTCCCCAGACTTTGTTGCTTAGTCAATTTGGAAAGATAAATGCTACGTGTTTCAGCTGCTGCTGCAGCCTTTTTCAAGCAATCTAATAGTGCCTTCTCTGCTGGTTCTATTTATTCTACATTAGCGTCCCTGATTGGATAACCTTGTAATTGCTTAATTTTTTATTTATTTAAAAAACGAGCCTACTAATCTGTACAAATGGAATTCGCAAAGAATAAGTTATAAATACATGCATAACATAAACATAAAAAATTGATAAAATGAATGAAAATGATTACACCTGTTCAAAAGGGAGCTATAAGATAGGATTCCATGTCTTTGATACAATACACTAAAACAATTTATTCAGGTGTCTGCTAGAACTTGGACAAAACACTTGTATATATATATATATATATATATATATATATATGTCTATTTTTTCTTATAAAGATTATAATTTTAGGAATCACCATATATATAGTGAGATATCAATTTAAAATATAGAGCAACTCTCTCATTAGACTATTAGAGACATTTGTCACGCTAGAAAGTTTAGAATCTCTCATTTCAATTTTAGGCAGGATTTGAACTCATGGTCTTTAGGGTAAGAGGATAGCGACCTAACCACTGGGCTACAGTAGTGGTAATAAAGAATTTATGTATTGTAATATTCTCATAGTAGACAAGGTAGTGTTTTAAAATCACATGGTACATACGTTCTAAACCTAATAAATATCTCAGTAGAATTTGATACAGGAAATAGTAACAATTAGTCCACTCTGAAGATATTATAATTCTTAAAGACACAGAACTTAACCCTACAAAATTGTTTAGCAATGTATATATCTAGCCTCAGTGGGAAATTATTGAACAAATATATAGTAATAATGATAATTAATAGCTAGCTATAAACAATATTACATATTCTAACTGCACTGTTAATGACCCTATATTGTATTCCAAACTTAGTTATATAAATATATAAAAAATATAAATAAAAACTTTTACAGTAACATCAAATACCATATTAATTAATTAAACTACAGAAGTGTACAGACTTACTTAAATACCTCTAGAAAAGTGTCATAATAAATATCATAAAATCCAATAGATAGTATATAGTAAAATTTTCGTAAATAATGTATAATAAAAAAGTGGGCTAAAACAATTAAAAGAGATAAATTATCTAATTTATCGAAACTCTTATTATTGGAACATTTTATTGCAAGAAAGGGGTCAGGTGGAAATCTATATTAAGTCCCTTAGGGTATTTGGTCTCTAATTCGTAGATCCACTTGTATTCTAATTTGAGTAGCTCAGTTTGTACATCGCCCCCCCTCCAATCTGGGTTTAGTTTGTCTATAGCTATATATTTAAAATGTTTTAAATTACAATTATTGCAAGCTAAAAAATGTCTAGGCACTGGAAGGTCTTCATTTCTTTTCTCTGTAGCATTTTCTATTGATAAAATATGCTCTCTGACTCTTTCTCTAACGGGTCTAGTAGACTCTCCTATATACTATTTTCCGCATTTGCAGTTAATAAGATTAATAATGTTTTTATCTGTGCATCTTATTAGAGATTTAATTGCATATTCTTTACCAGTTACATTTGAGTGAAATTTTTTCTTTTTATCTGAATGTCTACAGGCTTTACATGCCAGACATGGAAAGAAACCTTTTAATTCTTCTCCAAGTAGATCCTTATCTATTTTCTTATTTTTTGTCTTTTTAGATCTGTTGGTGCTAATCTGTTCTTTAAATTATTAGCCTTTCTATAGACTATATCTGGAGCATCACCTATTATCCCTTTAAGTTTCTCATCTATTTTTAAAATGTTCCAATGTTTTTTAATGATTCTCTCCACTTTCTTATGATTATTATTATATTGAGTCACCAACGGTATAAAAGATTTTTCATCTTTTTTTGCTTTTTTTCTTTGACCATGTATGATATCTTTTCTATTTATTTCTTTTATTCTATTTATTTCTTTATCGATAGTGGCACTTTCATATCCCCTTTCAATAAACTTATTTTTGAGAATGGTTGATTGTTCCAAATAATCTTTTTCACTAGTGCAGTTTTTTCTTAAACATAATATTTGTCCTTTTGGTATATTGTTTTTCCATGTGTGTAGATGACAGCTATCTGCGTGTATATAATTATTACTGTCAACTGGTTTAAAATGTGTTTTTGTGTTAATCTTATTATTCTCTATAAAAATTTCTAAATCTAAAAATATTATCCTTCCTTTCTTTACTAATATCATATGTAAATTTTAGATTAATATCATTTTCATTCATTTTTTTAAAAAAGGACTCAAATTGGGGTTTGTCTCCTCTCCAAATTATTAAAATATTGTCTATATATCTTTTATAGGAGACCAGGTTCACTCCAACCGACATATTTGTAAGAAAATCTGTTTCCCAAGAACCCATAAAGAGGTTTGTGTAACTTGGAGCGAACCTGGTCCCCATTGCTGTCCCACAAATTTGATCATAAAAAACATCTTCATAATTAAAATAATTGTGTGCTAAAATAAATGTAATACTTTCCAGAATGAAATTTCTATGTGGTACAATTAGATCTTCGTCATTCTCTAAATAATACTCTACTGCTCTCAGACCATCTATATGTCTAAGCACGTGTATAGTGACGTGACGTCACAAGTCGCAAGCCACATATTATCATCGCATATAATTTGTTCTAAAAGTTGTATTACAGTTTTTGAGTCTTTAAGGTAGCTATCCAAATTAATTACATATTTCTGTAAGTATAGATCAACGTATTCTGATAGGTTTGAAGTTAATGAACCTATACCCAAAACTATTGGTCGTCCCGGTGGATTTATTGTAAACTTATGAATTTTGGGTAAAATATAAAATAAAGGAATTTGCGGATATTGAGGTAAAAGATATTCTAATTCTTTGTCGTTTAAGATATCGTTATTTTTTGCTTCAGTTAGTATAATTTTCAATTCTAATTTGTAGAAGCTAGTTGGATTTCTTACACATTTCTTATATGTTTTGGTATCCCCTATGAGATCTCTACAGATTTTATTATAAGGATCTCTATCAAGTAGGACTCCACCTTTGTCCGCGGGTTTTATAATTATTTCTTTATTTTTTTCCAAAGATTCTAGTGCATCTCTTTCTTTCTTATTTAGATTATGATCCTTTGGACTCATTTTCCGTTCTTTCATTTTCTTTAGATCATCTAAAACCAGTTTCTCAAAGGTTTCCAGATAAGGGCCTTTTTCATGTTTTGGGTAGAATGATGATTTCTTTTTGAGTCCTGAATGTTTAATCTTATTCATCTGTTGGGTATTTTCCTCTATAATGGTTTTTCAACTGGTGTTTTAGAAAAGTATCTCTTTAAAGTAAGTGATCTAATATATTTCTGTACATCTATGTAGGTATTAAATTTATTAATTTTGTTGCTCGGAGCAAAGAATAAACCTTTGCTCAAAACTTCATTTTGTTCTTGGCTCAAACTAATCTTACTTAAATTATAAATACCTTTAAAATCTGTACTGTTATTTTTATTAGTTATTACTGCCCGTCTTTCTATTCCTTTTATTTCTTTTGGTTTTTCAATCTTTTCTATTGTTTTTTTTCTTCCTCTTGTCTCTTGCCTCTAAGCCACAGCTGCTTCTCTCTATTTGTGTTTGTGTATGCAAGCCTTTCATTACCTTTTCTTATCTTGCCTGCAGCACTGGGGCTGGACTCTGGATATTGCTTTGCCTGCATCACCTGTGCTCATTTACAACCTGTCAGTCAGGTTTACCTGGGACTTCCTACCAATTAGCAGCTCATTATCTGGCTATATAACCCTGTCTTTTCCTGTGCTCAGGGTCAGTTCTTTGTTTCATGTTTCCTTTTCCTAGTTTAGGTGTCTTTGTTCCTGAATTCCCAAAACTGACCCTGGCTTGTGACTCCAGCTCTGTTAATCGTTTACCTGCACCTCTGGCTTCCTTTGATCTCGGCAATACTTTTATTACTCTCTTGGATTTACCCTTGTTTGTACAGCATATTTGGATCCTTGTTTTTTGCCCACAGCCCCCGTGCATTTAGTCACAGCACAGGTGGTTTTCTTACCTGATCACTTTGGGCTGTGATACCTGTATGGCTGAGTACATATCTCTGCTACAGACTCCAATTCAGGTAAGACCTTTACAGATGGCCATGGCAGGACCTTGATTTTGTGGTCAGTAAACCATTTTTGTGTTGATTTTGATGTATGTTTTGGATAATTGTCCTGCTGAAAGATCCAACCACAGCCCATTCTAAGCTTTCTGGCAGAGGCAGTCAGGTGTTCATTTAATATCTGTTGATATATGATAGAGTCCATGATACCATGTATCCTAACAAAATGTCCAGGTACTCTGGCAGAAAAACAGCCACAAATCATCAAAGAGCCATCACCATATTTAACTGTAGGGATGGGGTGCTTTTCCATATGGCTTCATCTTTGTGTGCGCCAAGCTAACCTCTGGTGTTTATTGTCAAACAGCTTTATTTTGGTTTTATTTGACCATAGAACCTGATCCCATTTGAAGTTCCAGTACTGTCTGGTAAACTGAAGACGCTTGAGTGTTGTTTTTGGACGAAAGTAGAGACTTTTTTCTTGAAACCTTTCCAAAACTTGTGATAATGTAGGTAACGTCAGATTATAGTTTTGGAGACTTTCTGACCCAAAGACGCAACTAACTTCTGCAATTCTCCAGGTGTGATCCTTGGATATATTTGGACACTCGAACCATCCTCTTCTTTAGAACGCTGCTTCATAACTTGTTTCCGGCGAGCCTGAAGGCTCACCAGAAACGCGGGGCATCAAGCTCCGTATGGAGCTTGATAAATATGCCACAATATATACACATGTCCTCTTCCAGGTTGATTCATAACATTTCCAGTTGCCTGGAACTTCTTAATTATTACCCTGATGGTGGAAATGGGCATTTTCAATGATTTTGCTATTTTTTTATAACCACTTCCATGTGAAGCTCAACAACCTTTTGCCGCACATCACAGCTGAATTCCTTGGTCTTACCCATTGTGATGAATGACTAAGGGAATTTGGCGTATGTGTTACCTCATATTTATACCCCACGTGAAACAGGAAGTCATAGTTAAACAATTTCCTGTTTCTATTCACCCAGGTGTACTAAAAAATGTAAAATATCAATGGGAATATACTTCAAATAAAATTTTTCCATATGAATTCATGCAAGCGATATTTGGCGCTGAATTTGTAATCTGGCCCATTGTGTTTAATGAAAAAAAAAAAATCTTCCCATACCCTTTACATGAGCTCTCAAGTCGCACTAACCTAACAAGTATAAATCATTATGAGCGCATTTACTTTCAACATGTATTAAGTTCACTCAAAAAAAAGAAAAAAACACAATATCGCTCGTGTGCAAATGATAGTGCTCCACTCGCAATCTAGCTCTAATTCATCACATACAAAAAATGCATTCACTTTTGAATATGCTCAATTTGTCACACTAATTCCCTCCTGCTTAGGCTAGCCAATATTATGTAAGAAATCACCACCCTTTTAGGAACAGTTAACAAAATCAAGACATCCACACAAGTGAAGAATATACAATTCTTCCACTAATATTGGCACCCTTATTAAATATGAGCAAAGAAGGCTGTGAAAAATTGTCTCTATTGTTTAACCTTTTGATAATTTGTTAAAAAAACAATCAAAAATACTCTGCTGTCATACACCTAGAGTACGAGTTTTGCATTAGAGGCTGTGCGGTGCTAACGAGCAGTTTATGCTCACCGCTCACTTACAGACAGAGCTGGTATTACGGGTTTTTACAAGCCAGACAAGAGGTGAGCGCTGAGCAAAATTTTGCTCATTACCGTACTCCAATACCAGCGCTGCTTACGTTAGCGGTGAGTTGGTGTAACGTGCTCGTGCACGATTTCCCCATAGGAATCAACGGGGAGAGCTGGCTGAAAAAAAGTTTAACACATGCAAAAAAGCAGCGTAAAACTCCTTAACGCAGCCCCATTGATTCCTATGGGGAAATACATTTTATGTCTACACCTAACACCCTAACATGGACCCCGAGTCTAAACACCCCTAATTTTACACTTATTAACCCCTAATCTGCAACCCCCAACATTGTCGACACCTACATTATAATTATTAACCCCTAATCTGCCGCTCCGGACACCGCTGACACCTACATTATATTTATTAACCCCTAATCTGACGTCCCCAATGTCGCTGCAACCTACCTACATTTATTAACCCCTAATCTGCTGCCTCCAACGTCGCTGCCACTATATTAAAGTTATTAACCCCTAAACCTAATTCTAACCCTAAACCTAACACCCCCTAACTTAAATATAATTAAAAGAAATCGAAATAAAAATTCCTATTATTAACTAAATTATTCCTATTTAAAACTAAATACTTACCTATAAAATAAACCCTAAGCTAGCTACAATATAACTAATAGTTACATTGTAGCTAGCTTAGGGTTTATTTTTATTTTACTGGCAAGTTTGTATTTATTTTAACTAGGTACAATAGTTATTAAATAGTTATTAACTATTTAATAACTACCTAGATAAAATAAATACAAAAGTACCTGAAAAATAAAACCTAACCTAAGTTACAATTACACCTAACACTACACTATAATTAAATTATTTCCATAAATTAAATACAATTAAATTAAATTATCTAAAGTACAAAAAAACAACTCAAATTACAGAAAATAATAAACAAATTACAAGATTTTTAAACTAATTACACCTAATTTAATCCCCCTAACAAAATAACCCCCCCCCCGTCAGGGTTTTTACCTGTTTTTTTGCCATGTGCTGCTGGCAGCCATTTTACTCACCTCTCTTGCAGACTATGGTGCATTGTTGGGGATGCTGCTCATTTCCTGCACTTCCTTTTATGGCCAGACTGATGTGCATCATCCGTGTGAGACAGGATGCAGTCTCAGAATTGTGATGTCATCACTTATTATTTAAAGGGCCTCTGTACAGTATGTTTTGCCTTTGCGTTGTCTCAGACCAGTTTGTGAGATCTCCTGTATATTACCTGGCTATCTGACGTCTCTCCTGGTTCCTGATCCCTGGCTTGTTCCTGACTCTGCTGTTTTTCTTGTTCCTGATTCCGGCTCGTCTGACTACTCGCTTTGGCTCCTGACTCGGCTCATCTGACTATTCGCTTTGGCTCCTGACTCAGCTCATCTGACTGCCAGCTCTGGTTTTTGATTCCTGGCTTGTTATTTGACTTGTGGACTTTTTATTATTTTTTGCTATTAATAAAGGTGTGATTATTTTTGCACTTCTCATCTCAGTCTGATTCCTAGCACCCTGACACCCCCAAAATAAAAAAGCCCTACCCTACACTAAATTACAAATAGCCCTTAAAAGGGCCTTTTGCTGGGCATTGCCCCAAAGTAATCAGCTCTTTTACCTTTAAATAAAATTACAAATCCCCCCCAACATTAAAACCCACCACCCACACAACCAACCCTACACTAAAACCCACCCAATACCCCCTTAAAAAACCTAACACTAACCCCTTGAAGATCACTTTACCGGGAGAAGTCTTCATCCAACAGGGCTGAAGTCCTCAACGAAGCCGGGAGAAGTCTTCATCCAAGCCGGGTGAAGTGGTCCTCCAGATGGGTAGAAGTCTTCATCCAGACGGCATCTTCTATCTTCAGCCATCAGGCGCGGAGCGGGTCCATCTTCAAGACATCCGACGTGGAGCATCCCCTTCATCCGACGGCTCTTCTGGAATGAAGGTTCCTTTAAATGACGTTATCCAAGATGTCGTCCCTTCAATTCCGATTGGCTGATAGAATTCTATCAGCCAATCGGAATTAAGGTAGAAAAAATCCTATTGGCTGATGCAATCAGCCAATAGGATTGAAGTTCTAACTATTTAATAACTATTCTACCTAGTTAAAATAAATACAAACTTGCCTGTAAAATAAAAATAAACCCTAAGATAGCTACAATGTAACTATTAGTTATATTGTAGCTATCTTAGGGTTTATTTTATAGGTAAGTATTTAGTTTTAAATAGGAATAATTTAGTTAATTATAGTAATTTTTATTTAGATTTATTTAAATTATATTTAAGATAGGGGGGTTAGGGTTAGGGTTAGACTTAGATTTAGGGGTTAATAACTTTAGTATAGTGGCGGCAACGTTGGGGCGGCAGATTAGGGGTTAATAAATGTAGGTAGGTGTCAGCGATGTTAGGGACGGCAGATTAGGGGTTAATAATATTTAACTAATGTTTGTGAGGCGGGAGTGCGGCGGTTTAGGGGTTAATATATTTATTATAGTGGCGGCGTTGTCCGGTTCGGCAGATTAGGGGTTAAAAAATGTTTTAGTGTTTGCGATGCGGGAGGGCCTCGGTTTAGGGGTTAATAGGTAGTTTATGGGTGTTAGTGTACTTTTTAGCACTTTAGTTAAGAGTTTTATGCTACAGCGTTGTAGTGTAAAACTCTTAACTACTGACTTTAAAATGCGGTACCAGTCTTGACAGGAGAGGGTCTACAGCTCGTAATACCAGCGATATGCAAGTCCCATTGAAAAAAGAGGATACGCAATTTACGTAAGTGTATTTGCGGTATTTCCAAGCCTGGCCAAAAAAGTGAGCGGTGAGCCTGTACCTTCAAGACTCGTAATACCAGCGGGTGTTAAAAAGCAGCGTTAGGACCTCTTAACGCTGCTTTTTAACCTAAAGCAAGACTGGTAATCTAGCCGATAAATATCAAACAATTGCAAACACAACCCAGGTTTATCCAAAAAAATTTAATCTTTGTTAAATATATGTATACTATATCCACATACACACAAACTTATATTCATATTAAAATAGCTGCTTAAGAACATCCAGTTGAAAGCGTTATCATTTAGGGCCAGATTACAAGTGGAGCTCTAAAAATCGCATTTTTGCTTTTGTAACAAAAAGTTCAAGCACACAATCTCAATTCAAACTTCCACAGAAATTCAATCATTAATTAATTTTGAGATACCAGATAATAGCGTGACAAGTATCTAACAGTAATATCAGAGAAGCTTAAAACTGATATATATATATATATATATATTTATTTCATCAGCTCTGAATATTTTGTGGATGTGCACAGTGTTGCACATAAATTTATTGGGAAACATATTTGTTACTTTTGTGACAATTCTATGTATAACTTCTTTTATAACTTTAGCTGTGAGATATTTACACGTAAACATCCAGATAGCAGAGTATCTAACAGTAATATCAGAGAAGCTTAAAACTGATATATATATATTTATTTCATCAGCTCTGAATATTTTGTGGATGTGCACAGTGTTGCACATAAATTTATTGGGAAACATATTTGTTATTTTTGTGACAATTCTAGGTATAACTTCTTTTATAACTTTAGCTGTGAGATATTTACACGTAAACATCCAGATAGCAGAGTTTTGATGCTACAAACCCCAATATATCTCTCTATATCCCTAGTAATGCCCTAGCCATTACCACTCCACCATAGACACAATTATCTAGGGTGATATCAGACTATATTGGTAAGCTGGTTGAGTATTACATTTTGTATATACCAGCCATCTCTATTAGAGTGCAGTCACTTGATAACAGGTATAGAGATTTACATTGGTCATGGGTACTTTATAACAGCTTTATATTCTTAATGGTGATAGATTTCATATTTACCATTATTCCATTATAAACACATATTTGTTATTTTTGTGACAATTTTATGCACAACTTCTTCTATAACTTTATCTGTGAGATATTAACACGCAAACATCCAGATATCAGAGTTATTTTGCCATATAAATTCCAATATCTCTCTCTATATCCCTATTAATGCCCTAGCCATAATCTCTCCACTAAAGACCAAATTATCCAGCGTGATATCAGACTGTATTGGCAAACTGGTTGAGTATTACATTTTGTATATACCAGCCCTCTTTATCAGTGTGCAGTCACTTGATAACAGATATAGATATTTATAATGATCATGGGTATTATTTTAACAGCTATATATTTGTAATGGTGATAGGTCCCATATTTACCATTATTCCATTACAAACATTAAGTTGTGATACTCCAAACAAGATAACTGATTACCGGTAGTGCATAAACAACACCATGATAATGCATCTTTGAATTTCCTTTGTGGTTTTAAATTTTACATTTTTGTTTTTTAAAAAACTCCTTTTGAAATAAAAGTTATGTTTTAATACAGAGCAAGTTTCCCACTTCTTGGAAAATTATGTCTTTCATGTAAGGGGAGACAGAAGTGCTTTCAAAGTGCATACTTTCCAGACAAACCTTTTTGACCCCACTTTGCAATATATGTATGATTATATACATATATATTTATGTGTTAATATTTGTATATATACTATTAAAACATATATATATATATATATATATATATATATATATATATATATATATATATGTATATAAGCATATACATATATATTTACAGGGAACACACAGTTCCCATAGACCGCAATGTAAAGGCACTTTTTAGTGCTGTTTCTTTTCTATCGCTCCACAGCTGAAAATTTTAGCTCCCAAAAACTGCTTAGTGCAATTTTGTTTTTGTTTTTAAATGCTACTTTTTTTTTAAAAAAAAGGAAACTATCACTAAACTTTTGGGGTAATTAGGGGACATTTAGAAAATGAACCAGAGGTCTGATCATAAATTAGAGCTCCACTTGTAATCTAGCCCTTAAAATGAAATAATATTGAAACCTGGCAGAGCTGTGTGCCAAACTAGCTGAGGATTTCATTCCAGCGTGTGAAAATGTTTTATTTTCATATCTTGCAAATTCTCAGACTGTGGTCGTGAGTAAAAACCTCTCATTATATAGTCTGTCACTTGGACTGTTGGTGTTCAGACGGATAAGCAGAATTGAAACTGCACTAAGTCATCTCAGCAAAAATGTTACATGGAAGAAAATCACTTCAAAAAAATTGATTTCATAGTGCATTGAAACATAAACACACTGAACTGTATGCAATACATTTTAGCCCTCAATCAATCCAGTATCACTTCATATCAGAGGGAAATTAAAGGAAATCCCATTTACAACATAATGTATTTATTTTTTAGTCCAGTTTTAGAAATGCAGTCCTTTATTCATCATAAAATAATTGCATTTATAGACAGTAGAATATATCAATTGTATGTACATATGAGAAATGGTAAATAAATTATGGAGCCAAAATAAAATAATTAAGAAAAAAAATCATAATTTTTTTTTATTAGTTTGTGAAATTTTATATATTTTTAATATTATATGGGGAAAAAAATAATTGCTGTTACAATGGGCCCTATTTATTATTGTGCGAGCAGACATGATCCGATATTGCTGATCATGTCCGCTGCACATCGATAAATGCCGACAGCATACACTGTCGGCATTTATCATTGCACCAGCAGTTCTTGTGAACTACTGGTGCAATGCCGCCCCCTGCAGATTCGCGGCCAATCGGCTGCTAGCAGGGGGTGTCAATCAACCCGATCGTATTCGATCGGGTTGATTTTTGGCAATGTCTGTTCGCTGCCTCAGATCAGGCGGACAGGTTATGGGTACCTAGAAGGAGAAACAGAGGCGCCAACATAGAACAGTATTGTCTGAAAAACAGAAATGGAAGAAAACACGGAGCCTCTATAGTAAGCTTCTCACAAGATGTTAAGGCACAACCGGAGTGCCGTGCAGGGCAGTACGGGACCTTCTCAGTCACCCGTAAGACAACAAGGCAGCAAAGACAGCGTCCGTCACGTGACAAAGAGGCAGGTCACGAGCAGACCAATCAGGAGATCCCAAAAGAGCCGGAGGTGAGTCCGTGATGATCAAACAAGAGCACGAACAGTGTAAAAAATACAATCTTTTATTTGTACAATCAATAGCGACGCGTTTCTCAGCATACAATCTCGCTTGTTTCATCAGGCTACATACACTGCAATAAGACGTGCTCTTTAATAAAGCGTTAGTGAACCAATCAGGGGTCGAGCCACAGACAACTCCTACTATGACGTCAAGGTGACATTTGCAGATACCGGCCGCCCCTGATTGCAAAACTAACGATTATATAAATAGAATATGGGAATACAATAAATGTAACATTATAAAAAATATGTATAAGCACATAATAACAGATGCTAAAAAATACACTTTAAATCCGCTATAGAAGATAAAAAGGTTAAAAACAAACATGATAAAATATTCATAAATTGAACATATGACAATATAGATAAAACGAGCCGGGAAATCCCTCTAGCTATGAAATGTTTATATGGGGAATGGTATACAATAGGTGCCAGAAAAAAAACACAAATGTAGGGGAAAAAAATGTGGTAAAGAAAATCAGATAAAAGTGAATAATCTAAATAAAAATATTATGAAATATTATTCAATCAGCAACTTACTGGCTACATTGAGACAAATCAAAAGTCAGATAAGGGAATCTAAATATATATAATTATGATAATAATGAGTGCATCAGCAGCTCATTCAGTTAAGAAAATAAAAATAGGTGCCAATGGGAGAAAATGCATTAAATATCTACTGGTGGTTTTCTTAGTTGCTATATTGTATACGTGTATTCTCATACGCTATGTGTAAGGTGTACTACCAGAGTACACAAAACATCAGGAGTTAATACGATGTCTACCTAGGTATTGTCCGAGTCAAAAGCCATAAGGGAATAGCTCAGACTCCGTAACAAGTTATTAAACTATGTAAATAATGACATTTATCATGGTATAGAAAGATACCTTAGAGATTATATAAATAATGTCGTTTGTCATGGTATAAACAAATACCTAGAATGCTAATGGTATATAATATATTTAAAGGGACACTCAGGTTAAATTATATTTTCATGATTCAGATACAGCATGTAATTTTAAACAACTTTCCAATTTACTTCCATTAAAAAAAAATGTGCACATTCTTTTATATTTACAATTTTTGAGTCACCAGATCCTACTGAGCATGTGTAAGAATTCACAGACTATACGTATATGCATTTATGATTGGCTGATTGCTATCACATGGTACAAGGGGAGTGGAAATATACATAACTTTGAAATTTGTTATAAAAAAACTACTAGTCATTTGAAGTTTAGACTAAGCGCTATTGCATTGTCTTGTTATCTTGCATTTGCTGATTATGCAAATCTAATGTGTTGACTGGTCCTTTAAGTGTAATGCAAATAACGATGGAGTCTATCTACCTACTCAAGATATAATTACTAAATGAATATAAATGTGAGCCTATTAGTATACATGCTAGCCGAAGCTAACCAGACGTTACCATCAATACTATAATAAGATGTATACACACAACATATAAATCGACCATATACAGAAGTGTGTGCATACAAATAATACCCAAAATGAAAACAAAGACAAAGGCAATGGAATATGGCACTCAAAATTACCTCAGCAGAGTAGGTCACACATACCGCCCCCATCAGAGCAAACTATAACGCAATTTTTTGAATAGGGTGGAAAGTAAGGGCTCTAAACATAACTCCGATAAACACATAATGAGGTCAGACGAAAGCTGCCAAATCTATATTCAAATTGAGTCCATTATAATGCATGCTTTTAAGCATGTGAATCCACTATCTCTCACGCTGACGCAACCTAAAGAACCGATTATATAGGTGGGATTTAGGCCGCTGCTTCATAACTTGTGTTTCTGGCAAGCCTGAGGGCTCGCCGGAAACACGGGGCATCAAACTCCATACAGAGCTTAATAAATATGCCCCAATGACTTAGATTCACTAAAAACTTATTTTTCTTGGTGAAAAAACTTTGCATTAACATCGCAAATCTAAATTGTGCAATTCAGAGAGACTTATACCCGCTCCTTATTAGGCTAGATTATGAGTGGCGATATTGGGTTTTTTTCTGCTTTTTGCACGCATCGGAAATAGTGCACTCATTACAACCCAACAAGCGTGATTTGCGCTCGTCGGGTTAACAAGACTTCAGTGCTTGTGTAAAAGGTAGGGGAAGAAAAAAAGTTGCGTTAAACACAACATAAATACATGTAAAAGTACAGCTACATATATAAATATTGTTTAAATTTTTTATTTTTTTTAATTTATTAAAAAAGTTATAAGGGCTCAAAGGTAGATGGTATAAGGTTTTTGAAAACAAAACAAAAAAAAAAGGCTTAAAAGCAAAAATAAAAGTAAAATATGATCTATATAGGTTTGTAAGCTTTACAGTAGTAGGACATACAGTTTTAAATTTAGTTTAACTGTCATTAGTGTAATAGTGTAAGACATTGTTTCTCAACTCCAGTCCTCAAGTACCGCTAACAGGCCAGATTTTCATGATATCTGAACTAGAGCACAGGTGAAATAATCAGCTGATGGGTGAGAGCAGGTTAGTAACCATGGTTACTGATCAGCTGATTATTTCCGCTGTGCTCTATTTCAGATAGCATGAAAATCTGGCCTGTTAGGGGTACTGTGGTTGAGAAATGCTGGTGTAAGAGAAAATTACAACCAAACCTAGACCCTTATTCCTGTCTAACATAGGTAGGCTGACCATTTTGCCTCTTTAAAAAGGGACACAAATGAAAAATACATATGTCAGTGTTCTTAAACAAAACATTTCTTTAAACAGCCTTAAAAATAGCCCTGACATATGTATTTTTCGTATGTGTCCCTTTTAAAATCGGCAATATGGTCACCCTAAACATAGGTGAATATATGCTCAATTAAATGGAATCTGGGGCGCGATCCGATATACGGCGTAGTTTTCAGCGCAAGCAAGGGAACCCGCGCCACCCGTAATTTCACCTCGCACATCGGGGTATCCAATATACGGAGCCGTCAGATACTAAAGTGGTGTAAGTAGGACAAACTGGCGTTGTTCCGAAAAGTGCGCAAATACACATTTTAGTCGTCGTATTTTGTCCACGTAAAGTCTCAATAAAGTGTAGTTTTATGCAAATTACGCTAACACTAGTAAAAATTACCCGCGACTTCATCTAAAAATGTGTTTGGGTAAGCTTGTACATTTACTTACACTTATTTTTACATATTGCACACATTTGGCATACATACATATACAAAATACACAACACTTTTTTTTATAACACCTCACACATTTTATTTCAATTTTACAGTATGATAGGCTGAGTGTTTGGTTGTGATTGTGTGTGATTGAACTGGGAGTGAGTGTGAGTGTGTGAGTGTGTGTAGTGTGAGGATGTAATTTTCTCCATCACTGACATGTACACATGACTATTGTATGAAACACATACCTGTATACTGTGCAGATTAAAATCCCTCATATCACAAATCACATTGTGCACATGCATGTTATACAGTTTGACATGAGAATGAGTATTGTCCCTAGCATGTATCAATGTACATTGTATGCCCACATGGACATATATATGACTGTACTAATCCCTATCATCATTTGACTCCTCCACAGAACCTCCTGTCACCAGGGTGCAAACAGGCATGCGCCACCTCCACCACCAGTCACAGGCATGCCGCCACCTCCACCACCAGTCTTCAGGCAGCAACATGGACAGTATGCTCAAAGGCATGAGCAGGGTTGGATTGCCTCAGTTGAGGACCCGGAAGTGATGCCACCACCATTGGCATACGACCCTTGGCAAGATACCTGGCCTGAAGAATATTCTTTTGGCTTTGAGGGGGAGCCAAGTCAGCCACGAAGGGTCCATGTCTTTACCCCCCCCCCCCAACACAATATCAGGGCAGTCATGGCTTTTCCACACAGGGGATGTCGCAAGAAATGCAAACTGGACAGGCTGGACAGGCTGAGTGGTCACACACTAGTCGTCAATGGGACTACCAAGCCACCCTGAGAGCTCCACCATCCTCTTCTCTTGGGAGAGCTCCACCATCCTCTTCCCTTGGGAGAGCTCCACCATCCTCTTCCCTCGGGAGAGCTCCACCATCCTCTTCCCTTGAGAGCTCCACCATCTGTGGATGAGCATATAGCTGAAGTTGTCCCTGAAGCACCAGCAGCTGAAGTTGTCCATGGAGCAGATGCAGCTGAAATTGTCCATGATGTACCAGCAGCTGAAGTTGTCCCTGAAGCACCAGCAGCTGAAGTTGGCCATGAAGCAGATGCAGCTGAAGTTGTCCATGATGCACCAGCAGCTGGAGCTGAACCTGCACCTAGAATCACTGCTGCTCAAGAGCCTGTAGATCCACTGTATTCTCCCCTGGGCGAGGAATACATTTCAATCCAGAGGAGGCTCATAACAAGCTGCGAGAGCAGACAAAGAGGCCAACACAGGTTTCACAGGAGCCAACAGAGGTTACTTCAGCATACCATAGAGCTGCAGAGGGACATGGCAGCATCATTAAATGCAATTGTACAAAACCAGTCGCAGATGATGAGAATTATTTCGGATATGCAGATGCAGAGTGACAACAGATGGCGGGAACAAAACCAACTCTTGGGTGTGTTGGTTGTGCACTTCACACACCAGCAGGACACTGCCTCCAGCCTATCATCTGGGGCCAGCACTCCAGCAGAATCATCTGAATCTTCCCAAACCTGGAGAACCAGGAAATCCACTCCAGTCACCTCAGCCCCCTCATCCAAGAAGCCTAAAAAAAAATATATTCTTATAGTTCAACATAAATCTTGTCCTCTGTTATTTACCATATAATTGTCATCCACATCCATGTGAAGGGTGTTTTAGTACACTAATATTGTTTAAACATATAATAAGGCCTGTGTGGAAATGGCCCAAAAAAGGTAATATCATCATGTTTATGACATATTCATGTTCTATAAACCACATCACATAGTTGTGTATGAAGGGCACATTCGTAATATTCACTTATAAGATGTAAATCAAGGTTTCTCACATACAATAGAAATTGACACATGTGCAGGGATAGGCACGAGCCAAGGCTGTGGCGGACATTTTCTAAGGTAAAGACCTTTAGTGAAGGACACCTTGCCTATCCCTGCACATGGGTATATATATATATATATATATATATATATATATATATATATATATATATATATATATATATATATATAAATAATAATGTATTTACAGAAGGTGTGAACATAAGGTATAAACATCCATTTTCATTCTTCTTAATGAGAGTCAATAAATCCTAGTGACCTAAACATGAATTAAACAAATGAGATATTTTCAGTAATTAAGGTGGTTAATGGAAGGGGGTGGGATATAGTAGTTTCACTTACATGCAGTGTAAATCTGCAGTATGTAATTCAATGACCGGCTGCAGGAGGGGCAGCAGCAGGGGCAGCACCATGACCAGGGACCTCAGCAGCAACTATAGAATCAGCATGTATAGACGGAACAACAGGGGCTTGTAGGGCTTCCAGCACCCCTTGTGCCCCATGATGCACCCATTGTTCCCCATGATGCACCCCTTGTGCCCCATGATGCTGCCTTTCTATGAAAAGCAGGAAAACATGGTGGCTAATGAGGATGTGTATTGGCGGGTTTTTAAGGCTTCCTGTTGAGAGGTTGTGCTGTTTGTGATTGGTTTGACACACTTGCAGGGGCAGGAATAATAAATGCTTTGAAGAGGTTTAACTGTTTGAGATCCAAGCTGCTGATATGTATGTTGTTGAGCATGCATTTATTAGGCCTTCAGAGAGTTATGTTGGTTTATAAGTCAGTGCAAGGGTTGCTGCGCCTGCAATTTGTGTCGAGATGAGAATGGAGTAGATTTTCTGGATTCTGCGCGTAAGTCCTTACGCTGTATATCGGATACCAAACTGCGCGTGTTTTGTATGTCAGTCTATTGGTAAAAATAATACGGGCGAAGGCAGAAATATACGCACATAAGTTGTATGCTACGCCGTATAAGTGATACCAAACCAGCGCAAAATTTGGCGTCGCCGGCTTTTTCGGGCGACGCTGCATATCGGATTGGGCCCCTAGTCTCTTCTTCACAGAGAGGGCACATAGCAACGTCTAAATCATCTATGAATCTAGATCAGTGACATTGTTTTTTAAAAAATATTAGATGTGATGGGCTGCTAGCAAGTTTTGTTACACTGAATTAAATGTGAGATAGTGTGTGTGCATATTATACACGTTCGCAAGTCTTCCATTTAAAGACAAAAATGTATAACAGGAATGGGGGGGGGGTCTTTCAAGTCTCTCACTACTATTTTCCTCTTCACTCCTCTCTGCCCTCTCTCTCTCTCTCTCCAGTCTCTCAGCTCTGTCCCCCTTTCTCTTTCTCTGTCTCCTCTCCCCCCTCTCTCTATCTTTTCTTTGTCTTCTCTCTCCAATCTCTCCATGCTTTCATTTTTATCCGTCTCTCTCTATTCTTTCTCTCTTCTCTATATCTTCTCTTTCTGGGCCTGATCTTGAAATCCTCACTGCTCAGGTGAGATATTCTAAGAAGTCTCGTCTGTACGGCAAGGCCCTTAAAAAAATTAGAAACACAAATTGTAACTTGAGAAATGTTTATGTTGCTATGTAGTGTTCTTTATGTGAAAGGCTCCTAAATTACAATACAAGGTCTAAAACAATCCCAAAGATTGTCTGTGATAACTCTTCATGCCAGCAAGGTTTTGAATATCAGGCAAGCATTCTCTTGGTATCCTTTTATGAAGCAGTAATGCACTACTGGAGCTAGGTGAATGCATTGTGTGAGCCAATAACATGAGGCATATATGTGCAGCCACCAATCAGCAGCTACTGAGTCTACCTAGGTATCCATTTCAACAAAGGATATCAAGTAAACAAAAAAACAATTAGATAATAGAAATATATTGGAAAGTTGTTTAAAATTACATGAAACATAAACCATCTCCTAATCAATTATTTTTAACTGTCCAGCTCTTATATAATTATCACTTCCCTATATATTAGGGCTCAGCTGAGTGCTTAAAGACACATAGAACGGAAGTGACACAAAACTACCGTAGATCCACTGTCCTAATAGCCAGCAACAATGTTTTCTTATTTATCCTAGACTCCTAATGACACTCTGAGGGCAGAGGTGCAGGGGAGTAGCTAGGCTACAGTGTGTCAAATTACTATAAACAGGAGGAGAGCCACAGCAAACTCACTTAGTGCAGCTGATCTTACTGTGTGATTATGCACAGCACCGGACGGGTGGGTTGTTAGGGGCAAATAGATTTTTGTATTATTTAATCTGACAGCATTTTTCATATTTTTGTACTGTGTGTAGGAAGTGGTGTTTGTTTAAAACATTAAAAATGCTAAAATCAGTAAGCTGCAGATGATACAGAGTGCTAAAAATATGAAGATTACTGTCAGACTAAATAATGCAAAGAGGCAAACAACACATAATCTACAATAGTGGCCAAGTAATCCCCCCTGTTTTACAACAAATCAGCACAGCTCCTTACCTAGTGTGGATGAGCTGTTTGTAAGTGTTCTTTCATCTGATTTGTGGCAGTTTAAACATCGATCACTTAGAGAAGGTACAGCAAGGAATCACTGCCTAGACCTAGTACTTTCTGCACGCATAGCCTCACCCGCAGCTCCTCCCCATTAAATGTGTCACACATGCCCCAGCTCAGCTACAGCCCTCCATATCTCCTGGAGGGGACATTTCCAGGGACAACAAAAATCTTGGGAGATATAAAGCAACAGAAGCACCACATGACCTAGCATTGTATGAACTCTTTTGAGATGTGTATAAGATGTTTTTCACTCACATTTAGGGGAGCATCCCTGTGGTGCAATTGAAGCAGGCTGGAATCAGTCACCCAGCAGACTGACCTCCGGTGAGACTCCAAATCCAGTGACACAGGATACGGTACAGGATGCAATATCCCAGCGGAGGGGAGCTGAATGTAACACTAGGTCCAAACGTCCCAGGGAAAACCTCCACAGCAGGAGGGACACCAGACAACAGGTGTGCAGCAAATAAAGATGGTATGCAGGCAACGAGTAAGTGTAACAAACTTACCTTATTAAAAACAAGGACCAGTCAACACATTAGATTTGCATAATAAACAAATGCAAGATAACAAGACAATGCAATAACACTTAATCTGAACTTCAAATGAGTAGTAGATTTTTTTATAACAAATTTCAAAGTTATGTATATTTCCACTCCCCTTGTACCATGTGATAGCAATCAGCCAATCACAAATGCATATACGTATAGTCTGTGAATTCTTGCACATGCTCAGTAGGTCCTGGTGTAAATATAAAAAGATTGTGCATATTTTGTTAATGGAAGTAAATTGGAAAGTTGTTTAAAATGACATGCTGTATCTGAATCATGAAAATTGTATTTAACCTGAGTGTCCCTTTAAAAACAGGATAAAGGGGGCGGAGCCTGACCGGCGATGAGGAGAGACACATAACTAGAGAGCTCCCTGTTCAGGAAGATAATAAAGGCTTTCTAGCTATCAGGAATGGGCTGAAAAGCCCCCAAAAGACCCCAGACACAAGCAAGAGGATCAGGAGGACCCGGATTAAATAGCAAGTGCGGAGGCAAACAGTTACGCCGGACTGTAACAGAGAAAAATCCTCCGGTAAGATACAGTCAGCGGCCATCTTGGGGAACCACGTGGAGATGAAAAGGGCATACATAACGCACCAGATGTGCATCGGAGGTGAGATAAGGGCCCTGAAGGGATCAAAAGCCGCAGTGATGAGGGCTACCTTTTTATGTGGGGGAAATATAAACCCAGCGGTCACAAGCTCCGTTAGATGGGAATGAGGCCAAACACATATCCGGCATAGCGCTTCTGAATAGATCCCAGGCAGGATGCTGTAAAGCACACGCTTACACAAAGAGCGCAGTAGAATAAGTAAGGATAAAAGTATTCTATGTCTGGGGCCCAGAAAGATCTGCTAAAACTACAGAATATCTCATGACAGCTTAAATGTGAAAGGTTATAATAGAGTAACTAGTGACATGAGACTGGAGGCCTGCAACATGCCTATATACGCAGTTCATACAGCCAGCTATACTGCATATGAATGAAAGGGGGTAAAGCATTCAATTAAAAGAAGGCTTGATTTGCTAAAACCGGATGGCTAGGAATATAAACATATGAACTTCTCATTTAGCTTCAGTCACTGTCTCTTAAAAGAAATCTCCAATTTAAACTACTGAGGACACAGACACAAAGTTTTATTTCTCTCAGGGGAATCCCACTAATTTAGAGGCTATGGCAGCTAGAAAGAGCAACAAAAACCCTATAATAGGGAAAAACACAGCTACTAGTCTGTTTTTTAAGCCCCAGAGAACTGTCAAAGTAACTGACTCCCAGGAAGGGATTACAGATGGGGACTCAGATAATGAGACAACAGTACAGATAAGCAACAAGGACATTGCACCTGTGACAAAAGCTGACATCCAGTCTTTAGTTTCAAAGCAAGATACAAATTTTGAAAAAATGTGGGAAAAAAGGGACGCTATCCAGGCTACAGTTACAAGCACACTAGCCGAAATCAAACATGACATCCAAGATTTGGGCACCAGAGTGGCGACATTAGAAGATGGCGAAAATAAAAGAGATCAAGATATCCTAGAACTTTCGCAACAGGTTACAACACAACAGCAAGAACTTGACAGTATACAGGAAAAATTAGAAGATATGGAGAATAGGAGTCGCAGATGTAATGTCAGACTCAAAGGGATACCGGAAGACATAACTCCCCCAGAGCTCCAACACTACCTCAAACAACTTTTCCAGGCAATTACAGGCCTAACAGAGGAGAATAATTTTCAAATAGAAAGGGCTCATAGAGCCCTCAAGGCAAAACCCAAGGGAGATAATCCACCAAGAGACGTAATTGTCAAGTTGCTACGTTTCCCTGAAAAGGAAGCTATACTGCAGGCCTCAAGAAAAAACCCAACCTTTAAATTCCAGGGTATGGTGGTACAGTGTTACCAGGATCTTTGTGTGAAAACACTACAGAGGAGAGGAGCTCTAAGGCCACTGACCCTGCTATTAAGAAAAAATCAGATCAACTATCGTTGGGTGTTTCCCATTTTCATTACAAATAACCCATGAGGGGAAAACCCTGACGCTCAAGGATCAACAGGATATCCCAGATGTCTGTTCGTATCTAAAATTGCTTACCCCTGATCTACCGGCAAAGACAAGAGATAACAGAGAAAGCAACACTCATAATGAAACTTCCAACAAAAATTCACCATGGTCCAGAGTGACAAGGAAGAAGTTAAAGTCCTGAAACTGAATATTCTAAGATTATTCAAGTCTAGAAGGAAAATGGTTCTTTACTTGTTTTCACACTTGTTAAGTTCAGCAATCATTGTGCCAGCAACCAAAATGCACTTCTAAGCCTCTCGGCAAAAAGGACACAGAGAATCTACCTATAGATATTGTCTTGGCTGTCTTGGGGCTGGGAGAGAGGTAAAAGTCAACATGCAGGAAAATTGAGAGACATGGGACCTTAGGGTCATAACCTTCAGGATGGGAAAGACTCCCCTTTGACTTTGGGAAGGGGGAAGATGAGTATGGCCTTGAAACTTTGAATAGAATTAATGGTTTAAGTTACAATATTGTTTGGGACATCTTAACTTTGATTGAAAGTTGTTTTACTTAAAATTGTTAGATGGGAGAGAGAAGGTTTAAGGTTGTAGTTAAAATAGATGTCAAGATGGAAAGAAGGCAAACTTAAGTTAAACTGGGAATGCAGATATGTTTAGCCTTATTAACTGATCACATTTTGCTGCAAGTTTTCTGCCATGGAGTTTTACATGGTAAATATTGTATTATTCATTTGTTTTATTTTTTTAGTTTGTATTTCAAGACAGGTTCTTCACCAGAAGGCATGTAGTTATGTTGATGTTTTTTTTTGTTTACTTCCATACAGGCATGGTCAGCTTTGTATTAGGCGGGGGGAGGGGAGAGTGCTTATATACAAAATGATGGGAACCCGATGGCAACATAGAGAAAAAATAATAGGTGAGAGAAATACAGTAAAAACAAGGGTCACTCCGGAAGCAAATTTAGATCTAGATAGTAACATATCATGACTAAGGACATTATAGGTATCACACATAATGTTAGAGGCCTTAACACTAACTTAAAACATAGAACTGCGCTGCAACAATATCAGAAACTTAATGTAGGGATTATATTTTTACAAGAGACCCATTTTACAGAATCTGTAATACCTAAGTTCTGGAGCAGACAGTTCCCACTACATTACCACTCCACCTCAACACAGAAGAAAAAGGGGGTTTCAATACTGATACATTCTTCTCTTCAGTTCACGACAGAGGAAATCATATCAGACCCAGAAGGGAGATACTTGATAGTTAGGGGCCAGATACACAATACCCAAGTCACATTATGCAACGTGTACGCACCAAATGAGAAACAGAATTCCTTCTTTAACCACGTATCACGTCTCCTAACACAATGGTTACAAACACGCACAATATTAGCTGGGGATTTCAACATTACGCTTCAACCCCATACAGATAAGCGAGGGTCTAATATTACGAGCAAACAACGCAGACATAACACTATGTCCAAATCAGTGAGAGACTCATTAGAAATGCATAATCTGATAGACACTTGGGAAGCACTTTATGGGATTACCGCAGACCACACGTATTACTCACATGCACATAAATCCTATTCCAGACTAGACTACATTCTGGTCAGCCAAACTATGATCCCCAGCGTGACAGTGTCCAGGATACACCCCTGTGTCTGGTCAGATCACTCCATAGTCCAGGTAAACTTAAAAGATATCATTCAATTCCAAAGACAACGCTCCTGGACTTATGATCCTATCACGCTAAAATCCTCAGACACATATAATAAAACTCTTAAAAATTTGGAGGAATATTGGCAGCTAAACAAGGGGACAACTGACAACCCTACATATACATGGGCAGCACATAAACCGGTCATCAGAGGTATCCTTATTACAGAGAAGGCAAGGCTCATAAGGGCAGCCCAATTACAAATAAATAAACTACATAAAGAAATAGCTGCATTAGAAAAAAGACATAAACAGACGGCATCTGAGGTAGTATTTAAATTACTCCAAACCAAAAGACAAATTCTGTCCAGAGTCCTTGGAGACGTAGAGATCAGAGCCACACAAAGAATAAAAGCAAATTATTTTCTTTATGCTAATAAGCCAGATAGATACTTAGCATATAAGCTGAGAGAGAAGACAAAAATTAACGCTATACCAAAGCTAAGACAACAAGACGGCTCCCTGACTTCAAACCCATTTGAAATAGCGAATGAATTTGCCTCTTACTATGCCCAGCTATATGATGGACAGAAGGTAGAACACAATCCCCACACTAAACAGATGTTACACCGGTTTCTACAAAAAGCTAAATTGAACACTATTAGTGAAGAAGACAAGAAAATATTAAATTCAGAGATAACCGCAATAGAAATTTACCAAGTAATTAAAGACTTAAAACCGGGCAAGGCGGCGGGTCCGGACGGTCTAACGGGAGATTACTATAAGCAATTTAAAAATACATTAACCCCATATTTACGACAGTTTTGCAATGACATCATGGAGGGCAGGGAAATACCAACAGACACTTTCAGGGCAAAAATAGTAGTAATCCACAAACAAGGGAAAGACCCAAAATCACCCCAAAGCTATACACCAATATCCCTGATCAACCAGGATATTAAAATATTAACCAAGATTTTAGCAAATAGACTTAAGACAATAATCCCAAAATTGATACACCCAGATCAGGTGGGGTTCATAACAGATAGAGAGGCGCCAGACAATGTTCGGAGGACTGTGACCCTAACAGAATTTTTAGAAAAGACGGGAACGCCTTCTCTGCTCCTATCCTTGGATGCGGAGAAGGCGTTTGATAGAATAGACTGGACCTACATGTTTAACATCCTGACGGCGATGGGATTCGACGGCCCCTTCTTCCAAGCAGTAAAGGGAATATACTCAACGCCGACTGCGACAGTTAGTGCGGCGGGTTTCCAATCTGGCGCTATAGACATTCTGGGGGGCACTCAGCAGGGATGTCCCCTTTCACCACTCCTTTTCGCCTTGTGCATAGAGCCCTTGGCGTCAGTAATCAGAAATTCCCCCGAGGTGTCAGGAGTTAAAATTAAAGACTCAGAATATAAAATTTCATTATTCGCAGACGATGTCTTGCTAACACTGACTAATCCTATGAGTTCTCTAACTAACTTATATAAAATTTTACAGGACTTCTCGGAGATCTCGGGATATAAAATAAACAAAGACAAGTGCGAGGCTCTGTCTATTGCAATCCCATCACACACAAAGAAAATTATACAACTTAACTTCGACATTAGATGGAATAAGAACTCGCTGACATACCTGGGAATCAAGCTAACAAACTCATATCATTCACTGTACAACGCAAACTATACACTTTTATTTAGCAAAATAAGAAAAGACTTGCACACATGGATAAAACACACCTTCTCATGGTATGGACGTTTATCAGCCATAAAGGTGAATGTCCTTCCTAGAATACTTTATCTTTTTAGAGCCCTGCCCAGTAAGATTCCGTTGATAGAATTACAGAAAATACAAAGGGACCTTATAGCCTTTTTAAGAGGGGATAGGAAGGCGAGAATAGCTGCAAAAGTGCTGACCCGACATAGACAACTAGGGGGGTGGGTCTTCCAAATATATTGGACTATTACCGGGTGGCCAGATTAGCTCAGACCACACTCTTCCACAAGACAGAACTACACATAGTCTGGACAAGATTAGAGTCAGACCTGATGGGATGCAACTGTACAGACGAAGTGATTTGGAATAAGAAAGACAGACTGACCCACAACACATACAGATCACAAATAACCTTAGATGCTTTGACTCAATGGGACCACTTAAGTAAACAGCTAGACCTAATCCCTGTCAATTCGAGGATCAAACCGATCAGATCTCTCATGCCTTGTGAGACACATAGAATAATAGGTAAATGGACTAATAAGGGGTTCTATAGGGTGGCAGATTTCATTAAAGGGGGGTTCCTGGTGACATTCAATAGCCTTAAAGAAAAGATCCAACCACACGACCTACATTGGTACCTCTATCTGCAGATCTCCTCGGCTATTTATAGATATGGGGCTAACCAACCACACATTCACTATGGTTGAGGAGATTTGTAGATCTCCCAATAGAGGCAAAGCCACTATCTCCAAATTATACCTTACTATCCAGAGCAAAAACAATGCTACTAAGGCAACTTTCCTCAAAAATTGGGAAGCAGATACCCAGGCGATCCTCCAGGTCGACGAATGGAATCAACTGTTGTTTGATTCTTGCAAAGGGCTGTTCAGTGCAGACCTTAGAGAGAATACTATTAAAACAGCTTTTAGGTGGTATCTCACACCTGTAAGATCTTCTCACTTTGCCAAGGATAATTCTATCTATTGCTATAGAGGGTGTGGGGAAGTAGGGACTTACGTTCACATGTGGTGGGAGTGTGTTAAAATAAAACATATTTGGGTCCAACTCAATGAACTCTTACGCAAAATGTTAGACGAACCATACTCCCTCACCATAACTGCACTCTTAAACCAGGATTGTCCTAGATATAACTCAAAGATAAATAGACTTATCAAAATTATATGCACAGCCACCAGGGTCTGCATTGCCAGACATTGGAAAACGGGGTCACCTGCTTGGCAAGAAGTTTTAGACAAGGTACAAGATATTTACAGGATGTCGGAAATTGTAGCATCAAATCAGGGGGATAGAGCTCAGTTTCAGGCCACCTGGTTCTATTGGATAACTCAGGGTAACATATAGCAGAAGGTAGGTGGTGCGGTGGACAAAACAATAGAGAGCTGTTTGAGAGACGTGAGTGATGTGTCCCTGGAGGGGGTGTTCAGGCCATTGATAGCCGGACCCTCCCCTCCCGCAATTTGCTACCTATGTTAGAAATAGACGCAGATGAATCAAGACAGAGCTTGACCACGACCACAAATTTTTATGGTACTTGTTAATGAATGGAAGGTTTTTTACATAGTTTGGTTATACTTGGTTTATTGTTATTTTTCTGTTGTATGTGTTTATACCTTTATATACGTAGTTTTTATTTTTGAAATAAGATGTTCCAAGTACTTTAGGGGAAACATTTCAGAGAAGAAAGCGGATGAAGGGGATAGCAAAGATCCTGTTACAAGACTGGGATATCCAATTAACAGAAGGCAGACCAGCAAAGGTCACTCAGGAAAACAGGATGGGATGGAGGAAACAAAGGGTCAAAAACATTCCCCTGGTGATAAACATTTAGGCCTAGATTTAGAGTTCGGCGGTAGCCGTCAAAACCAGCGTTAGAGGCTCCTAACGCTGGTTTTGGGCGCCCGCTGGTATTTGGAGTCAGTGATTAAAGGGTCTAACGCTCACTTTTCAGCCGCGACTTTTCCATACCGCAGATCCCCCTACGCCATTTGCGTAGCCTATCTTTTCAATGGGATCTTTCTAACGCTGGTATTTAGAGTCGTTTCTGCAGTGAGCGTTAGAGCTCTAACGACAAGATTCCAGCCGCCTGAAAATAGCAGGAGTTAAGAGCTTTCTGGCTAACGCCGGTTTATAAAGCTCTTAACTACTGTACCCTAAAGTACACTAACACCCATAAACTACCTATGTACCCCTAAACCGAGGTCCCCCCACATCGCCGCCACTCGATTAAAATTTTTAACCCCTAATCTGCCGACCGCCACCTACGTTATACTTATGTACCCCTAATCTGCTGCCCCTAACCCCGCCGACCCCTGTATTATATTTATTAACCCCTAACCTGCCCCCCACAACGTCGCCGCAAGCTACTTAAAATAATTAACCCCTAATCCACCGACCGCAAATCGCCGCCACCTACGTTATCCCTATGTACCCCTAATCTGCTACCCCTAACACCGCCGACCCCTATATTATATTTATTAACCCCTAATCTGCCCCCCTCAACGTCGCCGACACCTGCCTACACTTATTAACCCCTAATCTGCCGAGCGGACCTGAGCGCTACTATAATAAAGTTATTAACCCCTAACCCGCCTCACTAACCCTATCATAAATAGTATTAACCCCTAATCTGCCCTCCCTAACATCGCCGACACCTAACTTCAATTATTAACCCCTAATCTGCCGACCGGAGCTCACCGCTATTCTAATAAATGTATTAACCCCTAAAGCTAAGTCTAACCCTAACACTAACACCCCCCTAAGTTAAATATAATTTTTATCTAACGAAATAAATTAACTCTTATTAAATAAATTATTCCTATTTAAAGCTAAATACTTACCTGTAAAATAAATCCTAATATAGCTACAATATAAATTATAATTATATTATAGCTATTTTAGGATTAATATTTATTTTACAGGTAACTTTGTAATTATTTTAACCAGGTACAATAGCTATTAAATAGTTAAGAACTATTTAATAGTTACCTAGTTAAAATAATAACAAATTTACCTGTAAAATAAATCCTAACCTAAGATATAATTAAACCTAACACTACCCTATCAATAAAATAATTAAATAAACTACCTACAATTACCTACAATTAACCTAACACTACACTATCAATAAATTAATTAAACACAATTGCTACAAATAAATACAATTAAATAAACTAGCTAAAGTACAAAAAATAAAAAAGATCTAAGTTACAGAAAATAAAAAAATATTTACAAACATAATAAAAATATTACAACAATTTTAAACTAATTACACCTACTCTAAGCCCCCTAATAAAATAACAAAGCCCCCCAAAATAAAAAATTCCCTACCCTATTCTAAATTAAAAAAGTTACAAGCTCTTTTACCTTACCAGCCCTGAACAGGGCCCTTTGCGGGGCATGCCCCAAGAATTTCAGCTCTTTTGCCTGTAAAAAAAAACATACAATACCCCCCCCCAACATTACAACCCACCACCCACATACCCCTAATCTAACCCAAACCCCCCTTAAATAAACCTAACACTAATCCCCTGAAGATCTTCCTACCTTGTCTTCACCATCCAGGTATCACCGATCCTTCCTGGCTCCAAGATCTTCATCCAACCCAAGCGGGGGTTGGCGATCCATAATCCGGTGCTCCAAAGTCTTCCTCCTATCCGGCAAGAAGAGGACATCCGGACCGGCAAACATCTTCTCCAAGCGGCATCTTCGATCTTCTTCCATCCGGTGCGGAGCGGGTCCATCTTGAAGCAGGCGACGCGGATCCATCCTCTTCTTCCGATGTCTCCCGACTAATGACTGTTCCTTTAAGGGACGTCATCCAAGATGGCGTCCCTCGAATTCCGATTGGCTGATAGGATTCTATCAGCCAATCGGAATTAAGGTAGGAATTTTCTGATTGGCTGATGGAATCAACCAATCAGAATCAAGTTCAATCCGATTGGCTGATCCAATCAGCCAATCAGATTGAGCTCGCATTCTATTGGCTGTTCCGATCAGCCAATAGAATGCGAGCTCAATCTGATTGGCTGATTGGATCGGCCAATCGGATTGAACTAGATTCTGATTGGCTGATTCCATCAGCCAATCAGAAAATTCCTACCTTAATTCCGATTGGCTGATAGAATCCTATCAGCCAATCGGAATTCGAGGGACGCCATCTTGGATGACGTCCCTTAAAGGAACAGTCATTAGTCGGGAGACATCGGAAGAAGAGGATGGATCCGCGTCGCCTGCTTCAAGATGGACCCGCTCCGCACCGGATGGAAGAAGATCGAAGATGCCGCTTGGAGAAGATGTTTGCCGGTCCGGATGTCCTCTTCTTGCCGGATAGGAGGAAGACTTTGGAGCACCGGATTATGGATCGCCAACCCCCGCTTGGGTTGGATGAAGATCTTGGAGCCAGGACGGATCGGTGATACCTGGATGGTGAAGACAAGGTAGGAAGATCTTCAGGGGATTAGTGTTAGGTTTATTTAAGGGGGGTTTGGGTTAGATTAGGGGTATGTGGGTGGTGGGTTGTAATGTTGGGGGGGGTATTGTATGTTTTTTTTTACAGGCAAAAGAGCTGAAATTCTTGGGGCATGCCCCGCAAAGGGCCCTGTTCAGGGCTGGTAAGGTAAAAGAGCTTGTAACTTTTTTAATTTAGAATAGGGTAGGGAATTTTTTATTTTGGGGGGCTTTGTTATTTTATTAGGGGGCTTAGAGTAGGTGTAATTAGTTTAAAATTGTTGTAATATTTTTATTATGTTTGTAAATATTTTTTTATTTTCTGTAACTTAGATCTTTTTTATTTTTTGTACTTTAGCTAGTTTATTTAATTGTATTTATTTGTAGCAATTGTGTTTAATTAATTTATTGATAGTGTAGTGTTAGGTTAATTGTAGGTAATTGTAGGTAGTTTATTTAATTATTTTATTGATAGGGTAGTGTTAGGTTTAATTATATCTTAGGGTAGGATTTATTTTACAGGTAAATTTGTTATTATTTTAACTAGGTAACTATTAAATAGTTCTTAACTATTTAATAGCTATTGTACCTGGTTAAAATAATTACAAAGTTGCCTGTAAAATAAATATTAATCCTAAAATAGCTATAATATAATTATAATTTATATTGTAGCTATATTAGGATTTATTTTACAGGTAAGTATTTAGCTTTAAATAGGAATAAGTTATTTAATAAGAGTTAATTTATTTCGTTAGATAAAAATTATATTTAACTTAGGGGGGTGTTAGTGTTAGGGTTAGACTTAGCTTTAGGGGTTAATCCATTTATTAGAATAGTGGGTGAGCTCCGATCGGAAGTTTAGGGGTTAATAATTGAAGGTAGGTGTCGGCGATGTTAGGGAGGGCAGATTAGGGGTTAATACTATTTATGATAGGGTTAGTGAGGCGGATTAGGGGTTAATAACTTTATTATAGTAGCGCTCAGGTCCGCTCGGCAGATTAGGGGTTAATAAGTGTAGGTAGGTGTCGGTGACGTTGTGGGGGGCAGATTAGGGGTTAATAAATATAACATAGGGGTCGGCGATGTTAGGGCAGCAGATTAGGGGTACATAGGGATAACGTAGGTTGCGGCGGTTTACGGAGCGGCAGATTAGGGGTTAAAAGTGTAATGCAGGGGTCAGCGATAGCGTGGGCGGCAGATTAGGGGTTAATAAGTGTAAGGCTAGGGGTGTTTAGACTCGGGGTACATGTTAGAGTGTTAGGTGCAGACGTAGGAAGTGTTTCCCCATAGGAAACAATGGGGCTGCGTTAGGAGCTGAACGCTGCTTTTTTGCAGGTGTTAGGTTTTTTTTCAGCTCAAACAGCCCCATTGTTTCCTATGTGAGAATCGTGCACGAGCACGTTTTTGATGCCGGCCGCGTCCGTAAGCAGCTCTGGTATCGAGAGTTGCATTTGCGGTAAAAATGCTCTACGCTCCTTTTTTGGAGCCTAACGCAGCATTTGTTAGAACTCTCGATACCAGAGTTAAATTTATGGTGCGGCCAGAAAAAAACCCGCGGAGCGTTAACAGCCCTTTTACCGCCGAACTCTAAATCTAGGCCTAAGTGTTCTCCCACTCTGAATATTGAGTATTGAATGTTGCAAAATCTAACTGTTTAGTAGATGTTTATTTTACTGTTAGGTGTGCGATGGATATTTGTAACTGTAATGCATCTCGGAACAAAATAAAAAAGGATATTATTTAAAAACAGGATAAAAACAAGCAACGTGTTTCTCAGTCAACCGGTGACTGTTTCATCAGGCTTAATAAAAAGTATAAAATTCTTCGCCATATATACCATCACAGCAATCCTATACAATAAGTGACACCTGGTAGGGGGTGTGTTCATCAATTAGGACTAACATAGCAACCAACGTATACAATGTAATTAAGTGCACTTGGGAACAACATCTTACAAGAATGGATCATATATAAAAGATTGCCAAGTGATCAAACGATCTATATGAAAAATAAAATCAAATATAAAACACATAACATGTCTAAAATGGCCAATCAAACAACATCCATGAGAAATTCATACATATGTTCAACAGTAGAATTTCCAAAAGGTTATATGTTAACTATATTGCAAAACATCCGTTAATGTTAGTCAAAACAGAAAAAGCAATCCAATATACATGCACACGATAATAACTAAAGAAGATCGATAATGTGGGTCGGCATAAGATAAATCCCCATAAAGTGTGTCCAAAGGGTGCATATAATCCTTACTGTTACGGTTAATAGTGGAACCTAAAAAACATAATTTATGTAAGAACTTACCTGATAAATTCATTTCTTTCATATTAGCAAGAGTCCATGAGCTAGTGACGTATGGGATATACATTCCTACCAGGAGGGGCAAAGTTTCCCAAACCTCAAAATGCCTATAAATACACCCCTCACCACACCCACAAATCAGTTTAACGCATAGCCAAGAAGTGGGGTGATAAGACAAAAGTGTGAAAGCATAAAAAAATAAGGAATTGGAATAATTGTGCTTTATACAAAAAAATCATAACCACCACAAAAAGGGTGGGCCTCATGGACTCTTGCTAATATGAAAGAAATGAATTTATCAGGTAAGTTCTTACATAAATTATGTTTTCTTTCATGTAATTAGCAAGAGTCCATGAGCTAGTGACGTAAGGGATAATGACTACCCAAGATGTGGATCTTCCACGCAAGAGTCACTAGAGAGGGAGGGATAAAATAAAGACAGCCAATTCCGCTGAAAATAATCCACACCCAAAATAAAGTTTAAATCTTATAATGAAAAAAACTGAAATTATAAGCAGAAGAATCAAACTGAAACAGCTGCCTGAAGTACTTTTCTACCAAAAACTGCTTCAGAAGAAGAAAACACATCAAAATGGTAGAATTTAGTAAAAGTATGCAAAGAAGACCAAGTTGCTGCTTTGCAAATCTGATCAACCGAAGCTTCATTCCTAAACGCCCAGGAAGTAGAAACTGACCTAGTAGAATGAGCTGTAATCCTTTGAGGCGGAGTTTTACCCGACTCGACATAAGCATGATGAATTAAAGATTTCAACCAAGATGCCAAAGAAATGGCAGAGGCCTTCTGACCTTTCCTAGAACCGGAAAAGATAACAAATAGACTAGAAGTCTTTCGGAAATTCTTAGTAGCTTCAACATAATATTTCAAAGCTCTAACTACATCCAAAGAATGCAATGATCTCTCCTTAGAATTCTTAGGATTAGGACACAATGAATGAACCACAATTTCTCTACTAATGTTGTTAGAATTCACAACCTTAGGTAAAAATTTAAAAGAAGTTCGCAACACCGCCTTATCCTGATGAAAAATCAGAAAAGGAGACTCACAAGAAAGAGCAGATAATTCAGAAACTCTTCTAGCAGAAGAGATGGCCAAAAGAAACAAAACTTTCCAAGAAAGTAATTTAATGTCCAGTGAATGCATAGGTTCAAACGGAGGAGCTTGAAGAGCCCCCAGAACCAAATTCAAACTCCAAGGAGGAGAAATTGACTTAATAACAGGTTTTATACGAA
Organism: Bombina bombina; assembly: GCF_027579735.1. NCBI lineage: Eukaryota > Metazoa > Chordata > Amphibia > Anura > Bombinatoridae > Bombina > Bombina bombina. The sequence goes on along the minus strand of NC_069502.1, from coordinate 1,081,358,947 downwards.
CCAAAGCTTGTACAAAACAATGAATATCAGGAAGATTAGCAATCTTTCTGTGAAAAAGAACAGAAAGAGCAGAGATTTGTCCTTTCAAGGAACTTGTAGACAAACCTTTATCCAAACCATCCTGAAGAAACTGTAAAATTCTCGGAATTCTAAAAGAATGCCAGGAAAAATGATGAGAAAGACACCAAGAAATGTAAGTCTTCCAGACTCGATAATATATCTTCCAAGATACAGATTTACGAGCCTGTAACATAGTATTAATCACAGAGTCAGAGAAACCTATTTGACTAAGAATCAAGCGTTCAATCTCCATACCTTCAAATTTAAGGATTTGAGATCCTGATGGAAAAAAGGACCTTGTGACAGAAGGTCTGGTCTTAACGGAAGAGTCCATGGTTGGCAAGAGGCCATCCGGACAAGATCCGCATACCAAAACCTGTGAGGCCATGCTGGAGCCACCAGCAGAACAAACGAGCATTCCTTCAGAATCTTGGAGATTACTCTTGGAAGAAGAACTAGAGGCGGAAAGATATAGGCAGGATGATACTTCCAAGGAAGTGACAATGCATCCACTGCTTCCGCCTGAGGATCCCTGGATCTGGACAGATACCTGGGAAGTTTCTTGTTTAGATGAGAAGCCATCAGATCTATTTCTGGAAGTCCCTACATTTGAACAATCTGAAGAAATACCTCTGGGTGAAGAGACCATTCGCCCGGATGAAACGTTTGGCGACTGAGATAATCCGCTTCCCAATTGTCTATACCTGGGATATGAACCGCAGAAATTAGACAGGAGCTGGATTCCGCCCATTCCAGTATTCGAGATACTTCTTTCATAGCCAGAGGACTGTGAGTCCCTCCTTGATGATTGATATATGCCACAGTTGTGACATTGTCTGTCTGAAAACAAATGAACGATTCTCTCTTTAGAAGAGGCCATGACTGAAGAGCTCTGAAAATTGCACGGAGTTCCAAAATATTGATTGGTAATCTCACCTCCTGAGATTCCCAAACCCCTTGTGCTGTCAGAGACCCCCAAACAGCTCCCCAACCTGTCAGACTTGCATCTGTTGAAATCACAGTCCAGGTCGGAAGAACAAAAGAAGCCCCCTGAGGGGGGATGCTTCCGGGCGGCGGCCATGATGGCTGCTTATTTCAGTAGCTGAAGAGTTGAGCATATCTATCCACTGCATATCGCTTAACTATGGCTCCATCTGGGATTAAATTACACTTATTCTTCAATAGCAACATTTGCTGAACAGTTTGGTCTAAAATGTGATGCCACCTTCTGCCCTGAAGTACTGGAACGGTGAGGTACGCAGTGGAGGCCTAGAAGCAGGCCTGGCCTACACCTAACCCCCCCGGTTATCCGGGTATAGCAGCTTTGAAAGCTGTCCTTTCCCCTCCCTACTTAACAGTTCAGAAACCTCCGAGGATACATTTTCATACCCTTCATTTTTTACACCGCCATCAGCAGCATGGCACTAAAGTGGCAGCACCTCGAGGACACAATTGTTAACCTATTGGATATGCACTACCGGCATATGTCTGATCTCATTACAGACAGCTTTGGGGCACTAGCACAGATGTGTACTGCCGTTAGAGAGAAACGGATGCTTACAGCTATTTCATCAGAACTAAAACCTATCAGACGACCTGCAGCGTGTCCCATTCTAACATCTAGGCAGGATGATAAATCGCCCGAAATCATGACTGACTTAGTGGGTGCAGGCTGCTTATTATCCCAGGCGATGGACTCCACAATTGCAGAGGTTGGCGGGGATAACATTAAGCCTGAACATACTTATGGCTCTGGGGTCCGACGACAGCCCTTGGTGGGGAGACTCATATTGAGCGAAGCTTACAGTATTGAAAACTGTTTGGGAGCTCCTGAGAGGAAACGCGGTGCCCCTATACAGATTAAGATAGTTCTAGAGACACCGGGAAGAGCGGCGAGTAAGCATGGAAAAAAGTTGCTGCAATGCTCCGCTCGCCTTTGCGATGTGCTGGATGGGAATGCATGTCTTACCAAGCAGCCCGACACCACAGTTCTTGGTGATCAGCTGATGCCCCTCCGAGGGCTGCGAGTGGCTTTGACCGGCTGGAGGTTTGAACTGCCGCTGTGGGATCTTAAAAGGTGCGCATGGAAAAGCAGGCCCCTTACCTTCCATCTGCGGCTCCGCATGTTGGAGTGATCAGGAGTGGGCTGAATGTGTCCTGGCTTCAGGGATGGACTGATGCCTGTCTTGCAAGGCTGGATCTTAGGTAGAACTTGCATAACCGTCAGCAAGTACACGCCGCACAGTCCTCTTCTTTTTGGGTCACAACCCCTGATCACTAACAACGCAGATGCAATAAAGAGGGCTGGCATCGGATAAAAAGTTATATCTTGTCCCACACTGCTCTCTCCGGCTTGGATGCAAGACAGCTGGATTGACCGGTACTTTAACTCACACGCTGCACTTCCTTTAAGGTGCAATAAACACGTCTAATCCCTGTCAATAATATGTTTGGGGTCACTTCACTAAGCCCTTTGATGGTCGCCTTTATTTCACAGTATTCCTTATGGACATAAATGTGTATTTATCATTGAGAATAGAAAAGCTACGCATAAGCTCTACTAGCCCTGTTAGGATGTATGTTCTTTCTCCCCTTTGACTTAACACATGATATTTTTATGGACATTAATGTACTATACAATGTGATGCCAGGCTAACTTGTAATGCAGATATAATACTCTATATGGTACAGGCCATGGCTATACATCCTGCTTTCACTCATGTGTATAGAGGCATATATAGATCTACATCCGTTACTGTGACACACTAATTGATAAGATATGTTATATGATATAGTCATTGATTGTCCCTTCCACACAGAGTAACTTATAGGACATCAGCTCTATCTAGCCAAGATCTATAGGGAGGCACAGGGGAGTGAATTCTGCAAATTAAACATGTATATATACTATATTGCCCTCTCTCATAACCCAGATATTTTATTAGTGGGATTTAAGGATGAGTCTATACTCTGTGCTAACTGGTTAGTTGAGACTATCATAGTGGATGGGTGCGCTGCCTGTGGCCGAGGTAATACACCCTGATCCCTCTTCAAGATCAAGTACATTACTAATTGGTGATTGTTGTTGGCATGCCAGGAAACTCCATATGTTGATTTTATTTATCCTTCTATAGCTATAAGTTGATGTAATGGTATATAGTGGCCTAGAATTCTTGTAATTACATTGCTCAATGCCATTAGAATGACGCCACTCTTTTAAAATAAATACAGCATCTTCCTGTCTGCATAATGGAGATTTTAGACCACTTATAGCTCATGTGGCCCTTATGTTATCCCCTATTAGAGGGTTCTCTCAACATCCCTGTTGCCATATATGATTTTTCTGACTAGCTATTTTTGAAGCTTGTTGTTAGTGCATTATGTTTCACTTTATCTTGATGTTTTCATATATATTTGTGTTCACTATTTGTTAGTGTTTAACGTTCTCTCTAACATACCTAGGTCCAGCAGTGACTCATTTAAATGTTATACTTCCTCCTCCCTACTATAAGCATACCACTAGGTTCAAGAGTGACCTTTAGAGTCTTTGGAGGAATTCAGCATAGAACATGTTATAAAAATGGAGGATTGAATTGTATATCTTTTTATCCATTGTTATTACTTATGCTTACACCAATAACTATTGTTAAACCAGAGAGAGTGCCATTTATGCTTTTTGAAAATCTTTAAGTGGGATATTGCAGTGCTTTCTAGACTTTACATTTCCATAAGCTATTTAGCCTGCTATATTTTTCTTTGTTTTATTATTTTTACTTATTCAGGTCCAAGAGTGACCATGTTGAACATTAGAGCACCTCCCTGAGTCTTTTAATATGTATGGGCCCATGAGTGGCCCCTTTAAATAATGGAGGTGCAATCATTTATTCTCTATATAATTAAACAGAAAATGTGAGGTTTATTTTTAGTACCACCTGCATACCTGTGTAGCAACAGATATGATTGTGCATTGCGTCAATACAATTTCTATGTTTGTTTCTTCCTATTTTATTTATTTCTGTATGTGATTTTTGTACTTCAATATGCTTGTTATTGCACATTTCTAACCTCAATAAAAATTTACTTAAAAAAAAAAAAAAAAAAGAAGCCCCCTGAACTAAACGATGGTGATCTGTCCACCACGTCAGAGAGTGTCGTACAATCAGTTTTAAAGATATCAATTGAGATATCTTTGTGTAATCCCTGCACCAGTGGTTCAGCATACAGAGCTGAAGAGGTCGCATGTGAAAACGAGCAAAGGGGATCGCGTCTGATGCAGCAGTCATAAGACCTAGAATTTCCATGCATAAGGCTACCGAAGGGAATGATTGAGACTGAAGGTTTCGACAAGCTGAAATCAATTTTAGACGTCTCTTGTCCGTTAGTGACAGAGTCATGGACACTGAATCTATCTGGAAACCTAAAAAGGTTACCCTTGTCTGAGGAATCAATGAACTTTTCGGTAAATTGATCCTCCAACCATGAACTTGAAGAAACAATACAAGTCGATTCGTATGAGATTCTGCTAAATGTGAAGACTGAGCAAGTACCAAGATATCGTCCAAATAAGGAAATACCACAATACCCTGTCCTCTGATTACAGACAGAAGGGCACCGAGAACCTTTGTAAAAATCCTTGGAGCTGTTGCTAGGCCAAACGGCAGAGCCACAAACGGGTAATGCTTGTCTAGGAAAGAGAATCTCAGAAACTGAAAGTGATCTGGATGAATCGGAATATGCAGATATGCATCCTGTAAATCTATTGTGGACATATAATGCCCTTGCTGAACAAAAGGCAGGATAGTCCTTATAGTTACCATTTTGAATGTTGGTATCCTTACATAACTATTCAATATTTTTAAATCCAGAACTGGTGTGAAGGAATTCTCCTTTTTTGGTACAATGAAGAGATTTGAATAAAACCCCAGTCCCTATTCCAGAACTGGAACTGGCATAATTACTCCAGCCAACTCTAGATCTGAAACACATTTCAGAAATGCTTGAGCCTTCGCTGGATTTACTGGGACACGGGAAAGAAAAAATCTTTTTGCAGGAGGCCTTATCTTGAAGCCAATTCTGTACCCTTCTGAAACAATGTTCTGAATCCAAAGATTGTGAATTGAATTGATCCAAATTTCTTTGAAAAATCGTAATCTGCCCCCTACCAGCTGGGCTGGAATGAGGGCCGCACCTTCATGTGGACTTTGGAGCTGGCTTTGGTTTTCTAAAAGGCTTGGATTTATTCCAGACTGGAGATGGTTTCCAAACTGATACCGCTTCTGCGGGTGAAGGATCAGGCTTTTGTTAGTTATTGTGACGAAAGGAACGAAAACGATTATTAGACCTAAATTTACCTTTAGATTTTTTATCCTGTGGTAAAAAAGTTCCTTTCCCTCCAGTAACAGTTGAGATAATAGAATCCAACTGTGAACCAAATAATTTATTACCCTGGAAAGAAAGGGAAAGCAAAGTTGACTTAGAAGACATATCAGCATTCCAAGTTTTAAGCCATAAAGCTCTTCTAGCTAAAATGGCTAGAGACATATACCTGACATCAACCCTAATGATATCAAAGATGGCATCACAAATAAAGTTATTAGCATGTTGAAGAAGATTAACAATGCTATGAGAATTATGATCTGTTACTTGTTGCGCTAAAGCTTCTAACCAAAAAGTTGAAGCTGCAGCAACATCCGCTAAAGATATAGCAGGTCTAAGAAGATTACCTGAACATAAGTAAGCTTTTCTTAGAAAGGATTCAATTTTCCTATCTAAAGGATCCTTAAAGGAAGTACTATCTGCCGTAGGAATAGTAGTACATTTAGCAAGAGTAGAGATAGCCCCATCAACCTTAGGGATTTTGTCCCAAAACTCTAATCTGTCAGATGGCACAGTATATAATTGCTTAAAACGTTTAGAAGGAGTAAATGAATTACCCAAATTATTCCATTCCCTGGAGATTACTTCAGAAATAGCATCAGGGACAGGAAAAATTTCTGGAATAACTACAGGAGATTTAAAAACCTTATCTAAACATTTAGATTTAGTATCAAGAGGACCAGAATCCTCTATTTCTAATGCAATTAAGACTTCTTTAAGTAAAGAACGAATAAATTCCATTTTGAATAAATATGAAGATTTATCAGCATCAACCTCTGAAACAGAATCCTCTGAATCAGAGGAATCATTATCAGAATCAGAATGATGATGTTCATTTAAAAATTCATCTGAAAAATTAGAAGTTTTAAAAGACCTTTTACGTTTACTAGAAGGAGGAATAACAGACATAGCCTTCTTAATGGATTTAGAAACAAAATCTCTTATGTTAACAGGAACACTCTGAGTATTAGATGTTGATGGAACAACAACAGGTAATGTAACATTACTAAAGGAAATATTATCTGCATTAACAAGTTTGTCATGACATTCATTACAAACAACAGCTGGAGGAACAGATACCACAAGTTTACAGCAAATACACTTAACTTTGGTAGATCCAGCACTAGGCAGCGATTTTTCAGAAGTATCTTCTGACTCAGGGTCAATCTGGGACATCTTGCAATATGTAATAGAAAAAACAACATATAAAGCAAAATTGATCAAATTCCTTAAATGACAGTTTCAGGAATGGGAAAAAATGCCAGTGAACAAGCTTCTAGCAACCAGAAGCAATAAACAAAGAGACTTAAATAATGTGGAGACAATAGTGACGGCCATATTTTTTAGCGCCAAAAAAGACGCCCACATTATTTGGCGCCTAAATGCTTTTGGCGCCAAAAATGACGCCACATCCGGAACGCCGACACTTTTGGCGCAAAAAAACGTCAAAAATGACGCAACTTCCGGCGACACGTATGACGCCGGAAACAAAAGAAAAAATTTTTGTGCCAAAAAAGTCAGCGCCAAGAATGACGCAATAAAATGAAGCATTTTCAGCCCCCGCGAGCCTAACAGCCCACAGGGAAAAAGTCAAATTTTAAGGTAAGAAAAAAATTGATTTATTCATATGCATTATCCCAAATATGAAACTGACTGTCTGAAATAAGGAACGTTGAACATCCTGAATCAAGGCAAATAAATGTTTGAACACATATATTTAGAACTTTATATAAAAGTGCCCAACCATAGCTTAGAGTGTCACAGAAAATAAGACTTACTTACCCCAGGACACTCATCTACATGTAGTAGAAAGCCAAACCAGTACTGAAACGAGAATCAGTAGAGGTAATGGTATATATAAGAGTATATCGTCGATCTGAAAAGGGAGGTAAGAGATGAATCTCTACGACCGATAACAGAGAACCTATGAAATAGACCCCGTAGAAGGAGATCATTGAATTCAATACTCTCTTCACATCCCTCTGACATTCACTGCACGCTGAGAGGAAAACCGGGCTCCAACCTGCTGCGGAGCGCATATCAACGTAGACTCTAGCACAAACTTACTTCACCACCTCCATAGGAGGCAAAGTTTGTAAAACTGATTTGTGGGTGTGGTGAGGGGTGTATTTATAGGCATTTTGAGGTTTGGGAAACTTTGCCCCTCCTGGTAGGAATGTATATCCCATACGTCACTAGCTCATGGACTCTTGCTAATTACATGAAAGAAATCGTGTATATTGTGTTATAAATTATTAATACCTGGTTGTGTGATATCTGTATCTATCAAGTGGTAACCCGTATGTGTGGTTAAGGAGGTGTGACTCAAAAGACCTATCGTGATAGGTGGTGTTCGATCACGTCATCGAATGGAGACCCTCCACCAGAAGATGTGATTGATAGAGATTGGTCAAAGCAGAAAGCAAAGAACCAATCCCAAATGATTTTCTCCGTGTCTAGTGCATGAACATAAAACCGCATAAGATATCTAGAATCCTTTGCTGGCATCTTGTATATAATAGAAAGAAGTGAATTGTAAATCCAATCACAATCGCAACAAGGCTAGTGAGAAATCCAGGGATTGCATAAATTAGTCTGTTAAATGTGACTATAATTGTGGACCTCAGGTTTATTATCCTGTATATACTAAAAAGAAGTTTCATGTCAAAGGAAACATGAGTGTATACTACAATATAATGACTATAAGTGTGATCCTATCATGCTAGTGATAAGTGTGAATATTAGGACATTATCAACATATAATATAACTAAAACAAAATAAAAATATAAAAAAAAGATCAAAATAACTATAATATAATAGAATGAATAACCAAAAATTAATAACCAACGAGAGGTGATACATCAGGTAGAATAAGCTTATCATAGTTACATTGTGTGATAATCTACAAAAATTGTACTATCGAGGGGATTACCAAAGGAGTATAACTAAAACAAAAAATAGAGAAAACCAATAAAACCGCGGTACAGGGGTATATACGTGACCTATAAAGTTAATATCTGGACAACCAAAGGACCAATTTTAGGATGGTTCTATAAGCTAAAACAAATCAATGTGGTAGTCATAATCTACCAGATTCGTGAACACTAAGAAGGATGTGTGCTTGAGGGATAGTATCTATTATATAATATACTTGCATGTACGCACACATACAAATACACATGTGTCTACGTGCACATAAATAACTACATATAAACAAATACATCTCCACACATACAGGAGAAGGAAATGGTATGATAGGAATATAGAAAGACAAATGTAGGCACAACAGTGGGCTGTGTGGAAGAGATTAAACAGATAAAACTAAATATAAATTTAGGATGGCATATGGAGCTAAATGTACTGAGTGTGATAAATAATAAAAATAACTATAGTACAACCTCCAGGGAAGTCAAGCATACAACAATGTGTGTACATGCACACACACATACGTGTGATTGAATATACACACACACACACATATATATATATATATATACTGTATATATACACACACACAAACACATAGAGGTATGGCCCTCTTATTAAAGGTCAAAAGCTGCCAAATCAACACATTCATTCAAACCCTCTGGATACAGCGTGTATAATTTGTGGATCCAGAAAGTCTCCCTACGTCTAAGTACAATAAAGCATTGTGGGAGTTTCTAGATATTTATTTAATGGGAAGAATAGAAAGTGTTTTGGAACTTCCTCTGTGAACATAAGTGCAATGTCTAGAGACATTATGTCTCAAAAACGTTTTCATTTTTTGCAAATGTGTTCACTCCAGCATCTCTTAAACATTGCGGCTCGTGCACCCCACATATTAGGCCCCACAGGCGCACTGTACCAGATAAATAAAATAAGTGGATTCACAGGAGAGGTGTTTTTTGATGGTAAAATGTTTGCCTGTAAAGTTCGACTGGAAAGTCTTAGTACCATTTTTAACACATTTACACATGCTGCATCTAGGTTTATGGCATTTAAAGACACCACATTGTGGTATGAAATTTCCTAAAAATGTTTTTTTATATTTGTTATTTGTGATGGATGGATTAGAGTGTATTTTGTCTCTAACAATTTTACTTGGAGCTAATTTACTTTTAATCGTGGGGGCTCTTCTAAAGACTACTCTAGGTTTAGTGGAAATCTGATTTTTCAAAAAAGGTCATCATATAGAATGGACCAATGTTTGGAGATAATTTTCTTAATCTCATAATATTGGTTACAATAGCCAGTCACAAATAGGGGTGTGTTAAAGTTGTCGTTATTAGATGCCCTCTTGATCATTTTATCTTTTTTACTAGATGGGTGTATATCTTTAGTAAAATTATTATTATTATTATTATTATTATCATTTATTTGTATAGTGCCGCCAAATTCCGTAGCGCTGGGTACAATGATAGGGGTATACAATGACAAAGATTTGTGATAAAATACAAAACATAACAAGATTAAACAAATCTAGCACAGGAGGAAGAGGGCCCTGCTCCGGAGAGCTCACAGTCTATAGGTTTAGGGTGCAGAGACATAAGGTTGGGGTAGCTTGTTACATTGGTTGTATTTGCAGCAGTGATTCAGGCAGTTCATGTACATGTATTAGCTTGGTTCGGATGCGGGATGGAGGAGAGATGGTAAGCCTCTCTGAATAGGTGGGTTTTCAAGGATCGTCTGAAGCTATACAAGGTTGGAGACAGTCTGATGGAGCGGGGTAGAGAGTTCCAGAGGACAGGAGCAGCACGTGCAAAGTCTTGGAGGCGAAGTGGGATGCAGAGATAACAGGAGTGTAGAGACGTAGGTCAGAGGTTGATCGAAGAGGACGGGATAGGGAGTATTTCACGATGAGAGAGGAAATATAGTTGGGAGTTAGACTGTTGAGTGCTTTGTAGGTTAGGGCTAATACTTTAAATTGTATTCCGGAGTGTATGGGGAGCCAGTGTAGAGACTGGCAGAGCGGAGCAGCTGATGTAGATCGTCGACTTAGGTGGATGAGTCTAGCAGAAGCATTCATAATAGATTGGAGGGAGGAGAGATGGTGTTTTGGAAGGCCATTTAAGAGTAGATTGCAATAATCAATGCGTGACAGGATGAGGGAATGAATAAGTATTTTTATAGTTTTTTGAGTAAGGAAGGGACGAATTCTGGAAATGTTGCATAGGTGTGAATGGCAGGATTTGGTAAGCATTTGTATATGTGGGTTGAATGTGAGTTCTGAGTCTAGTGTGACCCCAAGGCAGCGGACCTGGGGTGAGGTGTTGAGAAAAGAGTCTCCAAACATCAGAGAAATGTCAGGTGTCGGATGTCTCGAAGAGGGGGGATAAGAAGCAGCTCAGTTTTGGACAGATTGAGTTGGAGGTAGTGTGAAGACATCCAAGAGAAAATTGCAGAGAGGCAGTCAGAAATCTGGTTGAGTAAAGAGGGAGAGATATCAGGAGAGGAAAGATAGATTTGGGTATCATCAGCATATAGGTGGTACTGGAATCCAAAGGAGGCTATAAGTTTTCCAAGGCAGGATGTATAAAGAGAGAAAAGCAAGGGACCCAAGACAGAGCCTTGCGGTACTCCAACTGAGAGAGGCATAGGATCACAAGATATGTTGCTAAAGGAAACTGAAAACGAGTGTTTTGAAAGATATGATGCAAACCAGGAGAGGGCTGTGTCTCGGATGCCAAATGAATGTAGTATTTTTAGGAGGAGAGGATGGTCAACTGTGTTAAAAACTGCGGACAGGTCAAGAAGAATTAGTAAGGAGTAATGGCCTTTTGCTTTAGCTGATAACAGGTCATTTGTTACTTTAGCAAAAGCGGTTTCTGTTGAGTGTTTAGGGCGGAAACAAGGCGGATCAAGTAAGGAGTTAGTTGTGAGAAATTGAGTTAGCCGATTATAGACTAGTCGTTCCAATAATTTTGAAGCAAAGGAAGTAAGGAGACCGGTCGATAGTTAGAAGGCGTGGAGGGGTCAAGCGAGGGCTTTTTTAGGATTGGTATGATTGGCGCATGCTTGAATGTGTCCGGAAATGTGCCAGCAGTGAGAGATTGGTTAAAGAGATGAGTTAGGGTAGGGGTTAGTGAAGCAGAGAGAGAGGGAATAAGTCGTGAAGGAATAGGGTCAAGTGGGCAGGTTGTGAGATGAGCCAAGGATAGGAGTGCAGAGTAAAATATTTATTCCTGTCATCATTAAGAGCTCTGAGGTAACCTTGTTGCATAAGAGCTAAAGGATAACCTTTTTCGAGGAATCTATCCCTCTGTATTTTGGATTGTGATTCATATTTTTCTTTTGTGCTGCAATTCCTCCTTATACGTCTAAACTGTCCATAAGGGACATTTTTCTTAGAACATTTAAAATTCAAAAGCTATTACACTCAGCTTTCTTGAAAAAAGTTTCAGAAATAATGTCACATGAAGAGGAAAATGAAAGAGTTAAATCTAGATAATCTATCGTTAAGGTTTGGATATTGCTAGTAAACTCTAATTCAAAATTGTTGTTATTAAGAGAGTTTGTGAATAATGAGGCTTCAGTCAATGAACCTCTAAAAATAAAAAATCAAGTCATCAATGTAGCGGCCATAGAACACCAGATTTGCCCCCATGGGAGAATTATAAATAGAATTATTCTCAAAATGTCCCATATAAAGGTTCACAAAACTGGGGGCAAATCTGGTTCCCATGGCCGTACCTTTAATCTGTAAATAGAACTTTCCCAGATATTTAAAATAATTATGATGTAAGATGAAATTAATTCACTGATGAAATCTTGTTTCTCAGACATATATATATATATATATATATATATATATATATATATATATATATATATATATATACATCTGTTTTTAAATATGATTGGATTGCTAACAGACCTTTATCTTGAGGAATATTAGAATAGAGTGAGCTCGCATCACTTGTAATCCACAATAGTTGGTCATCATTTTTTTTCCCAAATTTGTTAGTTTAATTAAGAGATCTGAGGAATCCTTGATAAATGAAGGCAATGTTATTACATGTGTTTGCAAAAAGGAATCAATATAGGCTGAAAGATTATCTGTAAGACTACCGATGCCAAAATCCAGGGACATACAACAAAATCCAGGGACTGTCCATGGAAATCAGAGTGTTAACTCAATTATAATCAATTTATTCACATCTATGTCATAACTTTTCACTTCTTGGTGCATAAATTCCATCACTGAAATTTCTTTAAACAATTACAAAACAACAAATTAAGAAAATACTCCCTTCATAAATTAGTCCATTATAACACATTTAAATAAAGAAAGCTTGAAAACAAAGAGAAATAAAATAAAAATAAAAATGAGACAATTTTGTCAGCTTCACTATAGTGGGACACAACTGCAAGATTAGCTACAATTACAATAAATATACCGAATATCACAAAGAAAAAAATGTGAAATAAATGTGATAATCATAAAAGGAAAACCAAATAAAGTTCTGAATCAAGGATATGTCTGTGTCCTCTGGATGAGTTTTTCAGCTTGTTAGCATTCCTCAGTGAGATCCCATAAAAAAGGAAACAGAAAATTGCAACATAGTGTGAATCTGTAACGGCACTTTGAGGAAGTAGTTGTTTTGTAACAAATGACTACTCACATTTGTTGGAGCTTTCGACTAAGCTCAAGGATATGCGCACTCCCACTTTATACTGATGGGAAAACAGTGCACTAGGCAAAACTTGGATACAAATTTATTTTAAAATATATAAAAGCGTCACATAAGCCTTGATAACACCACAATGTAAGGGTACAAAAGCAGATATGCTGTAACAAATGCTTCAAATCGCTAAACTTGCAAAGAGGTAAATGGATCAGCAGGAGTGTGACCGCCAAAACCAAAACCTCTTTAGTAGCAAGACAATAGCGCTAAGCCCCCAGGTGTCCTGGCTAGTGTAGAGACGCAATAAAACTCAATATAGAACAGTTCAGTTCCAACGTACGTTTCGCTGGTATGCTTTGTCAAGGAATCCATTTACCTCTTTGCAAGTTTGGCAATGGTATAAAGTGGGAGTGCGCATATTCTTGAGCTTAGTCGAAAGCTCCAACAAATGTGAGTAGTCATTTGTTACAAAACAACTACTTCCTCAAAGTGCCGTTACAGATTCACACTATGTTGCAATTTTCTGTTTCCTTTTTTATGGGATCTCACTGAGGAATGCTAACAAGCTGAAAAACTCATCCAGAGGACACAGACATATCCTTGATTCAGAACTTTATTTGGTTTTCCTTTTATGATTTTTTGTTATCACATTTATTTCACATTTTGCAAGATTAGATACACCACAGGGCAATAGTGTCTTTTTTAATATCTTTGTTTATTCGTCAAAATACATATCACAAAAAAAGTATCACTCAGTCGGTAATACAGAGAAAATAAAAAACAAGAGACAAAAGGACAGTAATAAGATACCAATCCAAATAGTTTGCCATAACTTAACAACCATTATACACTTTGTAGGGCGCAAGTCCGCTGGCTTTAACAAATATAAAATCTTACTGCCTGTCTATGGTACCAAAAATTATAAATGCATTATTAATAATTGGTCGACAAATCATATTACTATCTTCGTATATTGACATATTCAAATTATATTGAGCAGAACATACACACACAAAGGAGAAAGGAACAAAAACAAACAAAAAACCTTCCACTCACTCCACTCCTGCCACCATCCAAGAAGCACGGAGAAAACCACTTTGTATTGCTATTGCTATATAGAAGGCTTCAGCCTTTCGTAATGGATATATAATTTGTTTTTGTACTGAGTGAGGTAGTGACAGAATTACATGTAGCCATTTCTTAAAATAACTAGTACATTTTAAAGGATTCATTTCACCAACCTCACACTGCTCTATTTAACTGTATGTGAACTGTCTGAACAAATACTTCTATACTAGGGCACTTTTGCGATTTCCAGTGTTGCAATATTAGGTACCTTGCTATAACTAAAGTAGTATAAATAAGTTGACGTTGTTCTAAGATAATCTGATTTGTGGGAAGAAGAAGAAAATAAATAATTTGGGGGAGAAACTTAATTTTTTCTGATATAAATGTATTAAGACAATAATTGACTTTATTCCAAAATTGGCAAATCTTAGGGCATGCCCAAAAACAGTGTAATAGATCTGCTCTGCCAGCACTACAATGAAAACATCTCCCCTCACCTTTCTTCCATTTAGCTAATCTTTTGAGGTGTAATATATGAAAAATGAATCAGTTAACTATGTGATTCTCTCCAAGCCGATATCCTTTATGCAACCCTCAGGATACTACTTTTAATATCCTGCATTTCCAGATCTGGAAAAGACCTTTGCCATTTACCAGTAATTTCTTCTAAATATGCTAGGCCTTGCTTTCTTATAAGCACTTTGTACCATGAAAAGATAGAATGGACTCCAGCTTCATATACCTGAATATTTTTCTCAATTGTGCCCAAATCCCATGATGGTCCAAATTCTCTTATAGTTTGAGTAAAAAATTGCCTCAGCTGTAAAAATCCCAAAAAATGTTATTTGGGGATATTGTAGTCACTTTGAATTTGACCAAACAGTTTATAAGACTGCAGACCGGTTTCTGTCATCTGAATTAAAAATTCAAATCCCTTTCTTTTCCAGATCTGGAATATCCCTGGATCTAACCCTGGCAGAAATTCGGGGTTACCAACGATCAGGAGGTAGCGAGATACTCTACAATTAATTTGTAACTCACCAGAGAATTTCTGCCAGGCAATAACTATCAGCTAGATTACGAGATTGGCGTTATGATTGAAAAAGCAGCATTATGGCTCATAACGCTGCTTTTTCCCTAACGCTGCTATTACAAGTCTTGTAGGTATAGGTGTACCGCACACCTTTTAGCCTGTCACGCAACATCAGTAATGCACTTTTAAAAAAAGTCCTTTTTCAATGGGACTCCCATAGCGCCGGTATTACGAGTTTCCCTGGGAGGCCAAAAAGTGAGCGGTACACCCTATACTGACAAGATCCATACCGCCATCTAAAGTCAGTAGTTATGAGATTTACGTTACAAATCTGTAGCATAAAACTCATAACTAAAGTGTTAAAAAGTACACTAACACCGATAAACTACCTATTAACCCCTAAACCGAGACCCTCCTGCATCACAAACACTATAATATATTTATTAACCCCTAATCTGCCGCTCCGGATATCGCCGCCACTATTAAAATGTATTAACCCCTATTCCGCCGCTCCCCGACATAGTCTCCACTATAATAAACCTATTAACCCCTAAACCGCCACCCTCCCGCATCGCAAACACTATTTAAATATCATTAGCCCCTAATCTGCCGTCCCCCCACACCGCTGCTATAATAAACCTATTAACCCCCAAACCGCCACCCTCCCGCATCGCAAACACTATTTAAATATTATTAACACCTAATCTGCCGTCCGCCCACACCGCCGCTATAATAACCCTATTAAACCCTAAACTGCAAGCCCCCACAACGAAATATACTAATATAAACTATTAACCTCCTAAACCTAACGACCCCCTAACTTTTTTATTAAAATTACAATATCCCTATCTTAAATTAAATTAAAACTGACCTGTCAAATTAAATAAATTAATTTTAAACTAACAATTAAACTGGAACAGCCAATAGGATTTTAGCAGCTCTAATCCTATTGGCTGATTGAAATCTTTCAGCCAATTGGAATGCAAGGGACGCCATCTTGGATGACGTCACTTGCATTGAAGTTCCAGTTTACGGCAGCGACCGTATGAAGAGGATGCTCCGCGCCGGATGTCTTCAGGATGGACCCGCTCCATGCTGGATGGATGAAGATAGAAGATGCCGTCTGGATGAAGACTACTTGACGCCTGGATGAGGACTTCGCCGGCTGGATGAAGATCAAAGAGGCTGCCTGGATGAAGACTTCTTGCCGGCTGGATATATCCTTCAAGCGGGACTTCAATAACTGTAAGTGGATCGTCGGGGGTTAGTTTTAGATTTATTTAAGGGTTTTTTGGGTGGGTTTTATTTTTAGATTAGGGTTTGGGCATGTAAAAGAGCTAAATGCCCTTTTAAGGGCAATGCCCATACAAATGCCCTTAAAATATGGAGCTTAGTTTTTTTTAGATAGTTATTTTATTTGGGGGGGTTGGTTTTGGGGGTTGTGGGTTTTACTGTTGGGGGGTGTTTGTATTTTTTTTTACAGGTAAAAGAGCTGATTTCTTTTGGGCAATGCCCCACAAAAGGCCCTTTTAAGGGCCATTGGTAGTTTATTGTAAGCTAGGTTTTTTATTTTTTATTTTGGGGGGGCTTTTTTATTTTGATAGGGCTTTTAGATTAGGTGTAATTCTGTTTTTGATCATTTGTTTCTTATTTTTTGTAATTTAGTGTTTGTTTTTTTATGTAATTTATTTATTTTTATTTTTAGTAATTTTAGTGTTTATTTTTTTTGTAATGTTAGGTTTTAGTGTATGGCAGGTTAGGTTTTATTTCACAGATAACTTTGTATTTATTTTAACTAGGTAGCTAGTAAATAGTTAATAACTATTTACTAACTAGTCTACCTAGCTAAAATAAATACAAACTTACCTGTGAAATAAAAATAAAACCTAAGCTAGCTACAATATAACTATTAGTTATATTGTAGCTAGCTTAAGTTTTATTTCACAGGTAAGTATGTATTTAGTTTTAAATAAGTATTATTTAGTTAATAATTGTAACTTTAGTTTAGCTCTATTTTAATTATGTTAAAGTTAGGGGGGGTTAGGTTTAGGGTTAGCTTAGGTTTAAGGGTTAATATAGTTTAATTTAGCTTGTTGCAATGTGGGGCGCTGGTGGTTTAGGGGTTAATAGGTTTATTTAGTTAATAATTGTAAATTTAATTTAGCTATATTTTTATTATGTTAAAGTTAGTGGGTGTTAGGGTTACGTTAGGGTTAGGGATTAATGGATTTATTTAGTGGTAGTGATGTGGGAGGTTTAGGGGTAAATAACTTTAGTATAGTGGCAGCGACATCGGGAGCAGCAGATTAGGGGTTAATAGTTTTATGTAGGTGTCGGCGATGTTGGGGCGGCTGATTAGGGGTTAATAACATTATGTAGGTGGCGGCGATGTTTGGGGGTGGCAGATTAGGGGTTAATAACTTATGTAGGTGGCGGCGATGTTGGGGGCAGTAGATTAGTGGTGTTTAGACTCAGGGTTTATGTTAGGGTGTTAGGTTTAAACATTATTTTCTTTTTCCCCATAGACATCAATGGGGCTGCGTTACGGAGCTTTTGTTTCCGCGATAGCAGGTGTTAGGCTTTATTTTGCCAGCTCTCCCCATTGATGTCTATGGGGAAATCTTGCACAAGCACGTCAACACAGAGCTTGTTTTTGGTGCGGAATGGAGCTCAACGCCACCATATCGCTTGCACAAGCCTGCTTTTTCAAAACCTGTAATACCAGCGCTATAGGGAGGTGAAATAGCGCTGATTTTGTGGCGGTCGTTAAAATCCCTATAGCGCTCAAAACTCGTAATCTAGCTGAGTATTTCTAATGAGAGTTAATTCATAGACAGCTAAAGGTAGTTTGTTTCTAGAGAAATGGAGAATTGCTTTCAATGAATAGGGTCTAATCAGCTTTTCTTCTATGCCCACAAAAGAGTAGTAATTTTTCCCTGTAAGACAATCTGCTGCAATTTTAACCATAGGTACCCAGCTATAAAACTTAATATTCGGGAGAGCAAACCTTCCAAATTCCTTTTCAAGGGACAAAATACCTAAAGAGAGGCGTGGCTTTCCCTTCTCCCCAAAGGCAACGTAAGCACAGTTTGTTAAATTGTTTAATATCATCATTCTTAAGGGGTAGTGGTAAATTTTGCATTATATATAGCATTTGTGGAAACAAGAAGGATTTTAGTAAAATCATTTTAGCAGAGAGAGAGATAGGAAGTGCTGACCAGCGTTCCACCAGTGGCTTACTTTCCTGATTTTTTTTTACATAATTAGCCTTATACCATAGATTGGGATTATTACCAATCAGGATCCCTAAATATTTAATTTGATCCACAACTTGAAACGGATGATCTAAACAACTATTTTTGGTATAATTAATCCACAACAATTCTGATTTCTTTTGATTAATTTTATAGCCTGAAAATTGACTGAATTTTTTAATAATATCTAAAAGGCAAGGGATATTAGAATTTGTATTAGACAAAAATATCAATAGATCATCAGCATAAAGTGACAAGACACACTTACTGTCCCCCAACCTTATTCCCTCTAAATCTTGTCTTAACCGAACAGCAAGAGGTTCTAGCGATAGGTTGAACAGAAGCGGCGAAAACCCGGGCATCTTTGTTTGGTACCTTTAGCCATGATTATCTTGGGAGACAACCCCCCATTGATTAATAACTGAGAGCAGGGATTATTATATAGCAATTTGGTGAAGTTGAGAAATTGACCCGTCAGTCCAAACTGTGTTAGTGACGTAAATAGGTGATCCCATATTATGGAATCAAATGCTTTTTCCTCATCCAGGGTCATTAGCGCCATATCTATTTTAAGGGGTTTCTTAATATTATTAATTATGTTCCAATAGTGCTCTAAAAGCAATAATACCTTACAGAGAATCTTGGAAGAGTTTCTACCTGGGATGAAACCTGTTTGGTCAGGATGGATTAAGCTGCTGATACATTTTTTCAATCTATCTGCAAGGATAGAAGTGAGTAATTTGTAGTCATTATTAAGTAAAGAGATAGGGCGGTATGAACTAAGCTGTTGCGGATCTTTATCTTTCTTAGGAATCAGTGTGACTACTAAAGCTGTGAAAAATGTAGAGTCCATCTGATTCATACTTGTTAAAGAGCTTAGAGAGTGTGTTTAGAACCTCATCTTTGAGCATTCTATAAAATTCAGTTGGTAGCTGATCGGGGCCAGGAGCTTTACTTAATTTTGCCTTACCAATAGCGGTTAGAATTTCATCCTCACGGACTGACTGATTTAGCTCTATAAGGTCTGCTGATGTCAGCTTAGGAAGTGGGATCTTATTCCAGAATGAATCCTTCACTAAGCCGTCAAACTTATCTACTGAATATATACCCTGATAATATTCATAGAAAGCCTTCCTAATCTCATCTGGAGATGTCATATTTCCTACACTTGTCTTAATACTTGCTATGTTCCTCCCTCCTTTACCTGTCTTAATTACCTTGGCAAGATACTTAGCTGACCTAGCCTGATGACCTGAGAAGAAGGCTTTGTTCCTTGCATCCTCCCTAACCCCTTTCTGCTTCAAAAATGTATCTATTTCTGACTTTGCAGCTTTATATTTTCCCCATGTATTCATATTTGGGTTATTAATATAAGCGACGTAACTATTCCTTACTTGATTTGTTAACTGAAGGTCCCTAGCTCTTAATTTCTTCTTCCATTTAACCAGATATGCTTTCATTTCGCCGCAGAGTACCGCTTTCGCCACTTCCCAAAAGATCTCAATTTTATGGAAATATGCTTCATTTTTAGTATAATATTCTTTCTATTTCCTTACTAAGAATCTATTGAAATCACTTTCATTTAGGAGAAATTTAGGGAAGAATAAGATATTCATTGTAGATATTTTTATTTTATCTATCCCTATACTTAGGCCGATAACTGCATGGTCGGAAATTACTATGTCATTAATTCTAGGAAACAGGTCTAAGTGCAGCATGTAATCGGAAACAAGGAATAAATCTATATGTGACATCATTTTATGGGATTTGGAGTCACAGGTAAACTCTCTATTGTCTGGGTTTTTAATTCACTAGATGTCCCAGAGATTTAATCTATTGCAGAAAGCCTTAAATACTCTTACATCTCAAGTTTTCTTAATATGTTTATTACCAAGTCTGATCCTATCAATCTGAGAGCAAATGGTCATATTAAAGTCTCCTGCAACAATCAAGTTCTTATCCGCAAAAGGCAAGAGTTTAATATATAATCTGTCCCAAATTTGTGAGTCCAACTCATTGGGACCATATGCATTACAAATAACATATAGACTACCATTATATTCTAGCTTAATAACCATAAATCTTCCTTTGGGGTCGAGAGATTTCGATACTATTTTATAAGCCAGTGCCTTAGAGGAAAGGAAAGCCACACCCCTTTTACGCTGGATACTTGGGGTAGCAATAATCTCTACCACCCATTTGCATTTAAGATTTGCATGTTCAATATTGTTCAAATGGGTCTCTTGTAGGAGTACCACATCTGGACCATCTCTTTTAAGTTGTTGCAATATAAGATTCCTTTTAGCCGGGAAAGTTATTCCCCCAACATTCCAGGAAATTACATTCAACTTTTTAGCCATAACAGTATAATTTTTTTTTTACCTGCATCCCATCTGATGGAGAAAGAAGGGGAAAGGAGGGGTGGAGAAGAGAAAATGAGAGGGGAAAAAAAAAGGATGAAAACACAAGATGAAACCATCCGTACATAACCTATCTTAAGCATAGCCCAAATAAACTGATAATATAACTCACTGTACATCAAAATCAGTGTGTCATATCAAGCTGATTCTCTGCAAAAAAATGTTTAGCTTCCTGTACATTAGTTAATGAGAAAGATACATTCTTATACATAAACTGTATTTTTGCCGGATAAATAAGCCTAGCTTGTATGCCTTTTTTTATTAGGTTTGAACAAAATGGGGCCATTTCTCTGCGCCTGTTCATAGTCTCAGCAGAGAAATCCTGGAATATAAGAATTTTGTCTTGGCCTATCATTAGGAGACTCACTTTTCTATATTGACTCATAATGGCTATTTTATCCTGAAAGTTTAAATATTTGACCATTATTGGTCTCGCTTTAACTGTACCGTCTGTATTTTTCCTGAGTGGTTCTAACCTGTGTGCTCTTTCTACAAAAAAAATTCTGTTCTACTGGCTGCATACCCAAACTCTGAGGGAGTTCTAGTGAAGCAAATGTCACTAGATTGTGAAACCAGGTTGTCTCCGGAAGCCCTACAATGTTTAAATTGTTTCTACGGGACGCGGCCTTCTAGTTCTTCTAACTTAGAGCGAAGTGCATTAATTGTAACGTCTTAAGATTTACTCGCTGTCTCCTGAATATATATCTGATCCTCCAGATCTGAGACTCGAGACTCTGAGATTCTGTTGGCAAACTGTCTGACTTCTTTGGTAAGACCAGAGAGCTCACTTTTAAGCATGTTAAACTGAGTTAGAACCAAATCGGAAATCTGTTTGATCCTGGCCAACTGCTGTAGGGGACTGGGTATCTAAGCTGCTTTCCATATCTACCATTTTGGCCCTTCTGTCACGCTGTTTGGCCGGCATTGCTGGCGATTTAGAATTAGGTTGTGTCATAAATCTTTCCATAAGTGAAATAAGTGATGTGCAAAAAACCTAGGAAATGAAGAACTTGTCTCCAATGCATATAAGGGAAAAAAACAAAACAAAAATAAAAACAATGTGAATACAAAACAAACGCCTAGATTTAGAGATCTGCGGCCAAAAGGGGTGCGTTAGCTACGCTGGCTTTTTTCTGGCCGCACCTTTTAAATACCGCTGGTATTTAGAGTTCACAGAATGGCTGCGTTAGGCTCCAAAAAAGGAGCGTATAGCATATTTACCGCAACTTCAACTCTCGATACCAGCGGTGCTTACGGCCGCGGCGAGCTTCAAAAACGTGCTTGTGCACGATTCCCCCATAGAAAACAATGGGGCTGTTTGAGCTGAAAAAAAACCTAACACCTGCAAAAAAGCCGCGTTCAGCTCCTAACGCAGCCCCATTGTTTGCTATGGGGAAACACTTCCTACGTCTGCACCTAACACTCTAACATGTACCCCGAGTCTAAACACCACACTTATTAAACCCTATTCTGCCGCCCCCGCTATCGCTGACCCCTGCATATTTTTTTAACCCCTAATCTGCAGCTCCGTAAACCGCCGCTACTTACATTATCCCTATGTACCCCTAATCTGCTGCCCCTAACACCGCCGACCCCTATATTATATTTATTAACCCCTAATCTGCCCCCCACAACGTCGCCTCCACCTGCCTACACTTATTAACCCCTAATCTGCCGAGCGGACCGCACCACTATTATAATAAAGTTATTAACCCCTAATCCGCCTCACTCCCGCCTCAATAACCCTATAATAAATAGTATTAACCCCTAATCTGCCCTCCCTAACATCGCCGACACCTAACTTCAAACATTAACCCCTAATCTGCCGACTGGAGCTCACCGCTATTCTAATAAATATATTAACCCCTAAAGCTAAGTCTAACCCTAACACTAACACCCCCCTAAGTTAAATATAATTTAAATCTAACGAAATAAATTAACTCTTATTAAATAAATTATTCCTATTTAAAGCTAAA
Source organism: Bombina bombina (assembly GCF_027579735.1). Taxonomy (NCBI): domain Eukaryota; kingdom Metazoa; phylum Chordata; class Amphibia; order Anura; family Bombinatoridae; genus Bombina; species Bombina bombina. The sequence continues at coordinate 1,081,336,152 of NC_069502.1, read as the reverse complement.
TACTTACCTGTAAAATAAACCCTAATATAGCTACAATATAAATTATAATTATATTATAGCTATTTTAGGATTTATATTTATTTTACAGGTAACTTTGTATTTATTTTAACCAGGTACAATAGCTATTAAATAGTTAAGAACTATTTAATAGCTAAAATAGTTAAAATAATTACAAATTTACCTGTAAAATAAATCCTAACCTAAGTTACAATTAAACCTAACACTACACTATCAATAAATAAATTAAATAAAATACCTACAATTTTGACTGTAATAGATTGAATAGCAGTTAGTTGTCTGCAAGCGTGTGTGTCAGGCTTACAGCTTCTACTCTGCCAACTTCTGCCAGTGCACAGTGCCACTCATATCTGTTGTCACAGTAGCTTGCACGCATAGTACCACTAATCGAAAAAAAAATGACAGGCAGAGGCAGGCCACCCTGCAGGGGCCGTCGTGGTCGTGGTGCTGTGATTCCATTTGGCCCTAGAATAATGCCCAGTCTTCAGAGGCCACGTACCCTGAACTCGAACATTTCTGAGGACATAGTTGACTGGCTAACACAGGACACCCAATCTTCTACAGCTTCCGCTCGGAACCTTGACGCACCATCCTCCTCCAGCTTAGCTTCGGGCACCTCTCAAGTTACCACTCGCCCGCCTGCCGCCACCACCAACACTAGCACCACAGTCGCTTCACTTGATCTGTCAGAGGAGTTATTTACACATCAGTTGGAAGAAATGAGTGATGCGCAACCATTATTGCCAGAGGATGTAGATAACAGGGATATGTCTCAGTCAGGCAGCATTACACACATGGACGTACGGTGTGATGATGATGATGTTGTACCCACTGCGGGAGTTTGGTCTGTCACTGTGAAGCGGGCGTAACCCTTAAACTACCTGATCGATACAACATTATACCTGATGTTTTAAAGCACGTAATTCCAAACAATGTAGGAATGTTAGGTGATTTATGCCCTTTATGGATTAAACTGCAACAATGTAGCATGAAGTACCGCACTCACTGCACAGCCAGGAACAGGTTCACCAAACCCAGCATCGATACAAAGAAATCAAATTGTTCCAGCTGGTGCAAAAATGACTTTTATTTGTGCAAAACAGGGATCAGTAAGCAACGTTTCAGGCCCAAACTTGGCCCTTTCTCAAGCTTGACAATAGATTAGTGAACAAACATTTAAATAGCCATACTGGCGCCAAATATTATGATTAAAAGTGATACAATGTTGCCCTCTAATGGCGAGCAATAACATAACATATAAAAAGATGTGTTTTAAAGTGCATTTTGATGGTCTGTGATACTGCCACCTAGTGAATCATCATGTTATCTAGAAAACATATAGATTTCATATCATATGTGAAAATTCATATATCTAAGAATAATAAGTGTTTTAAATATTTCATCAATGTATAAATGACATAAATTTCTATATTAATACAAGTTTAAAAATGCATCATAAATTTATCATAATTGAATTAATCATTGTTTCCAATAATCAAAATATTTCAAATTTAAAAACATATATATGTATCTGGTGTGTCTAGCTCTAGATGGATAAATTATTTTTATCAGTTAACTCAATTTTGTAATATCTTAACTCACAATCCATCAAGAGACAGACACACCAACATATCTAGTCAATATTAGATATTCAACTGGGACATTCATTTGCAGATTTCCAGAGACATCAAATCTCATATTAATATCTACATATATTTGCACATTTATCAATCCATGATATAAACAGTACAACATTATAAAAAGATTTTCCATTCTATTTCATTAAATTACCAAAAGGCAGTCCAATTGCATTCCCTATTTAAGCCTTTCGGCCACTGTGTACATAATTCATTAATCCAGTATGTTTCCCTCCTGGTTAGAATATTTTCTTTATCACCCCCTCTCCTAGGTGTATGGACCCTTTCAATAATTTGAAAGCGTAATTGACTTATTCTGTGACCTGCCTCTAGAAAGTGTCCAGCCACTGGAGCATCCTTTTTTCCACAACGAATATTCGTTGTTAAAGTGAATTTAATGCCATTAACTGAACAGTTAAGGTCACCCTGGTGGAGAAAATTTCTATATTTCTAAGTTTGTGAGTGATTACAAAAGATCATTAGAGGAGAAGAAACGCACAAAATTCTTGCGCGATGAGCAGGATTACTTACAAGGTAATGTCTACAGGTGGGCACAGCGGATGGAAATGGGTGGAGTCCCAAGGATCCGATTCCCACGACAAAGGCGCGACAAGCGGCGCACACCGGATGACACCCAGAGTGAGTCAGAAACATTGGCATGTTTTTTAACGGAGTAGTCAGATGGCGACGCCGGAGGGGCGGTAGGAAGCATCGCAAGCAATCTGCCCCCAATACAGAGCGTGAAAAAGGCCAAACAGACTCGCTGGAACAGCCGTGGAAGAGGTCGACAGAGGCAATAAGAACTGCTCAAGTTGTGGTGAGTGAGTCGTATGACTCCAGAATGCAGCAACTGAAAAAGAAAAAAATGTTTTGTAATGGGGACACTCAGGAAATACACATGAACACTCATTATGATACGGTTGATAAATTGAAAATTATGGACATGCATGTTCATGATGGACGATCTATTGAGAAAATCTCTGATGTGTCACTTAAAGAAAAAGTTATTATAGATGATGGTATTGTACATAACATCTCAGGAATAGATTTCTCTAGCAGAGAATTACTTTTTTTGAATAAAGGTTTATCATACTGCCCAGTAAATAAAGGCAATTTGTTTCAAATTAAGCAGGAGTTACATAGATTTTTTAGATCTATTAAACTAAAAGTTTTTTTTGATAAAAATGTTGATATTAGTGACACTGCTGTTCATACTGAAGGTAAAGGTATATTAACCTGTAAATCGGTTGGATTGAAAAAAATCAGCAGCTTTAACCCCAGTGTTACAGACAACAGTGCCAACACCTTTTTTGAGTTGGTTCTTGGTGAAGTGGAAAAATTATTTTTGAAACCAGATTATATCTTTAATAAAAATAAAGCAAAATTTGATGCTGATTCCGCTTCACTAAAAGCAATTCATGAAAGGAAAGGGTTAACAATCAAGGGTGCAGATAAGGGCGGCGCCCTAGTCTTGATGAAACAGGAGAATTATGTAGATGAGATTATGCAACAGTTAAATGATGGTTCAGTATATGTTGAGGTTGGTTTTGATCCGACATATAAGATACAAGGTGAAATTCTTAATATTCTATCTAAAGCAGTAAGAAGTGGTTTAATTTCTAAGGATTTGAGTGAATATCTAAAAATAAGACCTGTAATATATTGCTTACCTAAGATCCATAAAGATAAAAACCTACCACCAGGCAGACCCATTGTGGCTGGTACAGGATCCATATTTTCTAATATTGCTATCTTTTTAGATAAGATCCTTCAGTCTTATGTTGTTAAGTCATCTTCATATATCAAGGATACTTATGATTTTCTGAGGAAATTAGAAAATCTTGATTTATTACATCAAAAAGTGATTCTATTTACCCTAGATGTATCCAGCTTGTACACATCAATTAAACATACGAGTGGAATAGCTGCTGTAATGAAAATGTTATCTAATGATAAGAAGTACAGTCTGGCTCAGATACAATTTTTTGTTGATTTACTGGAGGTCATCTTGTATGATAATTACTTTCTATTTAAGGACACTTTTTATTTTCAAAGAAAGGGAACAGCCATGGGATCCAATGTCGCCCCTACATATGCCAACATATTTATGATTAATTTTGAAGAGTTATTTGTTTATGAACATCATTTATTTAAACAATATGGAGCCACTTGGTGGCGTTTTATCGATGATGTGTTTGGCATCTGGTATGGCGACATTGGATCCCTAATGGCATTTGTGGGTGACCTTAACTGTTCAGTTAATGGCATTAAATTCACTTTAACACATGATGAATGCTCAATCCAGTTTTTGGATACTAGAGTCTATAAGGAGGTGGATGGATTGAAAATTGACATTTATTCCAAGCCTACAGATAAAAATAACACTTTGTGGTTTGAGAGTTTCCATCCACCCACCACCTTTAAGGCTGTTCCAAAGAGTCAGCTTCTTAGGGTTAATAGGATCGTGTCAGATCCTGTTATTAAGAAGTCTCGCCTAGAGGAAATGTCAGAGAAATTTGTCTCAAGGGGTTATCCCGAATCATTAATTGAAGATATAAAACAAGATGTGAGCAAAAATGAGAATAGATCCGAAATAGTAAGGAGAGATGAGAATAGAAATAATCCTAAAAATTCAAAAAAATTTGAAAGGATTAAGTTTATATCACAGTACAATACAAGAAGCAATCAAATTAACAAAATCATTCGAAAATATTGGCATATTTTGTCCAAGTGTCACCCAGATATAGGGGCATTTTCAAGACCACCTATGTTAGCCTATAAACGTGGCCCTAATATTAAAGACAAATTGGTGAGAGCCGATATAGGGGCTGAGAAGAAACAAACACAGAGCACAATAACTGGCCAAAAACGAAAGGGATGTTACCCATGTCTATCATGCATTAATTGCAACTCCATGATTAAAGGGGAGACTTTTTGCCACCCCTACACGGGTAAGAAATATTCCATAAATGAGTATTTGACTTGTAGGTCAGAGTATATTATTTATGCAATCAAATGTCCGTGCTCTTTGATGTATATTGGTCAATCGACCAGGGAGGCACGAGAGAGAATCTCTGAGCACAAGTCGAATATTCGTTGTTGAAAAAAGGATGCTCCAGTGGCTGGACACTTTCTAGAGGCAGGTCACAGAATAAGTCAATTACGCTTTCAAATTATTGAAAGGGTCCATACACCTAGGAGAGGGGGTGATAAATATATGTAGATATTAATATGAGATTTGATGTCTCTGGAAATCTGCAAATGAATGTCCCAGTTGAATATCTAATATTGACTAGATATGTTGGTGTGTCTGTCTCTTGATGGATTGTGAGTTAAAATATTACAAAATTGAGTTAACTGATAAAAATAATTTATCCATCTAGAGCTAGACACACCAGATACATATATATGTTTTTAAATTTGAAATATTTTGATTATTGGAAACAATGATTAATTCAATTATGATAAATTTATGATGCATTTTTAAACTTGTATTAATATAGAAATTTATGTCATTTATACATTGATGAAATATTTAAAACACTTATTATTCTTAGATATATGAATTTTCACATATGATATGAAATCTATATGTTTTCTAGATAACTGGATGATTCACTAGGTGGCAGTATCACAGACCATCAAAATGCACTTTAAAACACATCTTTTTATATGTTATGTTATTGCTCGCCATTAGAGGGCAACATTGTATCACTTTTTTATTTGGCGCCAGTATGGCTATTTAAATGTTTGTTCACTAATCTATTGTCAAGCTTGAGAAAGGGCCAAGTTTGGGCCTGAAACGTTGCTTACTGATCCCTGTTTTGCACAAATAAAAGTCATTTTTGCACCAGCTGGAACAATTTGATTTCTTTATGGATTAAAACCAGACTCTGCATCAACTATGTAATTTTCCATGGGAGTTTTCCCCCTCCGGCATGCCACAGTGCAGGTGTTAGTCCCTTTGAAACAACTTTTCCATCACTATTGTGGCCAGAAAGAGTCCCTGTGGGTTTTAAAATTTGCCTGCCTATTGAAGTCTATGGCGGTTCGCCCGGTTCGCCCGTTCGCAAACTTTTGCGGAAGTTCGCATTTGCCGTTCGCGAACCCAAATTTTTATGTTTGCGACATCACTAGTTCTGCAGCATTAAATAGCGGCCATTCGCTGTTTACCCATACTCCTTGACAAAGGGCAGAGTCCTGAAACGCCTGTCTGAGATTATGTGACATCATCACCTGTTACGTGCTAGTGAGCTGAGTTTGTTGAGACGTGGTTGCAGCAGTTAAAGAGGCTAGTAACGAGTTTATATATGTGAACAAAGTACATCAACAGATATTCACCAAGTCTCAAAGGCACCTACCCAGAGACACAGAAATTCCAGCTAAGTGTTCACAACTTCAAGTATACTGGATTTGTACATTCATTTTTGATGTAGGCTCAGTGGGGGTAGTGGTTGCTAGTGTGAGCAGAAACACTTAAAGTCCATTAGCGTATATTCTGAAATACAACATACCGCTATAAACCAAATGCTAACATCCCAGGGTGACTGTGGGACACTAACGTAAGCATGACAGGACACAGATGTAAATCTGAACCACTGATGAAATACTGAAATAAGCATTCATGACAGGAGTTCATTGAACTGACCGGGACTTTTCTATTTGGGAGTGTGGACAGATGGTTATACAGACCACCACTCCATATCAAATACCGGATTACAATTGGGGTTCATACACATCACAGTGACTATACTAATAGATGAGACAAGTCATTTCCCCCTTGGGACGCCTTTGGGGTTGTAATATTTTTTTGGTTGGTTTATTCCAACTTGGAGTCTATACTATATATGCTTTTTATTTTTTTGTTTTTTTGTTGGTGGATGTGGGTATGTGTGAGGAGGAGTGAGTGAATGAGGAGGGTCCCTCTTGATACAGTCTTATTATTCATTGCCAATGAATTTGTCAATAACATATGCATTTGAATATTAAATTAATATAATGAGCAGTGCTGGGAGTATTCTTGTTTTCATGGTATTATAGAGGGTGGGTAAACTACATCCAATCCCGGGCACACTGGCACTAGTTTACTAACTTTAAACCATAGGTGGTGCTGTCACTGTGTGTGTTTTTGATTTGATTATAAGTTTGTGACGTGCACACTACATTGACATTAATCCGCTAGAAAAGGTTTAGACATGGAGGGTCCCAAACTATTCGCCTACTCTGAATTGGATGCGTCACAGAACGCCACATTATGCACTGGGAACAGAGATTTATTGAGTGTAGAATAAAATGTAAGGGAACCAATTACATGGGAAAAAATGAATAAACAGAAGATTGTCTTTGATTTACACTCATAACTTTGGCAGAGTATTACAGACAGAAACGGATCCCCTGGGGACTTAGGAGCCATTTACATCCCACATTATTTAGGGACAACACTGAATATTGTGATAAATTTGCAGGTATCCTAAATAAATGTTCATATGATATTATAATATTAACTATAGAATACATTCAAAAAGAATTACCCAAGATGCAGTCAGAAATAGATGCAGCTGAATCAGTATTAAGAGCTGTAAAAACAGAAGTTGAGTTCAATAACATGAAGACTAAATTAGAAAGTGAATTATCAAACTTTAAAAAGACCTTGGAGAGTAAGAAATATAAACAATTCCAAATGGATTTATCAGACTACCAGAATAATAAGGTGTACAGGTGGAGGAACCCTGACTTTGTACCATTTAGAAGAGATAGAAGAGGCCCAAAGTTTAACAACTTGACAGGAGAATCCTCCTCAGACAGTGTGTTTAGTGACTCAACTACCCCTTTTCCTATCAGAGGCCATGGAACCAGAAACAGAAGAAGAGGCAGAGGAGAGGAGAGGGGTCAGGAAATATAGAAAACACAGGGTATCAGATATCGACAAGACAGAACAGGAGATAATTGAAGACAATATGGTGGTGAATAGCTCAGGTATTTCTCTCTATGATGCTACATTGCGAATATTACAGAAAGTTTTATCATATGTACCTACATCATTACCAGATTTTTTTCTCTATTGAGTGTGATTTGCCAAAGTTCTTTAGGAACTTGAGACTAAAAAGCTTTTTTGCAAATAAATAAGAGGCTCGAGGGGGTGAGGATGTAAACACTCCATTTCAATTTCACACTAAAGATATTAGACCAAAAAGCAAGTTTAATTCTCCTCCGACCAAATCCTCAGTTGAGGCATACATTACATTAGTGAAATATGAATTTGAGAAACTGAGAAAGAATTTTAAGTGTAAAACAAAATTCAACTTAACGACATCTGAGAGAAATCTGCTCTGTCATATTCAAAACAACAAGGATATCATTTTAAAACCTGTGGACAAGTGTGGGGCTTTGGTGATTCATACGCCAATTGGGAGATACTAATAACTACAAAGTGATACCATTAAATCCTACACCTGGGATCCAATTAAAAATTAGAAAGCTCATAGATGAAGCCCTCAATATCTATATAATTACACATAAACAAGCTACATTCTTGATAAAGGAGAATCCCATTGTACCGGTATTCTATATAATGCCAAAGATTCCCAAGAGCCTAGAAGACCCCCCTGGGGGGCCCAATAGTGGCAGGCACTGAATCAATTTTTCAACCTTTAGTAATATTTATAGACCATTTAATCAGACCATTGTTGGGCTATGTGGCTTCATACTTACAGAATACCACAGAATTTTTGGGACGGATTGCATCTCTGTCCCCCCCCCGGAAGCATTCTGGTGACTATGGACATTGCGAGTCTTTATACCTCCATCCCACATGATTTGGGCATAGAAAGTTTATTCTACTTTTTGGATAAAGATAAAATATACTCTCCAAATGAAAGAAGATTGATACAGGTTCTATTTGAGATTATCTTGTATGAAAATTATTTTTTATTTGAAGACACTTTCTATGTCCAAAAGAAGGGGACCGCAATGGGATCTAACGTGGCTCCTACATATGCAAATCTCTTCTTTTGGAAGTTTGAGGAGGATATTATCTATACCAATGTAGGTTTAAAAAAATTCAGCATTATGTTGGTATAAATATATAGACAATGTCTTTTTGGTTTGGACAGACGGGATTGATGAATTATTACAATTCGTCTCCCATTTGAATACGTCCAATAATCATTTGAAATTTACAATTGAGCACAATCTTGAGAGGGTCAGTTTCTTAGACACCATGGTTGCTGTCGTAGGGGATGGCTTGAGATGTGACCTGTTCACAAAGACAACAGATAGGAATAATATACTTCAATATGACAGATTCCATCCTCCGTCCTTGATTAAAAAATGTATACTTTAGCCAACTTCTATGCACCAAAAGAATAGTTGATAATCCAGTAACATGTCAGCTTAGATTGGATCAGATGGCGAGGAAGATTTCCCGGAGAGGATACCCACAAGAAGTTTTAACTTCAAAATTGATGAAAGCAGCAGGGATAGACAGAGATACTCTGCTTAGGAAAACTTTAAAAAGACCTTGGAGAGTAAGAAATATAAAAAATTCCAAATGGATTTATCAGACTACCAGAATAATAAGGTGTACAGGTGGAGGAACCCTGACTTTGTACCATTTAGAAGAGATAGAAGAGGCCCAAAGTTTAACAACTTGACAGGAGAATCCTCCTCAGACAGTGTGTTTAGTGACTCAACTACCCCTTTTCCTATCAGAGGCCGTGGAACCAGAAACAGAAGAAGAGACAGAGGAGAGGAGAGGGGTCAGAAAATATATAAAACACAGGGTATCAGATATTGACAAGACAGAACAGGAGATAATTGAAGACAATATGGTGGTGAATAGCTCAGGTATTTCTCTCGATGATGCTACATTGCGAATATTACAGAAAGGTTTATCATATGTACCTACATCATTACGAGATTTTTTTCTCTATTGAGTGTGATTTGCCAAAGTTCTTTAGGAACTTGAGACTAAAAAGCTTTTTTGCAAATAAATAAGAGGCTCGAGGGGGTGAGGATGTAAACACTCCATTTCAATTTCACACTAAAGATATTAGACCAAAAAGCAAGTTTAATTCTCCTCCGACCAAATCCTCAGTTGAGGCATACATTACATTAGTGAAATATGAATTTGAGAAACTGAGAAAGAATTTTAAGTGTAAAACAAAATTCAACTTAACGACATCTGAGAGAAATCTGCTCTGTCATATTCAAAACCACAAGGATATCATTTTAAAACCTGTGGACAAGTGTGGGGCTTTGGTGATTCATACGCCAATTGGGAGATACTAATAACTACAAAGTGATACCATTAAATCCTACACCTGGGATCCAATTAAAAATTAGAAAGCTCATAGATGAAGCCCTCAATATGGATATAATTACACATAAACAAGCTACATTCTTGATAAAGGAGAATCCCATTGTACCGGTATTCTATATAATGCCAAAGATTCCCAAGAGCCTAGAAGACCCCCCTGGGGTGCCCAATAGTGGCAGGCACTGAATCTATTTTTCAACCTTTAGCAATATTTATAGACCATTTAATCAGACCATTGTTGGGCTATGTGGCTTCATACTTACAGAATACCACAGATTTTTTTGGACGGATTGCATCTCTGTCTGTCGTCGTCCCCCCGGAAGCATTCTGGTGACTATGGACATTGCGAGTCTTTATACCTCCATCCCACATGATTTGGGCATAGAAAGTTTATTCTACTTTTTGGATAAAGATAAAATATACTCTCCAAATGAAAGAAGATTGATACAGGTTCTATTTGAGATTATCTTGTATGAAAATTATTTTTTATTTGAAGACACTTTCTATGTCCAAAAGAAGGGGATCGCAATGGGATCTAACGTGGCTCCTACATATGCAAATCTCTTCTTTTGGAAGTTTGAGGAGGATATTATCTATACCAATGTAGGTTTAAAAAAATTCAGCATTATGTTGGTATAAATATATAGACAATGTCTTTTTGGTTTGGACAGACGGGATTGATGAATTATTACAATTCGTCTCCCATTTGAATACGTCCAATAATCATTTGAAATTTACAATTGAGCACAATCTTGAGAGGGTCAGTTTCTTAGACACCATGGTTGCTGTTGTAGGGGATGGCTTGAGATGTGACCTGTTCACAAAGACAACAGATAGGAATAATATACTTCAATATGACAGATTCCATCCTCCGTCCTTGATTAAAAAATGTATACTTTAGCCAACTTCTATGCACCAAAAGAATAGTTGATAATCCAGTAACATGTCAGCTTAGATTGGATCAGATGGCGAGGAAGATTTCCCGGAGAGGATACCCACAAGAAGTTTTAACTTCAAAATTGATGAAAGCAGCAGGGATAGACAGAGATACTCTGCTTAGGAAAAAACCTCCCAAACCCTTGAAATTTTCAGTTCCATTTATCTCACAATATGGGTTTCACAGTAGGAGACTCAAATCTATTGTTCTTAAACACTGACATCTTTTGAAGATAGTCAAGTTAAGGAGGTCTTCCAGGATTTCCCTTTATTTTAATACAAACCCAACAAAAATATACGGGATGACTTAATAAGGGCAGACATAGGTTCTACCATACAGGGAGTGCAGAATTATTAGGCAAATGAGTATTTTGACCACATCATCCTCTTTATGCATGTTGTCTTACTCCAAGCTGTATAGGCTCGAAAGCCTACTACCAATTAAGCATATTAGGTGATGTGCATCTCTGTAATGAGAAGGGGTGTGGTCTAATGACATCAACACCCTATATCAGGTGTGCATAATAATTAGGCAACTTCCTTTCCTTTGGCAAAATGGGTCAAAAGAAGGACTTGACAGGCTCAGAAAAGTCAAAAATAGTGAGATATCTTGCAGAGGGATGCAGCACTCTTAAAATTGCAAAGCTTCTGAAGCGTGATCATCGAACAATCAAGCGTTTCATTCAAAATAGTCAACAGGGTCGCAAGAAGCGTGTGGAAAAACCAAGGCGCAAAATAACTGCCCATGAACTGAGAAAAGTCAAGCGTGCAGCTGCCAAGATGCCACTTGCCACCAGTTTGGCCATATTTCAGAGCTGCAACATCAGTGGAGTGCCCAAAAGCACAAGGTGTGCAATACTCAGAGACATGGCCAAGGTAAGAAAGGCTGAAAGACGACCACCACTGAACAAGACACACAAGCTGAAACGTCAAGACTGGGCCAAGAAATATCTCAAGACTGATTTTTCTAAGGTTTTATGGACTGATGAAATGAGAGTGAGTCTTGATGGGCCAGATGGATGGGCCCGTGGCTGGATTGGTAAAGGGCAGAGAGCTCCAGTCCGACTCAGACGCCAGCAAGGTGGAGGTGGAGTACTGGTTTGGGCTGGTATCATCAAAGATGAGCTTGTGGGGCCTTTTTGGGTTGAGGATGGAGTCAAACTCAACTCCCAGTCCTACTGCCAGTTTCTGGAAGACACCTTCTTCAAGCAGTGGTACAGGAAGAAGTCTGCATCCTTCAAGAAAAACATGATTTTCATGCAGGACAATGCTCCATCACACGCGTCCAAGTACTCCACAGCGTGGCTGGCAAGAAAGGGTATAAAAGAAGAAAATCTAATGACATGGCCTCCTTGTTCACCTGATCTGAACCCCATTGAGAACCTGTGGTCCATCATCAAATGTGAGATTTACAAGGAGGGAAAACAGTACACCTCTCTGAACAGTGTCTGGGAGGCTGTGGTTGATGCTGCACGCAATGTTGATGGTGAACAGATCAAAACACTGACAGAATCCATGGATGGTAGGCTTTTGAGTGTCCTTGCAAAGAAAGGTGGCTATATTGGTCACTGATTTGTTTTTGTTTTGTTTTTGAATGTCAGTAATGTATATTAGTGAATGTTGAGATGTTATATTGGTTTCACTGGTAAAAATAAATAATTGAAATGGGTATATATTTGTTTTTGTTAAGTTGCCTAATAATTATGCACAGTAATAGTCACCTGCACACACAGATATCCCCCTAAAATAGCTATAACTAAAAACAAACTAAAAACTACTTCCAAAACTATTCAGCTTTGATATTAATGAGTTTTTTGGGTTCATTGAGAACATGGTTGTTGTTCAATAATAAAATTAATCCTCAAAAATACAACTTGCCTAATAATTCTGCACTCCCTGTATAGCCCCCCAAATTCAGAAAACAGGTTGCTTTTCCTGTATGAACTGTGCACAATACCATTCTATGCAACAAGGTGATGTTGTGACGCACCCCCACTCGGGTAGGTGGATTCCCATTAAAGGTCGGTTCACATGCAGCTTGAAATATGTCATATATGTGGTAAAATGCCCCTGTGGCCTAGCATATGTGGATGAGACGACACAGTATGCAAAAGATAGGATACACCAGCATAAAGCAGCTATTTGGAAACTAGATGAGGATGCCCCAGTGGCACACCATTTTACTTTAGCTTCTTACAACAAAAGCCAACTTAGATTTCAGATAGTAGATGGTGTACCCCCTCTAAGACGAGGAGGAGATAGACAAAAAATACTCTTTAAAATAGAGGTACAATGGATCAGGAAACTAGACACTTTAACACCTAGGGGTCTCAATAGAGACATCTCCTGGGGAAACTTTATATGAGATTTTACGGTTGTGAAGGGATGGTTTTCTTTTTTACAATCTCTTTTCTTATTTTTGAACTGTGTGAATAGCAATGAGTGACAGATCTGTGTAGATATAAATATACTTTTTTAATTTTTTGTTTGAATATGAGGAGGTAGTAGAGAAATACTGAATAAGTAAAAAATGTATGATATGCCCTCCTTCATGTTTTTGCGTATGTATGGGGGTTGAATGTTCAGGATCCAACAAGAAGAGTTCTGCAGCATTGAATAGTGGTCATTCACTGTTTACCCCATACTCCTTGACAAAGGGCGGAGTCCCAAAATGCCTGTCGGAGATTGTGTGACGCTATCACCTGTTACATGCTAGTGAGCTGAGTTTGTTGAGACGTGGTTGCAGTGGTCAAAGAGGCTGGTAATGAGTTTATATACGTGGACGAAGTACATCAATGGACATTCACATTCAAACCCAACAAAAATTTACAGGATGACTTAATAAGGGCAGACATAGGTTCTACCATGAAGCCCCCCCCCCCCCAAATTCAGAAAACAGGTTGCTTTTCCTGTATGAACTGCGCACAATGCCATTCTATGCAACAAGGTGATTTTGTGATGCAACCCCACTCGGGTAGGTGGATTTCCATTAAAGGTCGGTTCACATGCAGCTCGAAATATGTCATATATGTGGTAAAATGCCCCTGTGGCCTAGCATATGTGTGTGAGACGACACAGTATGCAAAAGATAGGATACGCCAGCATAAAGCAGCTATTGGGAAACTAGATGAGGATGCCCCGGTGGCACACCATTTTACTTTACCTTCTCACAACTCCTTGACAAAGGGCGGAGTCCCGTAACGTGCGTTGGAGATTGTGTGACGCCATCACCTGTTACGTGCTAGTGAGCTGAGTTTGTTGAGATGTGGTTGCAGCGGTCGAAGAGGCTGGTAACGAGTTTATATAAGTGGACAAAGTACATCAACGGACATTCACCAAGTCTCACAGGCACCTATCTAGAGACATAGCAATTCCAGCTAAGTGTTCACAACTTCAAGTATACTGGATTTGAACAGTCATTTATGCTGTGGGCTCATTGGGGGTAGTGGTTGCTAGTGTGAGCAGAAACACTTAAAGTCCATTAGCGTATATTCTGAAATACAACATACCGCTATACACCAAATGCTAACATCTAAGGGTGACTGTGGGACACTAACGTAAGCACGATAGGACACAGATGTGAATCTGAACCACTAATGAAATACTGAATTAAGCATTCATGACAGGAGATCATTGAACTGACCGGGACTTTTCTATTTGGGAGTGTGGACAGATGGTTATACAGACTACCACTCCATACCAAATACCGAATTACAATTGGGGTTCATACACATCACAGTGACTATACTAATAGGTGATGCAAGTCATTTCCCCCTTGGGACGCCTTAGGGATTGTAATATTTTTTTTGGTTGGTTTATTTTTTGTTTTTTGTTGGTGGATGTGGGTATGTGTGAGGAGGAGTGAATGAATAAGGAGGGTTCCTCTTGATACATTCTTATTATTCATTGCCAATGAATTTGTCAATAACATATGAATTCAAACATTAAATTAATATATTCAGCAGTACTGGGAGTATTCTTGTTTTCACACAAAATAAAAGGAACATGAAATTTCAACATCAAACGTCCATGGTTTAGATATTTAGATAGAGCATGCAATTATAAAATATGTTTTCATTTCCTTCTATCGTCAAATTGACTTTGTTGTCTTGGTATGCTTTGTTGTAAAGTATACCAAAGTATGCTCAGGAGCAGCAATGCAATACTGGCAGCTAGCTGCTGATTGGTGGCTGCACATATATATGCCTGCTGTCATTGGCCCACCTCATCAGCTAGCTCCCAGTAGCTACTACTTCGATAAAGCATACAGAGAAAGTGGAGCAAATTTGATAATAAAAGTATATTGGAAAGTTGTTTAAAAATGTATGCTCTATCTGAATCATTAAATTAAAATGTTGGTTTCATATCCCTTTAAGGAGTTACAAGCAGTTTAAAGGAAAAGTTTCTATACCACTGGTCTTAATTGACAGTCTGGCCCTGAATACAAAAAACTCTTATATGATTATGAGTATTAGTAACGTTCTCTATACTTTTTATATAATGTATTAATCTGGTTTGGATTTGTTTATCCTCCAATAATATTATACTGTTCTGTTTCATTGAAAATTCCTTATGTCTACTTCCCTCTTCACAAACTATAACTCTCAGTCCTAAAGACACCCTGAAAATAATGCCCCCCTTCATACAAGGAAGGTGCCATATCAGCAAAGTACCACAGTAACCAAGTGCCATGGCAACAGGTCACCATAGAAACCATATATTACAGCAACTAATGTGCATAGCAACCAAGTGGTCCAAAGACACTATGGCCTTTATATACATCAATCTGTGCTGTGACTAAATGTTGCTTCATCACAGAAGAAAGATATCTATTGACTGTTCTATAATGCATTTCTAGACATGGTAAAAACACAAACAGGCTGAAAACTATTTTGCTTTAAAGGGATAGTAAAGTCAAAAGGAAACTTTAATGATCCGGAAAGGGCATGCAATTTTAAACATCTTTCCAATTTACTTCAGTTATCAAATTTGAACACATCTGGTAAACCAATAACAAGAGGAATATATGAGCAGCCACCAAACATGTATTACTGCTCATGAGTCAACAGAAGTGTATTCTTCAATAAAGGATACCAAGAGTACAAAGCAAATTTAATAATAGAAGTACAATGGAAATATGTTTAAAAATGCATGCTCTATCTGAATCTTACAAGTTTAATTTTGATTTTACTATCCCTTTTAGAAATACACATACATTAGACATCTGTTCATACCAATACTATTTTAATAATTAAAGGGACAGTCTACAATATAATTATTATTGTCTTAAAAGATAGATAATCCCTTTTTTTACACATTCCCCAGTTTTGCATATCCAACACTGTTATATTAATATACTTTTACCTCTGTGATTACCTTGTATCTAAGCTTGGCTTGCATTTAGTACTGTGTTGTGCTAAATCTTAGATAACTCCTTGGGTGTGACCACATTGTTATCTATATGGCCTACATGAGCTAGCAGCCTCCTGTTGTGAAAAGTAAATAACAAAGCATGTGATTAAGAGGCTGTCTATAGAGCCTTTGAAACATGCAGACGTTTAGAGGTTTAAATGTTATAAAGTAGATTAATCTAGCAATGTTGGTTGTGCAAAGCTGGGAATGGGTATTAAAGGCATTATCTAGCTTTTTAAACAATAACAATTTTACTGTAGACTGTCCCTTTAACATCATCCCAAAAACAGTAGTAACTTAAGTTGTGAATAAATAACCAAATAAATAAAAGTAAATGATATTCTACCCAGTAAATGACTTTTATCCATGATCTCTTTATCTCCCACTCTCTTAACCTTCTGGCTCTTACAGAAACCTGGCTCTCTGCTTCAGACACAGCATCCACTGCTGCACTGTCACATGGGGGTCTCCATTTCAGTCATACTCCTAGGTCTGGCAATAGACAAGGATGTGGTGTTGGTATTTTACTTTCCTCTTGTTGCACCTTTCAACAAATACAGCCCTTCTCTTCACTCACATTTTCTTCATTTGAAGCACACATGATTCGCTTATTCTCTCCCCTCTCTATACGTGTTGCAATCATATACCGCCCCCCTGGCTCCCCAACTCAATTCTTAGATCACTTTGCTGCCTGGCTTCCTTATTTCCTTTCCTCAGACACCCCTGCCCTCATTCTTGGCGACTTTAACATCCTTCTTGACAATACCACTGCCTCCTCTGCAAAACAACTTCTTCAACTCACTTCCTCTTCCGGCCTGTCACAATGAACTGACTCTCCCACTCACAAAGATGGTCCCTTGACCTGATTTTCACCTATCAATGCACTATCTCAAATTTAACAAACTCCCCTTTTCCTCTCTCTGACCACCATCTCCTAACTTGCAACATCACTTCCCTACCTACAACTCCCCCTCCCACTACCCCTCACACCAAACTTCACAGAAGCACTAAGTCACTAGATCTGCAACAGCTCGCTAGCTCTCTCAAACCTCTCCTCTCATCCATCACCTCCTTTTCCTGCCCTGACCAATCTATCTGCCACTATAACTCCACCCTTACATCGGTCATTGACAATCTGGCCCCTCCAACCATAGCTCTGAAACCACACTCTCATCCTCAGCCCTGGCATACTCCTCTGACACGGTATCTACGCAGATGTTCCCATACTGCTGAGCAACACTGGAGGAAATCTCAGAGTTCAGCTGACTTTCTTCACTACAAGTTCATCCTGAACTCCTACTACTCGGCCCTTAATCTCTATAAGCAACAATACTTCTCTAATCTCATCTCTACTCTTTCCTCTAACCCAAAACGTCTGTTCTCCACGTTCAATACTCTTCTCCGCCCACCCCCACCTCCTAATACAACCTGTTTCTCAGCTCAAGATTTCTACCAGCCACTTCAAAAACAAAACTGACTCCATCAGAAGTGAAATCAGCTCTCAACATACTACCAATCTCCCACCCCCTCCAATGCTCACAATCATCAAAAAACCCAAATATCAAAAAATGCAGCTCTTTTGCCCCTATTAATGAGGATGAAGTTTCTGTCCTTATACTGTCCTCCCACTTCACTACCTGTCCCCTCGACCCCATCCCCTCGCAGCTACTCTCCTCCCTCTCTTCTACCCTCACCCCCATACTAACACACATTTTCAACCTCTCCCTCAGCACTGGTATATTTCCCTCATCTCTAAAACATGCACTGGTCACACCTATCCTCAAAAAACCTTCCCTCGATCCAACCTCCCCATCCAACTACCGTCCTATTTCCCTACTCCCTCTTGCCTCAAAGCTCCTAGAAAAGCTAGTATACCCACGTCTATCCCATTTCCTTACACTAAACTCTCTTCTTGACCCACTGCAATCTGGATTTTGTCCCCATCTCTCTACAGAGACAGCAATTGTCAAGGTTAATAACAACCTACTTACAGCAAAATCCAAAGGCCAATTCTCTCTGCTTATCCTCCTTGACCTGTCTGCAGCCTTTGACACTGTTGACCACCCTCTTCTGCTCCAAACCCTCCAATCCTTCGGCATCTGCGACACAGCTCTTTCGTGGTTCTCTTCCTATCTAACTAACCGTACATTTAGTGTAGCCTTCTCCGGAGCATCCTCTGCCCCGTTACCACTTTCTGTTGGGGTACCTCAAGGCTCTGTCCTCGGTCCCCTTCTCTTTTCAATCTACACGTCATCATTAGGTTCCTTAATAAAGTCCCATGGGTTTTAATATCATTTGTATGCCGATGACACCCAAATCTACCTCTCTACACCAGACATACCTCCTTCCTTACTAACCCGTGTCACTAACTGTCTTTCTCATATCTCATCTTGGATGTCCTCTCACTAACTTAAGCTATATCTCTCAAAAACTGAACTACTCCTTATTTTTCCCCCTTCTTCCAATGTCTCCACCCCCAAAATTTCTATAACTGTTGATAATTCCATCATTACTCCTAACCCGCATGCCCGATGTCTTGGGGTCACACTTGACTCAGATCTTTAATTCACTCCTCACATTCAGCCCTTGGCTAAAGCCTGCCACTTCCACCTTAAAAACATCACTAAAATTAGACATTTCCTTACACAAGATACAACTAAGATTTTTTTTTAAAATAATTTTTATTGAGGTTGTAAGTACAAAACAACATACAAGTGGTGTAACAAAAATCAGAAAGATATGTATGGAAAAGAACATGTTAACCACTTAGTACACAGCAATTAGTCACATATATTACATTGCATAAATACTAGGCATGTTGTAGAACAACCTCATATTTTTAAAATTTTTAACCAAAAACCATACATAGATCGTAAAATCAAAGACCTAAAGTAGCTTACATTAAACATACGATACTTATATGAATACAAAAAAAAATTCTTAATAGGACCCAAGAGTAATATAATGTACAAACAACATACCGTGGCTTATAATTAACAGGACCTAAGAAATGTAAGTAAATGCAC
The DNA here is from genome assembly GCF_027579735.1 of Bombina bombina. Classification (NCBI taxonomy): domain Eukaryota; kingdom Metazoa; phylum Chordata; class Amphibia; order Anura; family Bombinatoridae; genus Bombina; species Bombina bombina. The sequence continues at coordinate 1,081,316,806 of NC_069502.1, read as the reverse complement.
AGCAAAGCCACCTAATACTGGGTCACTATTTAGGGGGGGAAGGGTAGAGAGTGCGGTATGTTTCGAGAAAAACCGCACTATAGAACCCTATACACCATACCCTGGTGCCAGAGCTGTACATGTGGGGAAAGGGGAAGGAGGGGAAAAGAGGGGGAAGGAGGGGGTGAAGCGGAGCGGAGTTTGATCTTGTGACGTACCAAGGCATCATCTAACTTCTGATGACTTTGAGAACCTTACTCAGCCCTATATAATATAATAAGATATATCAAGGAAGCACCAGTTTTATACGATTTTCCATCTTCAACTGATCAACTGCTGCTGATCGTACAAACAGCTGGCAGATTACCCTAATGCTATTTTTAATCTTTACTCTAGGGGTCAAAACATTCAATACATAATAAATGTACAATATGGAATAAATAACGAAAGAAGAAAAACAGATTCCAAAGCAGAGTTACTCCATTATAGTGATGCACCTGTATCCGTAGTAAAGAGGTATAACAGGAACTGCAGTAGTATTGCGCAATCATATATATATTGGTATAAGGGGGGGAAAAAAAGGGGTAAATCCCGCTGGTTGGATGCAGGCCCTACACCCAACAGCGGGAGAACCATGTCCATAACCAAAGGAAGAATAATATAATGGGCACTGTTAATATTAATACCCAACTAAGAATATAGATTAATACGGTATATAGTATATAATCGCTTGGAATACACAATCAAAACCTCTTTTATCTCTAATTGGAGACATAAAATAAATAGGCTTATTTAAATGGTGTTTTTTTATCAATGGGCAAGTACCATTTGTAATAATATTGCTAAAATTATGAGGGAAAGTGGGGACGGGTAGGCACGAAGAATGGCGCAGAATAAAAATAAGTTACCAGACTTTGGAATTAACCTTTAGAATAAATGATAATTTACACATGCATACCACAATGCTAAAAAATATTGTTCAACCAAAACATTAAAGGGACACTAAACCCAAATTTTTTCTTTCGTGATTCAGATAGAGCATGCAATTTTAATCAACTTTCTAATTTACTCCTATTCTCAATTTTTCTTCGTTCTCTTGCTATCTTTATTTGAAAGAGAAGGCATCTAAGCTTTTTTCTTGTTTCAGAACTCTGGACAGCACTTTTTTATTGGTGGATGAATGTATCCGCCAATCAGCAAGGACAACCCAGGTTGTTCACCAAAAATGGGCCGGCATCTAAACTTACTTTCTTGCATTTCAAATAAAGATACCAAGAGAATAAAGAAAATTGATAATAGGAGTACATTAGAAAGTTGCTTAAAATTTCATGCTCTATCTGAACCATGAAAGAAAAAAATTGGGTTCAGTGTCCCTTTAACTTTGTGCAGTAACCCAGGACCTTAGCCATCTTAAACACAGTCCATAGTATGCATATGCCACTATTGGCATTCCTCGAGCAGTGGCAAACAAAAAATAAGAGACAATCCATCCCTGTGGTTTTAAAGGGACAGTAAACCTTAAAAATAATGTTATATAATTCTGCACATAGTGCAGAATTATATAACATTATATTAGCCAAAAATTTCTAAAACCTAATATTCCCTATTAATTTTTTTTTTAAAAAAGCGCTGTTTCACAGACCCGCTCTCTGCTGAGCGGGTCTGTTATATTTACTGTATAGTCACAGCCCGGCCCGACCACGCCATAAGACTAAGTGCAGTTCGCTCCTGTCACAGGAGCGAGCTGCACTTAGTCTTATGGCGCTCAGCAGAGAGCAGAGAGCGGGTCTGTGAAACAGCGCTTTTTTTTTTAAATTAATAGGGAATATTAAGTTTTAGAAATTTTTGGCTAATATAAAGTTATATAATTCTGCACTATGTGCAGAATTATATAACATTATTTTTAAAGTTTACTGACACTTTAAGTTCTCAAGGCACCAGAGATTAAAGTTAAATGAGAGAGTCTGGCAACTACACTATAAGGAATAACTTTCATAACTGTTATAGGACCTTATTATAAAAAGGAAACTGTTGGGCTTATTACTATATGGCAAAAGAGTCATTAGTGATTGCTGTTCAGGGAAGTATATATATATGTTCGCAAGAGCGACAACCTAATTATAGCTTATAAGAATATAGAAACATGCGGGAAGCCTGGGGGTAGCAGTTCCACATACACTGGACTGGAAGTCTTGGAGAGGATAAGAGTGGCAAAGTTAAGTGAACTATATATATATATTTATATATATATATATATATATATATATATATATATAAACACTTTATAGTTGTAATAATCAAGTAATAATCAAACCCTACCTCTCCTCCAGTGATAGAATATATGTGTATAAATACCTCAGATACTATATGGCTTAAAAACACATTAAACAGAATGCTTTACTTCAAGTCTCTATATCTCTCTAATGTCCCCATTACTTAATGCAACAGACAACCCAACTATAATATAAAAATCAAATGTACAAACAATCTGCTAGATTACGAGTTTTGCGTTAGCCTTAAAAAGCAGTGTTGATTGGCTGCTTTTTTACGCCCGCTGGTATTACGAGTCTGGCAGGAGAGGGTGTACCGATCACTTTTCTTCCGCAACTCGAGCTTACCGCAAATCCCCTTACGGAAATTGTGTATCCTATCTTTTTAATGGGATTTGCCTAACGCCGGTATAACGAGTCTTGGAAGAAGTGAGCGGTAGACCCTCTCCTGTCAAGACTCCTACCGCATTTAAAAGCCAGTAGTTAAGAGTTTTATGGGCTAACGTCGTAACATAAAACTCTTAACTTAAGTGCTAAAAAGTACACTAACACCCATAAACTACCTATTAACCCCTAAACGGAGCCCCCCCCCCCACATCGGAAGCACTTAAATAAAGTTTTTAACCCCTAATCTGCCGACCGGACATCGCCGCCACTTTAATAAATATATTAATCCCTAATAAATATATTAATCCCTAATAAATTGGAACAGCCAATAGAATGCGAGCTCAATCCTATTGGCTGATTGCATCAGCCAATAAGATTTTTTCTACCTTAATTCCGATTGGCTGATAGAATCCTATCAGCCAATCGGAATTCAAGGGATGCCATCTTGGATGATGTCATTTAAAGGAACCTTCATTCGTCGGGAGTAGTCGGATGAAGAAGATGCTCCGCGCCGGCTGGCTTCAAGATGGACCCGCTCCGCTCCGGATGGATGAAGATAGAAGATGCCGCCTGGATGAAGACTTCTGCTCGTCTGGAGGTCCTCTTCTGCCCGGATCGGATGAAGGGGGTAGTGTTAGGTTTTATGAAGGGGGGATTGGGTGGGTTTTAGAGTAGGGTTGAGTGTGTGGGTGGTGGGTTTTAATGTTAGGGGGGTATTGTATTTTTTTTTACAGGTAAAAGAGCTGATTACTTTGGGGCAATGCCCCGCAAAAAGCACTTTTAAGAGCTATTTGTAATTTAGTATAGGGTAGGGAATTTTATTATTTTGGGGGGCTTTTTTATTTTATTAGGGGGATTAGATTAGGTGTAATTAGTTTCAAATTCTTGAAATTATTTTTTTATTTTCTGTAATTTAGTGTTTGTTTGTTTCTTTTTTTGTACTTTAGTTTATTTTATTTTATTGTATTTAATTGTAGTTAGTTTAGGTAATAACTTTAATTATAGTGTAGTGTTAGGTGTAATTGTAACTGAGGTTAGGTTTTATTTTACAGGTAAATTTGTACTTATTTTAGCTAGGTAGTTATCAAATAGTTAATAACTATTTAATAACTATTCTACCTAGTTAAAATAAATACAAACTTGCCTGTAAAATAAAAATAAACCCTGAGATAGCTACATTGTAACTATTAGTTATATTGTAGCTAGCTTAGGGTTTATTTTATAGATAAGTATTTAGTTTTAAATAGGATTAATTTATTTAATTGTAGTTATTTTCTTTAGATTTATTTAAATTATATTTAAATTAGGGGGTGTTAGGGCTAGGGTAGACTTAGGTTTAGGGGTTTATACATTTAATATAGTAGCAGCGACGATGGGGGCGGCAGATTAGGGGTTAATAATTGTAGGTAGGTGTCGGCGATGTTAGGGACGGCAGATAAGGGGTTAATAAAATTTAACTAGTGTTTGAGAGGCGGGAGTGTGGCGGGCTAGGGGTTAATATGTTTATTATAGTGGGGCGACGTTGGGGGGGCAGATTAGGGGTTAATAAATATAATGTAGGTGTCGGCGATGTTGGGGGCAGCAGATTAGGGGTTCATAAGTATAATGTAGGTGGCGGCGGTGTCCGGAGCGACAGATTAGGGGTTAATAATATAATGTAGGTGTCGGCGATGTCGGGGGCGGTAGATTAGGGGTTAATAAGTGTAAGATTACGGGTGTTTAGACTCGGGGTCATGTTAGGGTGTTAGGTGTAGACATAACTTTTGTTTCCCCATAGGAATCAATGGGGCTGCGTTAGAAGCTGAACGCTGCTTTTTTGCAGGTGTTAGGTTTTTTTTCAGCCCGATCTGCCCCATTGATTCCTATGGGGAAATCGTGCACAAGCACGTTTTGCCAGCTCACCACTACCGTAAGCAGCACTGGTATTGGAGTGAGATGTGGAGCTAAATTTTGCTCTACGCTCACCTTTTTGCGGCTAACGCCGGGTTTAAATAAACTTGTAATACCAGTGTTGTCTTAAGGGAGCGTTGAAAAAAAAAATGCTCGTTAGCAACGCACCCCTGTTACCGCAAAACTCTTAATCTCGGTGCATGATACCCAAATATAACTTGGAAATGCAATAAATATTAATTATGAGCATCTGCACCGAACATGAAAATTGTAACCCACTGATCAGCTGTAGTATAAAGCCTCTCCATTGATCGGCTATTGGAAGTGAAATAAATGTCCAACGTTATAAGTAAAGGTAGTTGCACAGATCCACATTAGCTAGAATCTCAGTTTAGCATTGCTAAGAAGTGAATAAATAGGGCTCCAGATACACTCATAATCCAACCTCTAGCATAATGCCTTCATCTAGAATAAAAAGTGTCTTGGCTCGCCCTTAATAAGTTCCATGTGCAAAAGAAAAAATCAAACATGGCATTAAAACACAACACATGCCCTTTATTTAAGATCCGAGCAGCTCCAAACAGTCACATATACAAGGTCCCATTTACTTTAGGTGGAATCCAAGACGACTGAGAACCACAACTAATGATCTTAATTTAGCCTACTCCGGAACGGCTCTGAAAATGCGCTAAAGCCGGCAAAAACACAGGACCTGTATTGAAAGCTTCTGCATAATCCAGTACAGTAGCTCGGTATCTAGCAAGGCTAAAACTCCAGGCCCAAGTGCTATGAGATCCGTATGTCTCTCCAGGCCCGGAAAATTGCGGGGCACCTTAAATAGCCACTCAGCGAGTGCTTCCAGCGGATAGTCCAGGTTAGAGCAATCTAAAAGGAAGTTCACCGGTACTGAGTGTAGCAAGTTTAGAGCCTTTGCTGTTACTACATGAATATTCTCAATGGTGAACATGCCTGTACCCATTTCTTGCATGTTCTCAAGCACTACTGCAGCTGGAAAGGGGGTAGTAACCCATCTGTCAGCGACTCCATCTTGTGTAGCTACAATTAAAACCGCAGGTCCTTCTGTATCCGTGACCGATTCTCTATTCCCACACCGTTATCCTGCATGCACATCCTCTTGCTCATAGGCATGATAAGAAGAAGCCTTGTTAATAAGAGCCTCATGTAAAACGTGTACAAGGCTATGAAAGTGGTTATGAAGGAGCTGCGCCAACTCTGTTTCCCACATGGCTACAATTTCCCTCATGGTAATAATATCGAATAGCTCATTAGGTCACAAACATCTCAACAAACCCCCACACTTCTAATAAACTTAACCAGGCACAGTTGGGTTCTATTTTCGATTTCCAAACCACACATTTAGGTACAAATATCCATATTTATAGCAAATTATAGCCAGGAGCTTGACACAGGCACATATTGATCCTTGGATAGCTAGCTCCCCCCCCCCCCATACAACTAAGATTTTAATCCACTTTCTCATCCTTTCCCGCCTCGACTACTGCAACTCAGTCCTCTCTGGTCTACCTAGCTGCTGCATAGCTCCTTTACAATCCATTATGAATGCCTCTGCCATGCTCATCTTCCTTACTCGTCGATCTTCATCTGCTGCGCCTCTCTGCCAATACCTTCACTGGCTTCCTCTTGCCTCTAGGATTAAACACAAAATCCTCACTCTGACATACAAAACTCTCAACTGCACTGCTTCCCCCCTACATGTCAGAACTTGTCTCCAGATACTCTCCCTCCCGTCCCCTTCTATCAGCTCAGGATCTACTCCTCTCCTCCTCTCTTGTTACTTCCTCACATTCCTGTCTACAGGACTTCTCCAGACTGGCCCCCATCTTGTGGAACTCCCTGCCTCACTCCACTAGACTCTCCCCTAGTTTTAACAGCTTCAAGCACTCCCTAAAAACTCTACTATTCAAGGATGCTTACAACCAACACTAACCTTTCCTAACTCCATTGCTTTCCCCTTGAACCCCTTAGAATGTAAGCCTATGAGCCCAGCTGTTTGCAGAACAGTGAAACTCTCGGCAGGGCCCTCTACCTACTTAATCCCGGAATCTGTTGGCACTCTACAAATACCTGATAATAATAATAATAATAATAATAATAATAATACAGATCTAATTAAAAACCTGACAAACAACTGTTAGCAAGAAAGTTGTGACACTTTCTAAAAATATAATTGCCTTGCAATTAATGTATCTCTGTGCTGGATTTGAAATTGATTGTAATTTATATATTATGGCTGTACAGGTCAGGCTTTCTATGGAAAGTTTGAATTTACTTTCTAATATAAGCCTGATATTTTAAATACTCTGTATTGCAATGACAAATTTGTTTAAAATTCAGCATTACAGTAATGTTTAGAAAGCACTGCGAACCTGGAAAATTTTAATAAAGCCAATTATTATTTTAAATATTTGCAAGAGGAAAAATACTTTTTTAAAACCTCATATGATATGACACTATGAAAAACAGCCAAAATCTTCTGTTTTACATAGATTTATTAAAGTTATGGATAACAGTGCCCATTTGTGAAAGCAAGTAAATCCAAGCAGTATTTTACACATTTAGCTCCAGGCTGTCACAGAATAGATTATTGTAAAGCACCTCTGCACATCCAAACAAATTTTTTGATAGTGTTACCACAAGTGCAAGGAATTCTGGGTAAGGATATAAGCAAATTAGCCTCATAATGCACAATTTTTGCTTCTAAAATCTTTTTTTTAAAATCAAACTCCCACTGACAGTGAAGACTCATTAAAAATGATTAACCAAATGCATGCATAGTACTTACATGTCCAAATGGTCCTTAAAGGGACAGTCTACACCAAAATTATTATTGTTTAAAAAGATAGATAACGCCTTTACTACCCATTCCCCAGCATTGTACAACCAACATGGTTATATTAACGTACTTAACATTTAAACCTCTTAATTTCTGCCTGTTTTTAAGCCACTACAGACAGCCTCTTATCACATGCTTTTTTATTAGCTTTTCACAACAAGACACTGCTAGTTCATGCGTGCCATATAGATAATGTTGTGCTCACTCCCGTGGAGTTGTGTAGGAAACAGCACTAATTGGCTAAAATGTAAGTCAATAGATAATAAACAAATAGCCCTGAGATAAGGGGGCTGCAGAGGTTTAGATACAACCATGTTGGCTGTGCAAAACTGAGGAATGGGTACAATAAATTTTTTGGAGTAGACTGTCCCTTTAACCAGCTCGCTCACTATAGCAATTAGTGCTCAGAAAATTAACCAGAGATCAGATCACTGGTTAATTTTCTAAAAGTTTCCTAAATGCCTCCAAAATAGAGGGTCTTTTATTTATTTTTTAAAGAAAAAAAATACTGCACTAGGCAGTTTTACGAGGTCAAAAGTTGGCAGTGTGGGGTGTGCCTTTATATTGCGGTCTATGGGAACTGTGTGTTCCCTGTAAATATATATATATGTATATGCTTATATACATATATATTAATGTGTTAGTATGTGTATATACACATATTAACACATAAATATATATGTATATTTAACACATAAATATGTATATATTAACACATAAATATATATTTAAAATTGCTACGCTACTTACCCCCTTCGCTTTGGTTAGGTTTTGTGCCTAGTATGACGGCATCAGAACGAGACTCTCATTTGAGCCTATGGAAGAGCCCTTTTGTGAGTGCAATGCAAACGTGCAATGCGAACGTGAGGTCATGTTCGCATTGCACCTAACTCGTAATACTGGTATTACTCAGTTTAGCACAAATATCGCTTTAGCATAACCAATATTTTGCCCTCAACTCGTAATCTGGCCCACTATTGGCAGACTGTCTACCAGTACCTAAGATGGTACGGTGACCAAGGGGGGGTGAGGGAGAGAAGAGAGCAGTTTGGGAGGGATCGAGTAAGGATCAGGGGGTAGGAGGTGTCAGGTGGGAGTCAACACAAGAACAGTTAGTACGGCTGCACCGGATAAACAGATGAGAGATCTTCAATGTATGATAAAAGAGGATTTATTGGGCAAAAGCATAAAACCAAAGTATACTGACATAGTCAAAAACAAGTAGAGAGCTGCTCACTCCCGGACCGGAGTGAGCAGAAGGTAGCAAAAAAGGAAACAGTATACGCGTTTCGTGCGGGGCTACCGCACTTGATCACTACATAACTAACACTAACGAGCTAATAATACTTTCTTATAAATATTGAGTTTAAAATGTTAATCACATTTCTGCTATATAGGTATAGTCTTATCAATTTTGTGTGTCAGGTTTGTGTATTAGCCACGTAAGAGTTAACCGGAAGCTTTGCTAATTAGATTGTTTGTGGCTATTTAAGGGTAGCATCAGGATATGTTAGTTATGTAGTGATTAAGTGCGGTAGCCCCGTACAAAACGCGTATACTGTTTCCTTTTTTGCTACCTTCTGCTCACTCCGGTCTGGGAGTGAGCAGCTTTCTACTTGTTTTTGACTATGTCAGTATACTTTTGGTTTTATGCTTTTGCCCAATAAATCCTTTTTTATCATACATTGAAGATCTCTCGTCTGTTTATCCAGTGCAGTTGCACTAACTGTTCTTGTGTTGGCTGCTGCTTGCTGGATGTCCTGGGCGGAGACACCTCCTGTATGGCTCCTGGATTCAGACGTCAGCGGATAGGAGGGGGCGCGAGTGTGTACACGCCGAAGACACGCCGAAGATACGCTGTGTGGCTTTTTCTGCGAGAAGACGGGTAAGCACTGCTTCTTTATTGTGTTGGTGATGTGTCAGGTGGGAGTGTTATCTCTAAAAAGCTAAAATTAACCTTACAAGCTGATTAACCCCATTCACGGCCGGGAATAATAAAAGTGTGGTGCGCAGCTGCAATTAGCGGCATTCTAATTACCAAAAAGCAATGGCAAAGCCATGTATGTCTGCTATTTCTGAACAAAGATATCCCAAAGAAGCTTTTACAATCATCTGTGTCATGATTGCACAAGCGGTATGTAAATAATTTCAGTGAGAAACCCAAAGTTTGTAAAAAAGTTAACGGTTTTATTTTTTTATATGATTGCATTTGGCGGTGAAAATGGTGGCATGAAATATACCAAAACAAGCCTAGATCAATACCTTGTGTTGTCTAAAAATATATAGTTTTGACTAGTAAATACAAATAAACAAGGCTCTATTTCTGTTTAAAAGGAGTGATAGCAAAAATGCTAAAAGTTCTCCAGTATTTTGGGCAAGTTTTTCTCTGAAAGTCCCGGTAGGGAAGGGGTTAATTGTTTTTTTGTTTTTTTTTTCTTGGCTTTTAGTTCAGTAAAGGTTTTGAAGTAGCCTATAGTTCATGGCAGTACTCATGAGTCATTATGGTCCTGTATTAAACTTCTGAATAAAGAGATACATAATTGTAATAAATGACTTGTGTTGTAGTCTTTCATTTTATACACAGTCATTGAAGTGGGAGTAAGACTGATTGGCCACTCTGCCAAGTAAAAACTATGAAGTCATATGTTGATCACATGACTGCTGCAGCATCTGTCATCTGTGATACAATTACTAAGACATAACATTGTATTTTATGACATTCAAACCTGCTAAGCTAGGAGACTCCTTGTTTGGTGTGATAGTTCTGTTCTAACTAAGGGATCATCTGAAAAAAGCTTAATCCAAAAATTATATTCTAGTGGATTTACTGTTTTTTTTTCCAGAGAAAATGCAAGTTTATTTTGTTGATAAAATAAAAACATCTAAAAGTATCTGAAAAGTTATTACATAATTACCCAGCTATCACATTAAATTATGCCGCACAGTATAGTGGTGTAAATCCTATCCTAGCAAGTAATCAACACAAGATTTTGAGAATGAGGGGAATGATTGTGAAATACATCCATCAGTATTGGGTAAATACTTATTGTGCTGTTCATTTAAAGCTGTTACTTTGATCCCAGCATATGGCCAACAAAGTTATAAAAATGCTGATGCTGTTCTACATCCCTTAATATGATCCTGTCTTGGGTATGGTATCCAAGGTTTTCTGGTAATCTATGTGCAAGTACCTGAAACAAAAGAAACAGGATGTGATGTGGCACATCTGAAAATTCTTCACAAGCAGCTTTGTACATGAGCTTAGTGGGCTAGATTCATCAACATCGAACATTGCAAGATTTGTTTGTTGGATGAACTTCATTCTCATTATTTACATATTGATGACAAAGGAATAAAGGTTAAGCACTGATTTTCAATTTCCATTAGAAACTGTATTTGCTTGTAGCTGGGAATGTGCGGTTTTATATATCTTTTATGTTGTTGGGGGTTTTTCCGTTCTGTTATTTACAATATACTGATGCAGAGGAAAGAAGAGTAAATACCTTAAATATAATATATTCAATATCTTACAATTTCAAAATAAACTGCTCTTTTTTCATTAGTATTTTAAAGGGACAAAATTAAAGGGGTATAAAATCCAAAACATTTATTTTGTGATTTAGAGCATACATTTTTTTTTTTTTTTAATAAGTTTCTATTTTACTTTTATTATCAAATTTGCTTCATTCCCATGGTATTCTTTGTTGAAGAGATACCTAAGTAACCATCTGGAGCTCTACATGGCAGGAAATAGTTCTACCATCTAGTACTCTTGCAAATGAATAACATTCTTGCAAAACTGCCGCCATATAGTGCTCCAGATATGGGCTAGCTCCTAAGCATACATCCCTGCTTTTTGACCAAAGATACCAAGAGAACCAAGACAAATGTATAATAAGTAAATTAGAAAGTTGTTTAAAATTGCATGCTCTGTCTGAATCATGAAAGCAAAATTGTGTTTCATATCCCTTTAAACTGTTATGATTCAGATAGAGCACACAATTTTAAACATCTTTCGAATGTACTAATGTATTAACTAATTTGCTTTGTTCTTTTGGTATCCTTTTTTTGAAAAGTATACTTCGGTAGACTCAGGAGCAGCAATGCTGGATTTTGATATTTCCGATTTGGGAATTTGTAGCTATATATTCACTACACACACATTCAAAATATAAAACCTACAATGTCACATTAATTGTATGGTAATTTGCAATTTGCAAGTAAAAATGTATCTGATAAATCCAATTAGGGACACATATTTAGCAGAGTTAGCCTTGAAAAGTCAGCAGGGTGCATTTTATGAATTAGAAATTGCTCAATTTTCAGAGCTAAATTACACGAAAAGGGCTCAAAATAAATAATGAAATATATTACAAAGTTGTTTTATTAGACATATTGGCAAAAGTAATCAATATATACACAAATCTCAAAATATTTACTGTCCCTTTAACCACTGTCACTGGGGGCTTTTAGGGCTTTGACAGCATGGGTCTCGCCAACAGCAGCAAGACTGCATTATTTTGTACTGCCTGAGGCCTGCAGAAATAGCATGGTCTTGATACTGTCTGTGGATAGGAGGGGGCGCGAGTGTGTACACGCCGAAGACACGCCAAAGATACGCTGTGTGGCTTTTTCTGCGAGAAGACGGGTAAGCACTGCTTCTTTATTGTGTTGGTGATGTGTCAGGTGGGAGTGTTATCTCTAAAAAGCTAAAATTAACCTTACAAGCTGATTAACCCCATTCACTGCCGGGAATAATAGAATTGTGTGCGCAGCTGCAATTAGCAGCATTCTAATTACCAAAAAGCAATGGCAAAGCCATGTATGTCTGCTATTTCTGAACAAAGATAACCCAAAGAAGCTTTTACAATCATCTGTGTCATGATTGCACAAGCGGTATGTAAATAATTTCAGTGAGAAACCCAAAGTTTGTAAAAAAGTTAACGGTTTTATTTTTTTATATGATTGCATTTGGCGGTGAAAATGGTGGCATGAAATATACCAAAACAAGCCTAGATCAATACCTTGTGTTGTCTAAAAATATATAGTTTTGACTAGTAAATACAAATAAACAAGGCTCTATTTCTGTTTAAAAGGAGTGATAGCAAAAATGCTAAAAGTTCTCCAGTATTTTGGGCAAGTTTTTCTCTGAAAGTCCCGGTAGGGAAGGGGTTAATTGTTTTTTTTTTCTTGGCTTTTAGTTCAGTAAAGGTTTTGAAGTAGCCTATAGTTCATGGCAGTACTCATGAGTCATTATGGTCCTGTATTAAACTTCTGAATATAGAGATACATAATTGTAATAAATGACTGTAGTGTTGTAGTCTTTCATTTTATACACAGTCATTGGAGTGGGAGTAAGACTGATTGGCCACTCTGCCAAGTAAAAACTATGAAGTCATATGTTGATCACATGACTGCTGCAGCATCTGTCATCTGTGATACAATTACTAAGACATAACATTGTATTTTATGACATTCAAACCTGCTAAGCTAGGAGACTCCTTGTTTGGTGTGATAGTTCTGTTCTAACTAAGGGATCATCTGAAAAAAGCTTAATCCAAAAATTATATTCTAGTGGATTTACTGTTTTTTTTTTCCAGAGAAAATGCAAGTTTATTTTGTTGATAAAATAAAAACATCTAAAAGTATCTGAAAAGTTATTACATAATTACCCAGCTATCACATTAAATTATGCCGCACAGTATAGTGGTGTAAATCCTATCCTAGCAAGTAATCAACACAAGATTTTGAGAATGAGGGGAATGATTGTGAAATACATCCATCAGTATTGGGTAAATACTTATTGTGCTGTTCATTTAAAGCTGTTACTTTGATCCCAGCATATGGCCAACAAAGTTATAAAAATGCTGATGCTGTTCTACATCCCTGAATATGATCCTGTCTTGGGTATGGTAGCCAAGGTTTTCTGGTAATCTATGTGCAAGTACCTGAAACAAAAGAAACAGGATGTGATGTGGCACATCTGAAAATTCTTCACAAGCAGCTTTGTACATGAGCTTAGTGGGCTAGATTCATCAACATCGAACATTGCAAGATTTGTTTGTTGGATGAACTTCATTCTCATTATTTACATATTGATGACAAAGGAATAAAGGTTAAGCACTGATTTTCAATTTCCATTAGAAACTGTATTTGCTTGTAGCTGGGAATGTGCGGTTTTATATATCTTTTATGTTGTTGGGGGTTTTTCCGTTCTGTTATTTACAATATACTGATGCAGAGGAAAGAAGAGTAAATACCTTAAATATAATATATTCAATATCTTACAATTTCAAAATAAACTGCTCTTTTTTCATTAGTATTTTAAAGGGACAAAATTAAAGGGGTATAAAATCCAAAACATTTATTTTGTGATTTAGAGCATACAATTATTTTTTTTTTAATAAGTTTCTATTTTACTTTTATTATCAAATTTGCTTCATTCCCATGGTATTCTTTGTTGAAGAGATACCTAAGTAACCATCTGGAGCTCTACATGGCAGGAAATAGTTCTACCATCTAGTACTCTTGCAAATGAATAACATTCTTGCAAACTGCCGCCATATAGTGCTCCAGATATGGGCTAGCTCCTAAGCATACATCCCTGCTTTTTGACCAAAGATACCAAGAGAACAAAGACAAATGTATAATAAGTAAATTAGAAAGTTGTTTAAAATTGCATGCTCTGTCTGAATCATGAAAGCAAAATTGTATTTCATATCCCTTTAAACTGTTATGATTCAGATAGAGCACACAATTTTAAACATCTTTCGAATGTACTAATGTATTAACTAATTTGCTTTGTTCTTTTGGTATCCTTTTTTTTAAAAGTATACTTCGGTAGACTCAGGAGCAGCAATGCTGGATTTTGATATTTCAGATTTGGGAATTTGTAGCTATATATTCATTACACACACATTCAAAATATAAAACCTACAATGTCACATTAATTGTATGGTAATTTGCAATTTGCAAGTAAAAATGTATCTGATAAATCCAATTAGGGACACATATTTAGCAGAGTTAGCCTTGAAAAGTCAGCAGGGTGCATTTTATGAATTAGAAATTGCTCAATTTTCAGAGCTAAATTACACGAAAAGGGCTCAAAATAAATAATGAAATATATTACAAAGTTGTTTTATTAGACATATTGGCAAAAGTAATCAATATATACACAAATCTCAAAATATTTACTGTCCCTTTAACCACTGTCACTGGGGGCTTTTAGGGCTTTGACAGCATGGGTCTCGCCAACAGGAGCAAGACTGCATTATTTTGTACTGCCTGAGGCCTGCAGAAATAGCATGGTCTTGATACTATCTGTAAGACTCACGCTCTTATACCCCTAGATGCACAACAGAGAGCCAATGTATGGGATATGTCAGCTGTGCTTAAAAAGAAAAAATACTTTTATTATCAAACTTACATCTTTCCCATGACTTGGTTAAATCTTGCCCCCTTTCCATAAGAGCATACTGAAGTAGTCACAGGACTGTGCATGTGATGTATATAGCAGCAGAGTTTGCAAGAATGTTTGTAACAATGTTATATGCTTATAACTCTGAGTCTGCCTCAATATGCTTTTGTGCAAATAATCTTTTAACAAAATATAGAAGTATTCTTGATCTTAGAAATAAATTATTAAGATTTCTTTTGTATGCTCTGTCTAAATAGTAAAAGTTTAATTTTGATTTCCTTATCACTTTAAAGGGACATCCAAAAAATGTAAATATAAATTTAAACTACTTTCCAAATTACTTCTATTATCAAATCTGCTTTATTCTCTTGGTATCCTTTTTTGAAGGACCAACAAAGCACTACTGGGAGCTGGCTGAACAAATCAAGTGAGCCAGTGACAAGAGGTATATATGTGCATAGCCAGCCACTAATCAGAAGCTAACTCACCAGTAGTGAAATGCTTTTCCTGAGCCTAGCTAGGTATGCTTTTCAACAAGGGATACCAAGAGAAAAAAGCTAATTAAATAATAGAAGTTAATTGGAAAGTTGTTTAAAATTGCTTGCTCTTTATTAAAGTAAAGAAAATTTAAAGGGATCGTCTTCTCCAGAATTGGTATTGTTTAAAAAGATACATAATCCCTATATTACCCCTTCCCTAGTTTTGCATAACCAGTGTATTACCTGACTGACTCCTAGGTAACTCCACGAGCATGAGCACAATGTTATCTATATAGCACACATGAACTAACGCTCTCTAGCTGTAAAAAAATGTCAAAATACACTTAGATTAGAGGCGGCCTTCAAGGCTTAGAAATTAGCATATGGGCCTACCTAGGTTTAGCTTTAAACTAAGAATACCAAGAGAACAAGGCAAATTTGATGATAAACATAATTTGGGAAGTTTTTTAAAATTACATGCCCTATCTGAATCATGAAAGTTTAATTTTGACTAGACTGTCCCTTTAATTGTGTTTTATTGTCCCTTTAAAGGTATATGAAACCCCATTTTTTCTTTCATTTATTCATGCAGCAGCATGAAAGAAACACACTTGTATAATATACATTCTTATTCCACTCAATTTCCCCATACATTTAATTTTGTCTTACCAATTCCCACATAAATCTGGAAAACTGTTTTAAAGGAACAGGAAACCCCAAAATGTTCTTTTGTTATTTGGATAGAACAGACAATTTTAAACAGTTTTCCAATTTACTTCTATTATCAAATTTGCTTAATTATCTTGTTATCCTTTGCTGAAGGAACAGCATTGGACTACTGGCAGCTAGCTGAACACAGTAAGCCAATCACAAGAGCCTATTGTGTGCAGGCACCAATCAGCAAAAAGCTCCCACTAGTGTAGGATATGTGCATTTTCATTTTTCAACAAGGGATAACAACAGAACAAAGCACATTTGAAAATAGAAGTGAATATAAATGTGTCTTAAAATGACATGCTCTATTTGAATCATGCAAGTTTAATTTTGAATTTCCTATCCCTTTAAGGTAGTGTTAAATTTTAATGATAAAAAAATGCCCTTAAAGGGACATTAAACTATGTTTTTCGCCAATGTTTTGTGCATCTTTCTTACTGGCATACATGTTTATTTCCCCCTTGCTTCCCTAATCTCTCTTATGCACAGGGCACCCTAAACCCAAGGCAATATTTTATCTCAGTGTAGGTGGGCACTACAGCCAATCAAAACACATCCCACCCATCATATTGAGGAATAACAGAGCACACCAGCGTGTCCCTGCTTCACGTGCTGTATAGATTGAATAGACAGGTTGGTCATGTAGAACAGCCAGACCTGACACACCAAAGTGAACAACCTATACACGAGCTGTAAATTCAACCCAAGAAAGAATGCTCTGCTGTTTTTCAGGAGGTTGGCTATGGATGACTGTACTATTCATCTACCTTGTAAAGAAGAAAAAACCTTTCTAGGGGTTAGGGCCACTAGTCCCAGTGCATTTGTAAGTGGCCTCCTGTAATTGTATGACTCTGCCTTAGCCATGGGGTTATTTTACAACAGTTTCACTGGGTCTACATGCTGACCCAGGCAGTTTATGTACAGGACATGTTTGTATGATGTCATATTAAAGCACTACTTGGCTGTGCCTTTACACTATTCATCTACCTTTCGCTATTTGCAACACACAGTGTTCCTCTATTGACTCAACTGAATTTGGTAAAGAACTTCCTCTTTTTCTGTCTTTCCTAAATGGGAGGGTAAAATGCATCTGTCTCTATCTCTCTTGCTAAAGCTTTACCCCCACTAAAATGTGTTTATATAGATATAGCAGTGTGTATTTCCCTGTCTGTGATAAAATAATGGCCTCTCATTTAAAGTTGTATATATATTAAAGAGATACAAACGTTATTTTAATAGAAAGACTCATACAGAAAATAAATTGGAAAAAAAATATATATCTGGGCTATGCATAATGTTATCCAAGAACCAATTAACTCCATAGTTCTGATGAGAATTTTGGCAGACAAGATGGGCCTTCTGATTCTTATCTGCCATGAAAAAAATGCATAATAAATAATTGCTTTTTAGCTGAACCTCACCTCTCATAAATGCATCCAATTAACATAATTCACATACCCCCTCTTAAAACAGAATTTATAAATGTGTTATATCAAGCAGCCTCCACATTACCACTCATAACACAAATAAAACAACCCAGAGATATGATAAACTAATTATTGATTCAAATATCAATGACACAATCAATTCTCTTGTACACCAGTTTTTGGATTGGTTGCAGTTTTTTCTTTAGAGCCCAATGCCAATGTATTGGGAGTAGTAGCACAAACTGCAAAATCAACACTGCACTTTTACAATGTTTTAAAGGGACAGTATACACCAATTTTCATATAACTGCATGTAATAGACACTACTATAAAGGAGAATGTGCACAGATACTGCTCTAAAAATCCACTATAAAACCTTTTAAAAACTTACTTAGAAGCTCCCAGTTTAGCACTGTTGATGAGGTAGTCTGGGACACCCACTGAAAGGGGCTGGGTAAACAAAAAGAACACACACTCCCCACCTCCCTCCTTCCCTGCATATGAAAAGACAGATTACATAAACAGGAGCCTGCAGGAGTCTCTAAACACTTGTACACATCTAACACTGTGGGGCTTGGTTAGGAGTCTGAAAATCAGCACAATATTCTTAAGAAATAAGCAAAACTATACATTTTTATAAAAACACTATCGGATGGGCTATATAAATGAACTATCTACAAAACGTGTATGCAAATACAAATCTAGTGTACAGTGTCCCTTTAATTTTCATGTAAATAAAATAAAACAAAAATTTCAATTGCTGGATCATTTAAAGGAAAATTCTGAACAAATTTAGAATGTTGGACTGTCATTCTAAATTTGTTCTGAGCAAATGCATCAACGTTCGTCCATCCCTAAAATAGAACCATGGAGAGCAAGTTGTTCCTAATTATGTAGATATTTTCCTTATGTTAAATAATGTAATTAAAAACATCTGTTTCTTTAACCTCTTAAGGACATATGAGCTGAAAGCTGTGTCCTTAAAGGGTTAAATCTCCTTTCCTTTTAAATATATGTGGTATGTTCTATTTGTTCCTAGAGTGACTCTTACTGTTCTAAACCCAAGCAATGATTTTACTTTTACTTGCATTAGTGTTACTGCACATAAAAGCCAAATTACTAGCCACAACTTATATTGAGCCTGCACAGTAATTTATAAATACATAATTTAGACAGCACCTCTATCTATTATTCAAAATGCAATTAAACCCACATTAAGTTATTTAATGAAAGAAAAAACAGAATTTATGTTTACCTGATAAATTACTTTCTCCAACGGTGTGTCCGGTCCACGGCGTCATCCTTACTTGTGGGATATTCTCCTCCCCAACAGGAAATGGCAAAGAGCCCAGCAAAGCTGGTCACATGATCCCTCCCAGGCTCCGCCTACCCCAGTCATTCGACCGACGTTAAGGAGGAATATTTGCATAGGAGAAACCATATGGTACCGTGGTGACTGTAGTTAAAGAAAATAAATTATCTGACCTGATTAAAAAAACCAGGGCGGGCCGTGGACCGGACACACCGTTGGAGAAAGTAATTTATCAGGTAAACATAAATTCTGTTTTCTCCAACATAGGTGTGTCCGGTCCACGGCGTCATCCTTACTTGTGGGAACCAATACCAAAGCTTTAGGACACGGATGAAGGGAGGGAGCAAATCAGGTCACCTAAATGGAAGGCACCACGGCTTGCAAAACCTTTCTCCCAAAAATAGCCTCAGAAGAAGCAAAAGTATCAAACTTGTAAAATTTGGTAAAAGTGTGCAGTGAAGACCAAGTCGCTGCCCTACATATCTGATCAACAGAAGCCTCGTTCTTGAAGGCCCATGTGGAAGCCACAGCCCTAGTGGAATGAGCTGTGATTCTTTCGGGAGGCTGCCGTCCGGCAGTCTCGTAAGCCAATCTGATGATGCTTTTAATCCAAAAAGAGAGAGAGGTAGAAGTTGCTTTTTGACCTCTCCTTTTACCAGAATAAACAACAAACAAGGAAGATGTTTGTCTAAAATCCTTTGTAGCATCTAAATAGAATTTTAGAGCGCGAACAACATCCAAATTGTGCAACAAACGTTCCTTCTTTGAAACTGGTTTCGGACACAGAGAAGGTACGATAATCTCCTGGTTAATGTTTTTGTTAGAAACAACTTTTGGAAGAAAACCAGGTTTAGTACGTAAAACCACCTTATCTGCATGGAACACCAGATAAGGAGGAGAACACTGCAGAGCAGATAATTCTGAAACTCTTCTAGCAGAAGAGATTGCAACTAAAAACAAAACTTTCCAAGATAATAACTTAATATCAACGGAATGTAAGGGTTCAAACGGAACCCCCTGAAGAACTGAAAGAACTAAATTGAGACTCCAAGGAGGAGTCAAAGGTTTGTAAACAGGCTTAATTCTAACCAGAGCCTGAACAAAGGCTTGAACATCTGGCACAGCTGCCAGCTTTTTGTGAAGTAACACAGACAAGGCAGAAATCTGTCCCTTCAGGGAACTTGCAGATAATCCTTTTTCCAATCCTTCTTGAAGGAAGGATAGAATCTTAGGAATCTTAACCTTGTCCCAAGGGAATCCTTTAGATTCACACCAACAGATATATTTTTTCCAAATTTTGTGGTAAATCTTTCTAGTTACAGGCTTTCTGGCCTGAACAAGAGTATCGATAACAGAATCTGAGAACCCTCGCTTCGATAAGATCAAGCGTTCAATCTCCAAGCAGTCAGCTGGAGTGAAACCAGGTTCGGATGTTCGAACGGACCCTGAACAAGAAGGTCTCGTCTCAAAGGTAGCTTCCAAGGTGGAGCCGATGACATATTCACCAGATCTGCATACCAAGTCCTGCGTGGCCACGCAGGAGCTATCAAGATCACCGACGCCCTCTCCTGATTGATCCTGGCTACCAGCCTGGGGATGAGAGGGAACGGCGGGAACACATAAGCTAGTTTGAAGGTCCAAGGTGCTACTAGTGCATCCACTAGAGCCGCCTTGGGATCCCTGGATCTGGACCCGTAGCAAGGAACTTTGAAGTTCTGACGAGAGGCCATCAGATCCATGTCTGGAATGCCCCACAGCTGAGTGACTTGGGCAAAGATTTCCGGATGGAGTTCCCACTCCCCCGGATGCAATGTCTGACGACTCAGAAAATCCGCTTCCCAATTTTCCACTCCTGGGATGTGGATAGCGGACAGGTGGCAGGAGTGAGACTCCGCCCATAGAATGATTTTGGTCACTTCTTCCATCGCTAGGGAACTCCTTGTTCCCCCCTGATGGTTGATGTACGCAACAGTTGTCATGTTGTCTGATTGAAACCGTATGAACTTGGCCCTCGCTAGCTGAGGCCAAGCCTTGAGAGCATTGAATATCGCTCTCAGTTCCAGAATATTTATCGGTAGAAGAGATTCTTCCCGAGACCAAAGACCCTGAGCTTTCAGGGATCCCCAGACCGCGCCCCAGCCCATCAGACTGGCGTCGGTCGTGACAATGACCCACTCTGGTCTGCGGAATGTCATCCCTTGTGACAGGTTGTCCAGGGACAGCCACCAACGGAGTGAGTCTCTGGTCCTCTGATTTACTTGTATCTTCGGAGACAAGTCTGTATAATCCCCATTCCACTGACTGAGCATGCACAGTTGTAATGGTCTTAGATGAATGCGCGCAAAAGGAACTATGTCCATAGCCGCTACCATCAACCCGATCACTTCCATGCACTGAGCTATGGAAGGAAGAGGAACGGAATGAAGTATCCGACAAGAGTCTAGAAGCTTTGTTTTTCTGGCCTCTGTCAGAAATATCCTCATTTCTAAGGAGTCTATTATTGTTCCCAAGAAGGGAACCCTTGTTGACGGAGATAGAGAACTCTTTTCCACGTTCACTTTCCATCCGTGAGATCTGAGAAAGGCCAGGACGATGTCCGTGTGAGCCTTTGCTTGAGGAAGGGACGACGCTTGAATCAGAATGTCGTCCAAGTAAGGTACTACAGCAATGCCCCTTGGTCTTAGCACAGCCAGAAGGGACCCTAGTACCTTTGTGAAAATCCTTGGAGCAGTGGCTAATCCGAAAGGAAGCGCCACGAACTGGTAATGCTTGTCCAGGAATGCGAACCTTAGGAACCGATGATGTTCCTTGTGGATAGGAATATGTAGATACGCATCCTTTAAATCCACCGTGGTCATGAATTGACCTTCCTGGATGGAAGGAAGAATAGTTCGAATGGTTTCCATCTTGAACGATGGAACCTTGAGAAACTTGTTTAAGATCTTGAGATCTAAGATTGGTCTGAACGTTCCCTCTTTTTTGGGAACTATGAACAGATTGGAGTAGAACCCCATCCCTTGTTCTCTTAATGGAACAGGATGAATCACTCCCATTTTTAACAGGTCTTCTACACAATGTAAGAATGCCTGTCTTTTTATGTGGTCTGAAGACAACTGAGACCTGTGGAACCTCCCCCTTGGGGGAAGTCCCTTGAATTCCAGAAGATAACCTTGGGAGACTATTTCTAGCGCCCAAGGATCCAGAACATCTCTTGCCCAAGCCTGAGCGAAGAGAGAGAGTCTGCCCCCCACCAGATCCGGTCCCGGATCGGGGGCCAACCTTTCATGCAGTCTTGGTAGCAGTGGCAGGTTTCTTGGCCTGCTTTCCCTTGTTCCAGCCTTGCATTGGTCTCCAAGCTGGCTTGGCTTGAGAAGTATTACCCTCTTGCTTAGAGGACGTAGTACCTCGGGCTGGTCCGTTTCTACGAAAGGGACGAAAATTAGGTTTATTTTTTGCCTTGAAAGGCCGATCCTGAGGAAGGGCGTGGCCCTTACCCCCAGTGATATCAGAGATAATCTCTTTCAAGTCAGGGCCAAACAGCGTTTTCCCCTTGAAAGGAATGTTAAGTAGCTTGTTCTTGGAAGACGCATCAGCCGACCAAGATTTCAACCAAAGCGCTCTGCGCGCCACAATAGCAAACCCAGAATTCTTAGCCGCTAACCTAGCCAATTGCAAAGTGGCGTCTAGGGTGAAAGAATTAGCCAATTTGAGAGCATTGATTCTGTCCATAATCTCCTCATAAGGAGGAGAATCACTATCGACCGCCTTTATCAGCTCATCGAACCAGAAACATGCGGCTGTAGCGACAGGGACAATGCATGCAATTGGTTGTAGAAGGTAACCCTGCTGAACAAACATCTTTTTAAGCAAACCTTCTAATTTTTTATCCATAGGATCTTTGAAAGCACAACTATCCTCTATGGGTATAGTGGTGCGTTTGTTTAAAGTGGAAACCGCTCCCTCGACCTTGGGGACTGTCTGCCATAAGTCCTTTCTGGGGTCGACCAAAGGAAACAATTTTTTAAATATGGGGGGAGGGACGAAAGGAATACCGGGCCTTTCCCATTCTTTATTAACAATGTCCGCCACCCGCTTGGGTATAGGAAAAGCTTCTGGGAGCCCCGGCACCTCTAGGAACTTGTCCATTTTACATAGCTTCTCTGGGATGACCAACTTGTCACAATCATCCAGAGTGGATAATACCTCCTTAAGCAGAATGCGGAGATGTTCCAACTTAAATTTAAATGCAATCACATCAGGTTCAGCCTGTTGAGAAATGTTCCCTGAATCAGTAATTTCTCCCTCAGACAAAACCTCCCTGGCCCCATCAGACTGGGTTAGGGGCCCTTCAGAGATATTAGTATCAGCGTTGCCATGCTCTTCAGTATCTAAAACAGAGCAGCCGCGCTTACGCTGACAAGTGTTCATTTGGGCTAAAATGTTTTTGACAGAATTATCCATTACAGCCGTTAATTGTTGCATAGTAAGGAGTATTGGCGCGCTAGATGTACTAGGGGCCTCCTGAGTGGGCAAGACTCGTGTAGACGAAGGAGGGAATGATGCAGTACCATGCTTACTCCCCTCACTTGAGGAATCATCTTGGGCATCATTGTCATTATCACATAAATCACATTTATTTAAATGAATAGGAATTCTGGCTTCCCCACATTCAGAACACAGTCTATCTGGTAGTTCAGACATGTTAAACAGGCATAAACTTGATAACAAAGTACAAAAACGTTTTAAAATAAAACCGTTACTGTCACTTTAAATTTTAAACTGAACACACTTTATTACTGCAATTGCGAAAAAACATGAAGGAATTGTACAAAATTCACCAAATTTTCACCACAGTGTCTTAAAGCCTTAAAAGTATTGCACACCAAATTTGGAAGCTTTAACCCTTAAAATAACGGAACCGGAGCCGTTTTAAACTTTAACCCCTTTACAGTCCCTGGTATCTGCTTTGCTGAGACCCAACCTAGCCCAAAGGGGAATACGATACCAAATGACGCCTTCAGAAAGTCTTTTCTAAGTATCAGAGCTCCTCACACATGCGACTGCATGCCATGCCTCTCAAAAACAAGTGCGCCACACCGGCGCGAAAATGAGGCTCTGCTTATGCTTTGGGAAAGCCCCTAAGGAATAAGGTGTCTAATACAGTGCCTGCCGATATTCTTATATCAAAATACCCAGATAAAATGATTCCTCAAGGCTAAATATGTGTTAATAATGAATCGATTTAGCCCAGAAAAGTCTACAGTCTTAATAAGCCCTTGTGAAGCCCTTATTTATGATCGTAATAAACATGGCTTACCGGATCCCATAGGGAAAATGACAGCTTCCAGCATTACATCGTCTTGTTAGAATGTGTCATACCTCAAGCAGCAAGAGACTGCATACTGTTCCCCCAACTGAAGTTAGTAGCTCTCAACAGTCCTGTGTGGAACAGCCATGGATTTTAGTTACGGTTGCTAAAATCATTTTCCTCATACAAACAGAAATCTTCATCTCTTTTCTGTTTCTGAGTAAATAGTACATACCAGCACTATTTCAAAATAACAAACTCTTGATTGAATAATAAAAACTACAGTTAAACACTAAAAAACTCTAAGCCATCTCCGTGGAGATGTTGCCTGTACAACGGCAAAGAGAATGACTGGGGTAGGCGGAGCCTGGGAGGGATCATGTGACCAGCTTTGCTGGGCTCTTTGCCATTTCCTGTTGGGGAGGAGAATATCCCACAAGTAAGGATGACGCCGTGGACCGGACACACCTATGTTGGAGAAACTATATTTATTTTTTGATGAGTACATATTGTGATTTCATTGTTTTGATTCTTAAAAAATACTACAAACACAAATAAAAACAACTTTTTGTGGCTTTATTATTTTAAAAAAAGCAGTATTTAATTAAACAATATGTGTAAATCACTAAATAAACACATGTAATTAGGGCAATTTCTAGTTACAATGAGGAATAAAAACACTACTAAGCAGCATTTTCATTAAAACAACTCTACTTTGTTGATCTAAATTCATGTGCAGTGTTTTTGTAACAGTTTTCGTCTGATTTTGCAGTAATCAGGGCTTGATGAATGACCCAGCTTGGCTAAACAGCATTCCACTGATTGAGCATCATTCTAGTAGTGACATCTGGAAACATTCATGCTGTTTCTAAGGAGAACACTTTTTCCTCAGCTGTGGCAGGAAGCACTTGCGAGACGCTCCCTTAAGCTGCACATTAGCTTTCTCTCTTGTCTCTACCCCCAAAAGCCAAGCTAGGCTGAGACTGCAAAGCCGGAAAGTGCTGTGCCCTTATAAGTTGGGGGAGGGGGTAACAAAAACTCTTTTTTCCATTAATATTATTTAATAAGGAGTCGTCAGTTTAATCCAGAAGAATCAGTAGTAGTCTCCTACCCTGAGGCTGTGCTTCTGCTGTAAAGTTCCTGTTTCCAGTCTTATGATATAGTGTGTCATCTGCTGTTCTGGAGGAGAGAAGCTTCAGACACTTTGGGGGACCATGCCATGTGTGCTCGGTCTGTCTGACCTGCTGTGTATAGAGGCACCAGCAGGGAGTGCTTCCTAGGATGATGACCTGCTGGCTATCATGGCGAATGGGACTGGCAGTACTATGCTAAAGTGTGTGGTGGTCGGGGATGGTGCAGTGGGCAAAACTTGCTTGTTGATGAGCTATGCCAATGATGCATTTCCAGAGGAGTATGTACCTACTGTGTTTGATCACTATGCAGGTAAGTCTTCGTTTTACATGTGCATTGTAGGTTGCCACCTGGCTACTGATTGCCATGATTGCAGGGTTATCTGGGATTGTCACCACTCTCGCTGCCAACTCCATCCACATGGACAATAGATCTCTTGTCTGCACATCACACCCTGTTGGTCCTGAAAATCAGGGAATCACTGGAGTAATTGCATTCAGATTTAACCTTTATGGCCAAACAATCTTACATTCCCCATTTTAACAGATTCCACTCGAAACCATTGCAAAATAAATATCTTTCTTCATAAACCTGACCTGGAGTTTTAATTTGTTTAGTGGGTTTTTTTTTAACATCTTATTTGCTAGAAGACTGTAAGTTGTTGTACAGCAATATATTAAAGCCTTCTGGTAGGTAAAGGGTTAATAAAATCAGTATCTGTGTTGGCCATTAAAGTCACCATATCTTGCTTGGTAAGCAGGATCTCTGTGCTCAGTTATACAGAAAAGCTTTATAAGGCTGGACGATATGTGAGGAGCCCACTGACTAAGGGATCTGTTTATTATAGGATAGCTGGACAGGTGTATGAAATCTTGCCAGTGATCTTCCTAGTAATTCTGCAGCAGGGAAGTGTCACAGACTGAGAAAGTAATTCACAAAGCAACTTCCTTCCCACGTTTTATAATTATAAATATGAATCACTTTCTTGCAAAATCAAACATTTTGTTACTAAAAGAATCTGAAATAGAAACTATGTATAAAACATTTTACAAATTTGTAGGTAGATCTCTTTTTGTTATTATGTAACTGACCTCTATAACTCACACATGCTTGTCAGAAGTATTTGTTGCACATGGAAATACAGAATTGAGAAGTTTTGTGTTAGATTGGGTATATGTTGGACAAATATCTTGGCCTTCTTATTTTACTAAATATATAACCTGAAATAAAGTTTTATGATTCAGTATGAATGTTTAAAAAAATGTATTTAAAAAAAATAAAAAAAAAAATAGGTAAAATACTCTTACTTTAGAGCAATTTATTTTTAAACAAAATCTTTCATGACGTTTTAACCCTTTTAAAGTGTTTTAACACATAGTTAAAGTTGTTTAAGGAGTAGCATACTTGTATATCCACCCATCACTGTCCATATCCTGCTAAGGAAAGGCGCATGATCTCTCCTGGTTTGAATGCACAGTAACAAAACATTTAATATTTAAAGGGACGTGAAGTCCAATTTCTTTTCTTCTATGATTCAAATAGAGAATACAATTTTCTAATGTACTTCTATTATCTAATTTGCTTTATTCGCTTGGTATTATTTGTTGTTGAATAAGCAGCAATGCACTTCTGGGAGCTAGCTTAATGCATTGAGAAAGCCAATAACATGAGGCATATATGTGCAGCCACCAATTAGCAGCTCCTAAATCTACCTAGTTATCCTTTTAAACCAAGGATATCAAAAGAATATAAAACAAATTAGATAATAGAAGTCAATTGGAAAGTTATTTAAAATCGTATGCTTTATCTGAATCATGAAATAAAAAATATGGGTTTTATGTCCCTTTAATAAAAATTCCTTTAACAAAAACATGTTTATATGCATTTAAAGGGACATTGTTATGCATTAATGCAGGAAATAGTTATGCATTGAATACAAAGATTAGCTTGATAGTAATAGGTAGATGTATTAATGGTTTAAATAACAAAGAAATAAGTGTCATGTTCTACTGTCCATAAAATAATGGTTGCAGACATATTGTAATCTTGTCTAATCTTCTTTGCTGGGGCCATTTAGGGACAGATATAAATGTCTTAGAGTGTAAGCAATGACTGTGTGGAATGTAACAGGGTTTAAAGTGATAGTAAATGTTATTTGTGAAACAGTAGGATTTACCAATCATACAAATAAAGTGACTTTCAGTCATGAAGTATAAAATACTTTATGCTGAAAGTTCCTTTATTTGTCTGTAGTGACTGCCACGCTGAGCACCTCAGGACCTGCAAAGGCAAAACGCTATTTTGTTGTGAGGTGACTTTTCCACCGCTTAGCCAAAAACAATGCGGGCCAGCTGGCGCCATTCCGGATAGCTAGCATGATATTGGCTAAGACCACCTCACAGCACAATAGTGTTCTGCCGTGGGCTGCCTGAGGGGCTCAAGCACTGCGTATGCTTCAGGCAAATAAAGAAACTTTCAGCATGAAGTATTTTATACTTCATGACTGAAAGTCCCCTTTATTTGTTCCACTGGTAAATCAGTGTTTCACAAACGCTAGGATTTGCTATCACTTTAAAGAAACATGAAAGTCAAAATTAAAAGGCCATAATAGTTGAAGCAATGACATGCTCTAACAAATTAGAGCATATACATTTTCTACTATTATGGCCCTTTAAAGGACCTGTCAATGTCTGATGAAATCAAGTATAACTAAAGTACCATTGTATAGTCAAGCTAAATAGAATCAATCTGAAGCATATTTTATATAAATGAATTATAATTTGAATGAAAACATAATTTAAAACTACAGCTTCTTCCATTTTGCCTCCGCCCCTGGCCAGGGGAGGATTTGCCTCACAGTTATTGACAACGGTTTCCAGCAAATCAGTAGTGTTAAATTGCATACTATATCCAATGTACGCATGCGCGTGGTCCCACATGGTCACGTGACTCCCCCTGTGCGTACATGAATTTAAGCACAGCATGAAAGGGAGCAGCTCGGCTGTATCAGCAATAAAGCTGGAGCTGTTCCCTTTCATTTCAGTTGCACCTGTTTCTCCCTTATAAGCTTTTATCACTATTTGCCAGCAGGCAGGTGCTTTTCTGCCTATATGAGCAGTGCACAGTCTTTTATGTGCACTGCTCCACCAAGAAGCGTGGCCCTGTTTTGCTGGTGACGTCACGTGTGATGTCACCACTTCTAGTCGGACATGTGTAGAGGAGGAAAACTGCATATACGTATATGCAGTTTTCATTAGGCAACATCACCCACGTGACCCTGTACGGGGAAGGTAAAAATATTTTCAAAACAATTGTTTTCAATGAGGTCGCATTTTAACCATGTACAGCTCTAAATTATTATTTTAACTTTGTGCACACATTTATTCTGATAACTTGGAGTGTTGACTGGTCCTTTAACCTTTTTATTCTTCAGAAAGAGTGTGCAATTTTTGAGGAGGCTATTCAAATTGTATTATTTTGGTATGCTAAGTCAACAAGCATATCTTGGTAGGCTCAGGAGCTGCATTGCACTACTGAGTTATTGGCTCACCCATGGACACAGGAACCCAAATAAATCCTGGGGGGATCGCATTTTTACTGGCAGTGTATTATTTTTCAGTAAACTGGGAATTGTCTCCTGCCCCTCTGATTTGCAGGCCCTAGCTGCACGGCATTCTGGAACTTATAGTTCCCAGATGTGCAGCCTAAAGAAGGCCCAGCCACACCAGACAATTTTTTCTACCTCCTATCACTGTGCATCTGTGCAATTATGTCACTAAATTCCATATATGTTGCAAAAACTTGTGAAATGCAGTGATGGAAGTACCCGCATGCGCAATGATAGAGGAAGTAAAATTCATCGGGGAGAAAAATTCCTCTCCGTATGCCTCACAATTTTTACACGCTAACTGCGCCTCCTATTAGCATGGCCAGGGCACTGTGAAGACCAGATTAGTGCGGCTCTCACCTGCAGCATTTAAACATTAACATTTGTTTTAACGAATATTCAGTATTCACTTTGTTTTAAACTAAACGAATACCAAAAAAGTGCAGCCAATGAATATTTAGGGAAACAAATTCTCCTAAATATTCGTTATGCAAAAATGACTAAACAAATTTTTAGCGGCTGCATATGTCTAGTGCACAGTAAAAACTGTCAATATATCAGTGACCGCCTTTACTAGATGCATATAAATAAAAAATATTTCTAATCAAAATTAAATCTTACTGGCATCCATTTTGTTTTCTATTAGAATATCATTTTCTGCCTTATCACAGTGATTTGTACCAGTAAACCTTCTGTTGAATTTACAAGTAGCTGGAACAGATTGACACCATATTTGTTTGTTTTTTTTGTTTTGTTTTTTTTCTTGTTGCAAACTAACTAGGAATTCTTCAACCGTTCTTTGTTGTGCTACTTAAATGCTGATTCACTTTGTCAAAAGAGGGAACAAATGTACAACTCATTTAGCTAACTTGCATTTTCTGCAGTACGTGTTGTGAAAATGCAGAAGGACCAACTTGTATTTCAGCACTCAGGTTACCAGAATAAGATGAAAACCTTTCTCACTGGCCAGTTCTGATTGAAAGGCACATTGTCAGCCAATTGCTAATTATATGTTAGTTTGCAACGTCACATTTAAATAATCCTAACGTGCATTATTTTTAAAGGGCCAGACACTTATGTACAAGGATGATAGATCATTGAGTGAGTGAGTAAGTAGTTATAGTAAAGCATGCATTTTACTAGAAACAATTTAGTCATTTTATGTTTTAAAATAAAGTATCTGCTCCAACTACACATCAGTGAATAATGATATGAGAATAACTTGTAGTGTAAATTATACAACCATTTGGACTTTAACAGCAGAACAAGCAACGGCTGATCACTCATCCATCAGCTAAAAATATCACCAGAGGCTCCAAGAAAGTCACGAGATAGGGACATTATTTATCACCCTAAGCCTTTATGTCATCATTAGAGCCTATATGAAATAATGACTGAATTATACCTGAGTGCAATGCTCCTGCCTAGTGACCCTTAAAGGAACAGTGTACTCAAATGTTTTCTCCTTTTTAAACTGATAGTAAAGCAGCTGTTAGTTGGCAATGTATTTTTAACCCTTAATGAGGTTTTTCCCAGTTTCCATGCTTAAATGACACAAGATATGTTGTCGTTTGCTCACTGTTGGTTTCACGTGAATTGTCCGCTCTCTTTTTCAGTGCACCCATACATATTATGCACCATTTAACAGACAAACCGGCCTTTCTATTGATACCCTGTAGGGGCCTGGTTTTCAAACCTGTCCTCAGGCCTCACTAACAGGCCAGATTTTGAAGATATCTGAACTAGAGCACAGGTGAAATAATCAGCGAATTAGTAAATATTATTATTTTAACCTCATCTCACACAAGGTAATCCTGAAAATCTGGCATGTTAGGGAGGCCTGAGACAGGTTTGAAAACCAGTGCTATAGGAGTATATCGAATAACAATAAATAGGAAATAAGAGGGACAAAACTTTTTTTTTTGTCATGATTCAGATAGAGCATACAACTTTCCAATTTACTTCTTATTTATTTTCTTATCTTTTGTTGAAAAGCAGGAATGTAAGCTAAGGAGTGTGCACGTTTCTGCAGCACTATATTGCAGCAGTTTTGCAAACAATGTTATACATCCGCAAGAGCACTAGATGGCAGCGCTATTTCCTGTCATGTAGTGCTTCAGGCATGTGCACGCTACCTATCTCAAGATATCGCTTCAACAAAGAGTAACATGAGAATGAAGCAAATTTGATAATAGAAGTAAAATGGAAACGTTTCTTAAAATTGTATTCTCTATCTGAATAATGAAATAAAAATTGTTGAATTTCATGTCCCTTTTTAATACGTGAAATGGGAAATATATTCTGCCCTTTATTCACAGTGATTGAATACACAGTAACTGTGCTGCTGCTGCTGGCTTTGCGGCACTGCAGAAATGGCAGTCACACAGACAAAGAGAGGCGCACTAACAGCCGAGGGCACAGCCACCGTACTGGGTACGGCACTGCAGAAATGGCAGTCACACAGACAAAGAGAGGCGCACTAACAGCCGAGGGCACAGCCACCGTACTGGGTACGGCACTGCAGAAATGGCAGTCACACAGACAAAGAGAGGCGCACTAACAGCCGAGGGCACAGCCACCGTACTGGGTACGACACTGCAGAAATGGCAGTCACACAGACAAAGAGAGGCGCACTAACAGCCGAGGGCACAGCCACCGTACTGGGTACGGCACTGCAGAAATGGCAGTCACACAGACAAAGAGAGGCGCACTAACAGCCGAGGGCACAGCCACCGTACTGGGTACGACACTGCAGAAATGGCAGTCACACAGACAAAGAGAGGCGCACTAACAGCCGAGGGCACAGCGACCGTACTGGGTACGGCACTGCAGAAATGGCAGTCACACAGACAAAGAGAGGCGCACTAACAGCCGAGGGCACAGCCACCGTACTGGGTACGACACTGCAGAAATGGCAGTCACACAGACAAAGAGAGGCGCACTAACAGCCGAGGGCACAGCCACCGTACTGGGTACGGCACTGCAGAAATGGCAGTCACACAGACAAAGAGAGGCGCACTAACAGCCGAGGGCACAGCCACCGTACTGGGTACGACACTGCAGAAATGGCAGTCACACAGACAAAGAGAGGCGCACTAACAGCCGAGGGCACAGCGACCGTACTGGGTACGGCACTGCAGAAATGGCAGTCACACAGACAAAGAGAGGCGCACTAACAGCCGAGGGCACAGCCACCGTACTGGGTACGGCACTGGTCCTTCAGGGCTAAATCACCAGCAGCACCGTACCCTGTACAGCGCTGGTCATTAAGGGCTTAAACTTAATTAAAAGGCAGCTTAAAGGGATGTTAAACACTTATTGTCTGGCTATACAATTATATATCGGTCAAGTCTAAACATTTTAAAGAGACATTAAACTCCTCATGATTTTGTGTAAAAAAATATGTGCTTGTCCCTTGCTCTCTGGAGAGGCCAAAAAGAAAATGAGCTAACCTAGGTTTTCAAAATGCTGCAAACTACCTTAACCAGGTATTTGGTTTTCAACATTTGCAGGTTAAAGAATTAAAGGGACAGTCTAGTCAAAAATAAACTTTCATGAGACAGATCGGGCATGTAATATTTTAAACAACTTTCCAATTTACTTTTATCATCAATTTAGCTTTGTTCTTTTGGTATTCTTACTTGAAAGTTGAACCTAGGTAGGCTCATATGATGATTTCTTAGCCTTTGAAGGACGCCTCCTTATCTGAATGCATTTTGAATTTTTTTCACAACTAGAGAGCGTTAGTTTGTGTGCCATATAGATAACATTGTGCTCACACCCATAGTTACCTGGGAGTCAGTACTGATTGGCTAAAATGCAAGTCTGTCAGAGGAACTGAGATAAGGGGGCAGTTTGCAGAGGCTTAGATACCAGGTAATCACAGAGGTAAAAAGTGTATTAATATAACTGCTGGTTATGCAAAACTGGGGAATGGGTAATAAAGGGATGCTCTATCTTTTTAAACAATAAAAATGTTGGTGTAGACTGTCCCTTTAACTTTTTGGCCTCCTATAGAGAGTTGGAAAAGCTCTTGGTGTTAAATGTTATTTTAAGCCAAATTAATATCCTGTTTGCTGCAAATGTTTTTCAAAACCCAAACTCCACCCACCATTAGCCTTATTTGGTGCAGCCAACACTGGGTTGAGTCTGCAGATACTGTTCATTATGTTGTTATCAAGTGCATTGTGTTGCAGTTCTTATCTGATATATTTAGTGAATGTTATGAAGCCGGATTAGCTTTGAGAAGTTAGCAGAATACATTTCCAGTTATGAGATTTAGAAAATCAAATTGCATGAAAAGGAAGCAAAATAAATAATGAAAGTACATTGCATAGTTGTACTGCGTATAACTAAACATTTTATATAAAAATCTCAGTGTTTACTGTTCCTTTAATAATACATTTTGTTTCAATCTGGAAAAAAAGTCATCTGACTTGCTAAACCACTGCACCAGTAAAAAGTTTCAGTATGGCTGTATTGCTGTTCATTCCTATGCTGTGTTATTGTCTCTGCTTTTGTACATATGGGACCAATGTGCAGGCCCTTAGCTATGAGAATCACAGCTGTCAATTTAGTGAATTAAATGAATATCTTTCAAATAGAGCATAAAATAATAATAAAACAAACATTTTACTACAGTTATCAAATGTATTTTTCTCTCTTGGTAAAGACATTCATAGGGAGGCTTAGTGTGCAGGTGACTAAATGGCAGTAGTGTTTGCAACAATGTTTGTAACCATGTCCTACATTGTTGCAAACACAACTGCAAATTTTGTAGCAAATGTTTTCTGTTTTTTTAAAGGGACAGTCTAGTCCAAAACAAACTTTCATTAATCAGATAGAAGTAAATTGTTTAAAATGACATGCCCTATCTCCAATTTTGCTTTGTTCTCTTTAGTTGAAAGCTAAATCTAGGAGGTTCATATGCTAATTTCTAATCCCTTGAAGGGCCACCTCTTAGCTCAGGGCACTTTGACTGTTTTTTACCACTAGAGGGTGTTGGTTCATGTGTTTATATAGATAACACTGTGCTCATGCACGTGGAGTTCCTAGGAGCCAGCACTGATTGGCTAAAATGCAAGTCTGTCAAAAGAACTGAAATAAGGGGTAGTTTTCAGAGTTTTAGATACAAGATAATCAGAGGTAAAAAGTTTATTAAAATAATTGTGTTGGTTACGCAAAACAGGGGAATGGATAATAAATGGATTATCTTTCTTTTAAAACAATTATTCTGATGTAAACTGTCCCTTTTTTAAATTGCATGTGGTATATGAAATATAAGTTTTATTTTCACTGTCATGCCGTGTTTACATTGACCACATGAAATATAGTCATGAGAATACATGTAATGGGATATTCTCCTCTTTCCAATGAAATGCCTTCTATGTGTATTCAGAAGAAGAGTTCTAATACGAATGAAACAGGCTGTCTAGCAGTGATTTCTGTATTTGTGGCAATCACCCTATTAAGAGATCACTGTGTTAAAACTGTATTTGAAGCAAAAAGTCAGATTTTGCATATCTTACCCAGAATCCTCTTGTGCATTGGTAACAATGTATATGGAGTTTTACTGTGGAAAAGCAACAATCGGGGATACCTAGATGTGCTAATTTCCTATGAGATATATATATATATATATATATATATATATATATATATATATATATACATACACATACATAGACAACACATCCCATGACCCTGCTACATGCTCAGCCCTGGGTGCTTACAGGCAGGTAACTCCAGACAGGTCTGGGGGCTAGAACCATAGGGAAAATTACAAAACAAATTTAATACAGCACATAGAGAAAGTCCAGCACTCACTTGCAAGCTCTCAGCTAAGATTACAAGCAAAAATGGAAGGGTTAGTTACCGCATCTGGCCAAATGGTACAAGCTCAGGTACCACGTCAAGGTCCTCTGGGGACAGCACAGCTTCCTGTGAGCACCCAGGGCTGTGCATTTTGCAGGGTCATGGGATGTGTGTCCAGTCTGAGAGTACAGTCTCCTTCCATGTTTTGTATATGTCTAGGGTGATTACATAAGCCTGTGCACCCTTCACTTGTCCCTTGAAAGCTTGCATTGTGTGGCTGTTTTAGGGTCCCAGGTTTTGGAAGGGACCTTGACTTGGTACTTGGTATATATTGTATATATGTTATTGTTTTTTCTTTTGAAATTTAACTACAGCACCTCTATTGCAAATCCCATAGACCAGGGTTTCTTAACGTGGCCCAGCCATAGATGGTACTAAAGGTCTCCGTATTGATTTTGCACTGTTGGGAATCCACTGCTGGTATTTTCTGCACCTCTATTGGCGTGAGGTTGCAGTTGACAGAAGCATAAGTAGTAAACAGCTCAGTAACTATCATTTGTGTATGGATTTTGATCTTTGCCACTGTGTCTAGTGTGGGTTTGAAGCACATGGACACACAAAGAATCAACCTGGATTGATAGTTCTCCAAGAAGTTATAGTAATTGAAACTGTACAGTTGAGTGTATTCACGGTGGGCATCTGCTTAAAGTTTGACTAATGCAATGTGTCGCCCCCCCTTCCCAAACAAAGAAACTAAATCAGAATAGTGGGAAAACTAATATTTAGTTAAACAACCTCCAATGCAGAGTTTAACAGGCAGTATACACAGTGCTGCAATTAAGCATAGGGTAAATTCGGGTCAAGCACACAGTTGTGGATAGGAGATCCAGGGATCAGATTTGTATGTGTACACTGTATTAACAGACAGACTGTAATACCATCTGGGAAATATTTTTCT
The DNA here is from genome assembly GCF_027579735.1 of Bombina bombina. Taxonomy (NCBI): domain Eukaryota; kingdom Metazoa; phylum Chordata; class Amphibia; order Anura; family Bombinatoridae; genus Bombina; species Bombina bombina. The sequence continues at coordinate 1,081,281,238 of NC_069502.1, read as the reverse complement.
CACTTGGCACATGTTATTTCTGCTGGCAGCTGGTGGATATAGTCACAGTATATAGGACGACTTTATTACATACATTCAGTATTTCTAGGATTATGTGGCCAAATGTGTGTGAAAAATCAGAATATAAGAATATTTTACCTGGGGTGTTTTTTGTTCTGTATCTTGCTTTTTCATGAACTCCTTTTAATTATAGCTATGAGGAACAACATTGTATTTTCTGTGTTATAGGGCATATTTAAAAGAGACGGTTGTGCATTTACCTCGTATGCTATTATTTTTATTTTTTTGGTTAATGTAATATGTAGTGTACACTTAAAGGGACAGTCAACTCCAGATTTTTTGTTGTTTAAAAAGATAGATAATCCCTTAATTACCAATTTCCCAGTTTTGCATAACCAACACAGTTATAATTATACACGTTTTACCTCTGTAATTACCTTGGATCTAAGCCTCAGCAGACTGCACCCTTATTTCAATTCTTTTGACAGACTTGCATTTTAGCCAATCAGGGCTGTTTCCATGGTAAATTCACGTGCATGAGCTCAATGTTATCTATATGAAACACATGAACTAATGCCCTCTAGTGGTGAAAAACTATCAAAATGCATTTAGATTAGAGGTGGCCTTCAAGGTCTAAGAAATTAGCACATGAACATCCTAGGTTCAGCTTTCAACTAAGAATACCAAGAGAACAAAGCAAAATTGGTGATAAAGTAAATTGGAAAGTTGTTTAAAATGACATGCCCTATCTGAATCATGAAGAGTTTTTTTTTTTTTTTTTGGACTTGACTGTCCCTTTAATAGTGTATCTTTTATTTATTTATATATATATATATATATATATATATATATATATATATATATATATATATATATATATATATATATATATATATATATATATATATATATATATATATACATACATACATAGTCACCAAAAGTATGTAAACAATCCTACTAATTATCAAGTTCAGATGTTTCAGCCACACTGTGATGTACAGGGTTAACTAACCCTGTACCAGTCACCAGTTTAGCACAGAAAGGGTTAACAGATCCTTTCCACCTTATCCAGTTTGTCACAGTCTAGCCACTCCATGCAGGTCTGTAACTTTGTCTAGTGGGTGCAAGGGTTAAATAAACACTCTCTAGTCTTTGCGAAACCTAGAAAAAATGTCCCTCCCTTTAATGCCACCTACACTAAACAATCTCTGCTGCCACCACCTTAAGATTTATTATAAGCTGAATCCTAAGGAAATATCCAGACTAAAAGAGTAAAACACAATTTGGCAAAAATCTATCTAAAATACACAGTACTTATTATTACTAGTCTCTCCAGTAACGTGATTCAAATATTAGACAAAGACAAAAACCTATTAAAGGAACATTTATTATAAACAAAAAAGAGTCACAGTGCATTTAGAGAAAAAAGTGGAGTTAACAAACAATTACACACAGTGAATGGTTTTTAACCCCTTAACGACCAACGACGTATGGGGTACGTCCTGCAAAAAAATGCAGTTAATGACCAAGGACGTACGTCGTTGGTCTTTGAAAGCAGTGGAAGCGATCCTGATCACTTCCAACTGCTTTCATGTTATAGCAGTGATGCCTCGATATTGAGGCATCCTGCTATAACATTTTTTAGCCCACCGATGAAGAGAGAGCCACCCTGTGGCCCTCTCTGTATCGGCCATCAATGGCCATGTTCGTTGGTGGGTGGGAGCTGATCCAGGGAGGCGGGTGGGCGGCCATCGGTGGGGAAGGGGGCGAGATCGAGTGTGAGCGGGTGCGCACACGTGAGCGGGTGCGCGCGCGGGCGGGTGGGAACCCTACACTATGGAACAAATGTTAAGTGGTACACGGTGGGAGAGAGGGTGGGAACATTACAAATTAACTTGTAATTTAACGATCTGAGGGGGGGGCAGCTACACTACAGAAAATATAATTTTTATAATAATAAAATATAATAAAAAACATATTTGATTTCAAACTGGGTACTGGCAGACAGCTGCCAGTACCCAATATGGCGCATAATAAGGCAGAGAGGGGGATTAGAGAGCTGTTTGGGGGGGATCAGGGAGGTTGGGGGCTAATGGGGGATCCTACAGAGCAGAATTATCTTTTTTTTTTTTTTTTAAATCCCAAAAAACTCTTATTTTAGTACTGGCAGACTTACTGCCAGTACTTAAGATGGCGGGGACAATTGTGGGGTGGGGGAGGGAAGAGAGCTGTTTGGGAGGGATCAGGGGGTGTGATGTGTCATGTGGGAGGTTGATACCTACACTAAAGCTAAAATTAACCCTGCAAGCTCCCTAATTAACCCCTTCAATGCTGGGCATTATACACGTGTGGTGCGCAACGGCATTTAGCTGCCTTCTAATTACCAAAAAGCAAAGCCAAAGCCATATATGTCTGCTATTTCTGAACAAAGGGGATCCCAGAGAAGCTTTTACAACCATTTATGCCATAATTGCACAAGCTGTTTGTAAATAATTTCAGTGAGAAACCTAAAATTGTGAAAAATGTAACGCTTTATTTTTATTTGTTAGCATTTGGCGGTGAAATGGTGGCATGAAATATACCAAAATGGGCCTAGATCAATACTTTGGGTTGTCTACTACATTATACTAAAGCTAAAATTAACCCTAAAAGCTCCCTACAAGCTTCCTAATTAACCCCTTCAATGCTGGGCATAATACATGTGTGGTGCGCAGTGGCATTTTGCGGCCTTCTAAATACCAAAAAGCAATGCCAAAGCCATATATGTCTGGAATTTCTGAACAAAGGGGATCCCAGAGAAGCATTTACAACCATTTGTGCCATAATTGCACAAGTTGTTTGTAAATAATTTCAGTGAGAAACCTAAAGTTTGTGAAAAAGTGAACAATTTTTTTTATTTTATCGCATTTGGTAGTGAAATGGTGGCATGAAATATACCAAAATGGGCCTAGATCAATACTTTGGGATGTCTTCTAAAAAAAATATATGCATGTCAAGGGATATTCAGGGATTCCTGAAAGATATCAGTGTCCCAATGTAACTAGCGCTAATTTTGAAAAAAAGTGGTTTGGAAATAGCAAAGTGCTACTTGTATTTATGGCCCTATAACTTGCAAAAAAAGCAAAGCACATGTAAACATTGGGTATTTCTAAACTCAGGACAAAATTTAGAAACTATTTAGCATGGGTGTTTTTTGGTGGTTGTAGATGTGTAACAGATTTTGGGGGTCAAAGTTAGAAAAAGTGTGTTTTTTTCCCTCATATTTTATCATTTTTTTATAGTAAATTATAAGATATGATGAAAATAATGGTATCTTTAGAAAGTCCATTTAGTGGCGAGAAAAACGGTATATAATATGTGTGGGTACAGTAAATGAGTAAGAGGAAAATTACAGCTAAACACAAACGCTGCAGAAATGTAAAAATAGCCTTGGTCCCAAACGGACAGAAAAACATAATTTATGTAAGAACTTACCTGATAAATTCATTTCTTTCATATTAGCAAGAGTCCATGAGCTAGTGACGTATGGGATATACATTCCTACCAGGAGGGGCAAAGTTTCCCAAACCTCAAAATGCCTATAAATACACCCCTCACCACACCCACAATTCAGTTTAACGAATAGCCAAGAAGTGGGGTGATAAAAAAGTGCGAAAGCATATAAAATAAGGAATTGGAATAATTGTGCTTCATACAAAATCATAACCACCACAAAAAAAGGGCGGGCCTCATGGACTCTTGCTAATATGAAAGAAATGAATTTATCAGGTAAGTTCTTACATAAATTATGTTTTCTTTCATGTAATTAGCAAGAGTCCATGAGCTAGTGACGTATGGGATAATGACTACCCAAGATGTGGATCTTTCCACACAAGAGTCACTAGAGAGGGAGGGATAAAATAAAGACAGCCAATTCCTGCTGAAAATAATCCACACCCAAAATAAAGTTTAACGAAAAACATAAGCAGAAGATTCAAACTGAAACCGCTGCCTGAAGTACTTTTCTACCAAAAACTGCTTCAGAAGAAGAAAATACATCAAAATGGTAGAATTTAGTAAAAGTATGCAAAGAGGACCAAGTTGCTGCTTTGCAGATCTGGTCAACCGAAGCTTCATTCCTAAACGCCCAGGAAGTAGATACTGACCTAGTAGAATGAGCTGTAATTCTCTGAGGCGGAATTTTACCCGACTCAACATAGGCAAGATGAATTAAAGATTTCAACCAAGATGCCAAAGAAATGGCAGAAGCTTTCTGGCCTTTCCTAGAACCGGAAAAGATAACAAATAGACTAGAAGTCTTACGGAAAGATTTCGTAGCTTCAACATAATATTTCAAAGCTCTAACAACATCCAAAGAATGCAACGATTTCTCCTTAGAATTCTTAGGATTAGGACATAATGAAGGAACCACAATTTCTCTACTAATGTTGTTGGAATTCACAACTTTAGGTAAAAATTCAAAAGAAGTTCGCAACACCGCCTTATCCTGATGAAAAATCAGAAAAGGAGACTCACAAGAAAGAGCAGATAATTCAGAAACTCTTCTAGCAGAAGAGATGGCCAAAAGGAACAAAACTTTCCAAGAAAGTAATTTAATGTCCAATGAATGCATAGGTTCAAACGGAGGAGCTTGAAGAGCTCCCAGAACCAAATTCAAACTCCAAGGAGGAGAAATTGACTTAATGACAGGTTTTATACGAACCAAAGCTTGTACAAAACAATGAATATCAGGAAGAATAGCAATCTTTCTGTGAAAAAGAACAGAAAGAGCAGAGATTTGTCCTTTCAAAGAACTTGCGGACAAACCCTTATCTAAACCATCCTGAAGAAACTGTAAAATTCTCGGTATTCTAAAAGAATGCCAAGAAAAATGATGAGAAAGACACCAAGAAATATAAGTCTTCCAGACTCTATAATATATCTCTCGAGATACAGATTTACGAGCCTGTAACATAGTATTAATCACGGAGTCAGAGAAACCTCTTTGACCAAGAATCAAGCGTTCAATCTCCATACCTTTAAATTTAAGGATTTCAGATCCTGATGGAAAAAAGGGCCTTGTGACAGAAGGTCTGGTCTTAACGGAAGAGTCCACGGTTGGCAAGAGGCCATCCGGACAAGATCCGCATACCAAAACCTGTGAGGCCATGCCGGAGCTACCAGCAGAACAAACGAGCATTCCTTCAGAATCTTGGAGATTACTCTTGGAAGAAGAACTAGAGGCGGAAAGATATAGGCAGGATGATACTTCCAAGGAAGTGATAATGCATCCACTGCCTCCGCCTGAGGATCCCGGGATCTGGACAGATACCTGGGAAGTTTCTTGTTTAGATGGGACGCCATCAGATCTATTTCTGGAAGTTCCCACATTTGAACAATCTGAAGAAATACCTCTGGGTGAAGAGACCATTCGCCCGGATGCAACGTTTGGCGACTGAGATAATCCGCTTCCCAATTGTCTACACCTGGGATATGAACCGCAGAGATTAGACAGGAGCTGGATTCCGCCCAAACCAAGATTCGAGATACTTCTTTCATAGCCAGAGGACTGTGAGTCCCTCCTTGATGATTGATGTATGCCACAGTTGTGACATTGTCTGTCTGAAAACAAATGAACGATTCTCTCTTCAGAAGAGGCCAAAACTGAAGAGCTCTGAAAATTGCACGGAGTTCCAAAATATTGATCGGTAATCTCACCTCCTGAGATTCCCAAACTCCTTGTGCCGTCAGAGATCCCCACACAGCTCCCCAACCTGTGAGACTTGCATCTGTTGAAATTACAGTCCAGGTCGGAAGCACAAAAGAAGCCCCCTGAATTAAACGATGGTGATCTGTCCACCATGTTAGAGAGTGTCGAACAATCGGTTTTAAAGATATTAATTGAGATATCTTCGTGTAATCCTTGCACCATTGCTTCAGCATACAGAGCTGAAGAGGTCGCATGTGAAAACGAGCAAAGGGGATCGCGTCCGATGCAGCAGTCATAAGACCTAGAATTTCCATGCATAAGGCTACCGAAGGGAATGATTGTGACTGAAGGTTTCGACAAGCTGTAATCAACTTTAGACGTCTCTTGTCTGTTAAAGACAGAGTCATGGACACTGAATCCATCTGGAAACCCAGAAAGGTTACCCTTGTCTGAGGAATCAAAGAACTTTTTGGTAAATTGATCCTCCAACCATGATCTTGAAGAAACAACACAAGTCGATTCGTATGAGATTCTGCTAAATGTAAAGACTGAGCAAGTACCAAGATATCGTCCAAATAAGGAAATACCACAATACCCTGTTCTCTGATTACAGACAGCAGGGCACCGAGAACCTTTGTAAAAATTCTTGGAGCTGTAGCTAGGCCAAACGGCAGAGCCACAAATTGGTAATGCTTGTCCAGAAACGAGAATCTCAGGAACTGATAATGATCTGGATGAATCAGAATATGCAGATATGCATCCTGTAAATCTATCGTGGACATATAATTCCCTTGCTGAACAAAAGGTAAGATAGTCCTTACAGTTACCATCTTGAACGTTGGTATCCTTACATAACGATTCAATATTTTTAGATCCAGAACTGGTCTGAAAGAATTCTCCTTCTTTGGTACAATGAAGAGATTTGAATAAAACCCCATCCCCTGTTCTGGAACTGGCATAATTACTCCAGTCAACTCTAGATCTGAAACACATTTCAGAAATGCTTGAGCTTTTACTGGATTTACTGGGACACGGGAAAGAAAAAATCTCTTTGCAGGAGGTCTCAACTTGAAACCAATTCTGTACCCTTCTGAAACAATGCTCTGAATCCAAAGATTGTGAACAGAATTGATCCAAATTTCCTTGAAAAAACGTAACCTGCCCCCTACCAGCTGAGCTGGAATGAGGGCCGCACCTTCATGTGGACTTAGAAGCAGGCTTTGCCTTTCTAGCTGGCTTGGATTTATTCCAGACTGGAGATGGTCTCCAAACTGAAACTGCTCCTGAGGATGAAGGATCAGGCTTTTGTTCTTTGTTGAAACGAAAGGAACGAAAACGATTATTAGCCCTGTTTTTACCTTTAGATTTTTTATCCTGTGGTAAAAAAGTTCCTTTCCCACCAGTAACAGTTGAAATAATGGAATCCAACTGAGAACCAAATAATTTGTTACCCTGGAAAGAAATGGAAAGTAAAGTTGATTTAGAAGCCATATCAGCATTCCAAGTTTTAAGCCATAAAGCTCTTCTAGCTAAAATAGCTAGAGACATAAACCTGACATCAACTCTGATAATATCAAAAATGGCATCACAGATAAAATTATTAGCATGCTGAAGAAGAATAATAATATCATGAGAATCACGATGTGTTACTTGTTGCGCTAAAGTTTCCAACCAAAAAGTTGAAGCTGCAGCAACATCAGCCAAAGATATAGCAGGTCTAAGAAGATTACCTGAACACAGATAAGCTTTTCTTAGAAAGGACTCAATTTTCCTATCTAGAGGATCCTTAAACGAAGTACCATCTGACGTAGGAATAGTAGTACGTTTAGCAAGGGTAGAAATAGCCCCATCAACTTTAGGGATCTTGTCCCAAAATTCTAATCTGTCAGACGGCACAGGATATAATTGCTTAAAACGTTTAGAAGGAGTAAATGAATTACCCAAATTATCCCATTCTTTGGAAATTACTGCAGAAATAGCATTAGGAACAGGAAAAACTTCTGGAATAACCACAGGAGCTTTAAATACCTTATCTAAACGTTTAGAATTAGTATCAAGAGGACCAGAATCCTCTATTTCTAAAGCAATTAGAACTTCTTTAAGTAAAGAACGAATAAATTCCATTTTAAATAAATATGAAGATTTATCAGCATCAACCTCAGAGACAGAATCCTCTGAACCAGAGGAGTCATCAGAATCAGAATGATGATGTTCATTTAAAAATTCATCTGTAGGGAGAGAAGTTTTAAAAGATTTTTTACGTTTACTAGAAGGAGAAATAACAGACATAGCCTTCTTTATGGATTCAGAAACAAAATCTCTTATATTATCAGGAACATTCTGCACCTTAGATGTTGAGGGAACTGCAACAGGCAATGGTACTTTACTAAAGGAAATATTATCTGCTTTAACAAGTTTGTCATGACAATCAATACAAACAACAGCTGGAGAAATAGCTACCAAAAGTTTACAGCAGATACACTTAGCTTTGGTAGATTCAGCACTTGACAGCGATTTTCCTGTAGTATCTTCTGGCTCAGATGCAACGTGAGACATCTTGCAATATGTAAGAGAAAAAACAACATATAAAGCAAAATTGATCAAATTCCTTAAATGACAGTTTCAGGAATGGGAAAGAATGCGAAAGAACAAGCTTCTAGCAACCAGAAGCAATAAAAAATGAGACTTAAATAATGTGGAGACAAAAGTGACGCCCATATTTTTTCGCGCCAAATAAGACGCCCACATTATTTGGCGCCTAAATGCTTTTTGGCGCCAAAAATGACGCCACATCCGGAACGCCGACATTTTTGGCGCGAAATAACGTCAAAGAATGACGCAACTTCCGGCGACACGTATGACGCCGGAAACGGAAATAGAATTTTTGCGCCAAAAAAGTCCGCGCCAAGAATGACGCAATAAAATGAAGCATTTTCAGCCCCCGCGAGCCTAACAGCCCACAGGGAAAAAGTCAAATTTTAAGGTAAGAAAAAATGGTCAAATCAAAATGCATTATCCCAAATATGAAACTGACTGTCTGAAAATAAGGAAAGTTGAACATTCTGAGTCAAGGCAAATAAATGTTTGAATACATATATTTAGAACTTTATAAACAAAGTGCCCAACCATAGCTTGGAGTGTCACAGAAAATAAGATTTACTTACCCCAGGACACTCATCTACATGTTGTAGAAAGCCAAACCAGTACTGAAACGAGAATCAGCAGAGGTAATGGTATATATAAGAGTATATCGTCGATCTGAAAAGGGAGGTAAGAGATGAATCTCTACGACCGATAACAGAGAACCTATGAAATAGACCCCTTAGAAGGAGATCACTGCATTCAAATAGGCGCAATACTCTCCTCACATCCCTCTGACATTCACTGCACGCTGAGAGGAAAACCGGGCTCCAACTTGCTGCGGAGCGCATATCAACGTAGAATCTAGCACAAACTTACTTCACCACCTCCATCGGAGGCAAAGTTTGTAAAACTGAATTGTGGGTGTGGTGAGGGGTGTATTTATAGGCATTTTGAGGTTTGGGAAACTTTGCCCCTCCTGGTAGGAATGTATATCCCATACGTCACTAGCTCATGGACTCTTGCTAATTACATGAAAGAAATGGAAAAGTGCTGTGGTCCTTAAGGGGTTAAATCAAAAAGGAGAAAATAAAGGAACCTATATAATTAACAGTTTCTGGACTGTCTACTCCAGATTTTTTTTTATTGTTTAAAAAGATAGATAATACCTTTTTTATTACCCATTCCCCAGTTTTGCATATCCAACATGGTTTATATTAATATATTTTTTTTACCTCTGTGATTACCTTGTATCAAATCCATTTGCAGACTGCCCCCTTATTTAATTTCTTTTGACAGACTTGCATTTTAGCCAATATGTGACCTCTCATAAGTAACTCAACAGACATGAGCACAATGTTATATATATGATACACATGAACTAACACCCTCTAGCTGTGGAAAGCTGTCAAATACATTCAGATAAGAGGAGACATTCAAGGGCTTAGAAATTAGCTTATGAGCCTACCTAGGTTTAGCTTTTAACTAATAATACCAAGAGATCAAATTTAAAGGGACATAAAACAAGTTGCGATAGAGACAAAATATAATATGTACTTTAATTACTTTACCTGCAAATTTATACTTTCTTTTAAGTTTCCAAAATGTACAGCTCTAACTCCCCCCCCCCCCCCCCCCACACACACACACATTTTCCTTCTATGGTTGTATCTACATCTATCATGGCTTTGGTAGAATGCAGACCTAAACACTCATTATCTGCTGGAGCATGCCTAGAAGCAAATAAGCAACTGTAAAATACAATGCCTGTGTTTCTGAAGCTAAACATTGATGGGGTGGTGGTGGATTAGACTACTCCAGATCGCATGGCTATGTAAGTATTTTTTGCTTATTTTTGAAAAAATTTAAAATTCTTCCCAGCAATTTTTAAACAATTTTTTTATGCAAAGTATTTTTATTAATTAGCCCTTTTAGGATATGCACAGATCTCAACATGTTTTATGGCACTTTACTGATAAGTAAATTTGAAAAGTTGTTTAAACTGACATTACCTATCTGAATCGTGAAAGTTTAATTCTGACTAGATTGTTGAATTAGAATGCATGACCAAATCTCTATGAAACATGAATGGGCATTTAGCTCATATTTGATGCTTCTGCATATAGATCAGCAATTAAGCACTACATTGCAAAAGTTCTGCACACAAAATAAATGGTTTAAAAGTTAGGGACATCTATAAATAAGCTACTACAGTGATCAAGCAATCATGAAATGGTTCAAAAAGATAATCCCTTTATTACCCATTCCCCAGTTTTGCACAACCAACCCCGTTATATGAATACACTTTTAACCTCTATGATTATCTTGTATCTAAGCCTCTACAGACTGCCCCTTATTTTAGTTCTTTTGACAGACTTGCATTTTAGCCAACACCTAGGTAACTCCACAGGTGTGAGCACAGTTATCTATATGGCACACATGAACGAACCCCCTCTAGTTGTGAAAAAAAGTCAAAATGCATTCATATGAGGCAGCCTTCAAGGGCTTAGCAATTGGCATATGACCCTACCCAGTATTAGCTTTTAACTAACAATACCAAGAGAACAAAGCCAAATTGGTGTTAATAGTAAATTGGAAAGTTGTTTAAAATTACATACCCTATCTGAATCATGAACGTTTATTTTTGACTAGACTGTCCCTTTTTTAAGAGAATTTTTCAAAAGCTAGTTTTCATTCTATGGGTCAACAATTCTGATAAACATGAATTGTATTGCCATGGGTAATTAAATAGAAGAATACTGTTAGTTCTTCAATGCAATGAAACACAAAGCTTGAGCTCTCTGTTTTACCATGTATGACTAAACAAGTAACCATTGATGGTCCTTTCAAGAAAAACAAAGACAGCAAGGAGGTCACACTGTCAAAACAACAGTGTCATTTCACAGTGACTGAATGACACTTTTGTTAGCTTCTGTGAGAGATGCTGAGCTCTGTAGCTATTTCTTTCCCTCAGAAATCAGTTGTATTAACTTTGTTGGCTGAAGAATAGCATTGACACTTTTTTTTTTTTTTTTTTTTTTTTTTTTTAAGGAAATAAATACTGGAAGTACTCATTTAGCATAAATATCTATCTAAGGCGTTGCAACCTATACCTGAAAACACAGGGAGAAAGAATATTGTTCCTTAATGACATTTAGATCACAGGAGAAGAAATCTAATGTTAATTTAAAAGGGATTAAAGTACAATGTGTTGACAGAGGAGTGCTGTATATTAGTGGTTTATTTTTTATTTCCCAATAGCCTCTTAATATAACTTTAAAAGAACATAAAAACAGAAAAGGAAAATGCTCTTTGTTTATGATTGCACTGTTGCACTGCAGAATCTGTTGGAGCTCTACAAATGAATAATAATAATGAATAAATGTATAAATCATTGGGAACATTTTACATTTGTATCTAAATCTTGGTAGTACTTTTAAAATTGTATGAAACTATTAGGGATGTAAAAAAAATCTTACATTTTGCACAACCCTAGAAACCATTTTTCTGACAGCTGCTCAGTGATCTACATCTGGTGAGATTAGAATGTCCAGAAATTAATACATTTAAGTAGAACTCCTTTTGTAAAAGGCTAACAACTGCGTATAGATTTCTCGGGTTTTTTGTATGTGTTTTTTTTAGCATTTCTTCCAAGCAAAATATTTTTTGCAGTAGCTGTTAAAATGTACAATAATTATTTGTTTTTATACTACTTCATACTAATTTAGCTTAACTTTTTTATTTTTTTCTCAAACTAAAATAATTTCCTGTATTTCTTTGATTTTTCGTCAAGATTGTAAGGGCTGCTGTGAAGCCTATACAATCTAGCGTGTGAAAAAAAATATGATTTTATTTTTCTACAAGTCAAATTTTGTCTATTTGAATCCTAGCAGTCACGCCATTTTTTTTCTTTTTAAAGTGCCAGGTAATTATTTGTTTGTAGAAGAATTAAAAATGTTAGAAGTCAGAACTATATCTTTAGGAACTGTGCCTTCTTGGCTCCCATGATTTGAGATAAGGGGGCAGTCAGCAAAGGCTTAGATACAAGGTAATCACAGAGGTAAAAACTATATTAAAGGACCAGTCAACACAGTAGATTTGCATAATCAACAAATGCAAGATAACAAGACAATGCAATAGCATTTAGTCTGAAGTTCAAAATGAGTAGTAGATTTTTGTTTTAAATTTAAAAGTTATGTCTTTTTCCACTCTCCCTGTACCCTGTGACAGCCATCAGCCAATCAAAAATGCATACACGTACCATGTGACAGCCATCAGCCATTCACAAATGCATACACACTTATTCTTGCACATGCTCAGTAGGAACTGGTGACTCAAAAAGTTTAAATATAAAAAGACTGTGCACATTTTGTTAATGGAAGTAAATTGGAAACTTTTGGAAAGTTTTTTTAAAATGGCATGCTCTATCTAAATAATGAAAGTTTAATTTTGATTGAGTGTCCCTTTAATATAACCGTGTTGGTTATGCAAAACTGGGGAATGTGATTATCTATATAATATTGGGATTATCTATATAATATTATATATTTTCAAGCACACTTGTTTTTTTAATATACTTTTTTCCTTTGTGATTACCTTGTATCTCAGCCTCTGCAACTGCCTCCTTTATATCAGTGATTTTTTTACAAGTTTTCATTTTAGCCAATTAGCATACCTTCCAACTGTCCCAGTTTTGGGCCATATTACAAGTGAAGTGCAAATTAACACTCCCACTTGAGCGTTATTGCTAGAAGTACGATTTTTGTGCTTGTCCAGTTGCACTCATATTGAAAAGTAACTGTTTTAGCTGTAGTGGTAACCCGACGAGTGCAAAAATCCGAAGTTAGAATATCGCTTGCGCATTCACATATTCCCCCCCATAGAAGATCTAGAAAAGAAACACCCCACTTACATGCAAATAGGATTGCATATTCTCATTTGCGCTAATAGAACATGAAAATATGAATATTTCATATTCCAATGTTCTGTACATAGCAGAATATGTTCTATTTATTCATAAATACATATTTCTACATATATCTGATGGTATTTTGGTACACTAGATATATATATATCTCCTATATAATATAAAAGGCCAAGTGTGTTTGTCCGAAGCTGTCATGCGCAGTAGAGACTGCGCGCAAGGACAAACACACCTGGCCCTAGAGTCCCTACCTGAACGGCCGGTGCGGGCAAAAGTGGGCGTGACCGGCATGACCTGGCACGGTCGCGCGCGGGAGAGAGAAAGAGAAGGGGGGGGGGAGAGAGAAAGAGAAGGGGAGAGAGATAGAAAGAGGGGGAGAGAACAAAATAGATGGGAAAGAGCAAGAGAGGGGGGGGGAGAGAGAGCAAAAGAGGGTGAGAGAGAAAATAAGAGGGATGGAGAGAGAGAGACAGAGGAGAGGGATGGAGAGAGAGAGAGACAGAGGAGAGGGATGGAGAGAGAGAGAGACAGAGGAGAGGGATGGAGAGAGAGAGAGACAGAGGAGAGGGATGGAGAGAGAGAGAGACAGAGGAGAGGGATGGAGAGAGAGAGAGACAGAGGAGAGGGATGGAGAGAGAGAGACAGAGGAGAGGGATGGAGAGAGAGAGACAGAGGAGAGGGATGGAGAGAGAGAGAGACAGAGGAGAGGGATGGAGAGAGAGAGAGACAGAGGAGAGGGATGGAGAGAGAGAGAGACGGAGGAGAGGGATGGAGAGAGAGAGACGGAGGAGAGGGATGGAGAGAGAGAGACGGAGGAGAGGGATGGAGAGAGAGAGACGGAGGAGAGGGATGGAGAGAGAGAGACGGAGGAGAGGGATGGAGAGAGAGAGACAGAGGAGAGGGATGGAGAGAGAGAGACGGAGGAGAGGGATGGGGAGAGCAGACAGAGGAGAGGGATGGGGAGAGAGACTGGGGAGAGGGATGGGGAGAGAGACTGGGGAGAGGGATGGGGAGAGGGATGGGGAGAGGGATGGGGAGAGAGACTGGGGAGAGGGATGGGGAGAGAGACTGGGGAGAGGGACAGAGGAGAGGGATGGGGAGAGAGAGCGAGCAAAGGAGAGGGATGGGGAGAGAGAGCGAGCAAAGGAGAGGGATGGGGAGAGAGAGCGAGCAAAGGAGAGGGATGGGGAGAGAGAGCGAGCAAAGGAGAGGGATGGGGAGAGAGAGCGAGCAAAGGAGAGGGATGGGGAGAGAGAGCGAGCAAAGGAGAGGGATGGGGAGAGAGAGCGAGCAAAGGAGAGGGATGGGGAGAGAGAGCGAGCAAAGGAGAGGGATGGGGAGAGAGAGCGAGCAAAGGAGAGGGATGGGGAGAGAGAGCGAGCAAAGGAGAGGGGAGAGAGCAAGGAGTGGAACCGCTGTACTGCAAAAAATGGCCCGTGTGCACGGGCTTTAGGACTAGTGTGCATGTGTATATATTTACGTATACACACTGTGTGTGTGTGTGTGTGTGTGTGTATATGTATATATAAAAAATTTTTATTACTATCTGTTTCCCGTGATTTGGTACAATTGTTTTAAAAAGAAACATGATTTATTTTTTGTCCAAAATATAATTTACAGGTTGATGTCTTTAATGTAATAAGCAATGTTTATTGCAGACCTTAGTCTGGGCATATTGGCTACAAAACAAAGATAGTTGTGCCATTGATATGCGTTCAGGAATTTTTTTTAGTGTTGTGATGAAGCGCATGTGAGCATGGGCGAAACGCGTCAGATCTAGCACCCCTTGCACACCTGTGTTAGTGCTACTCACCTTGTATATCAAATAAAGTCACCTCGCTTCAAGTTCCTGAGTCCTCGCTTTTTCCTTTGTATTATATATATATATATATATATATATATATCTGAAGAAATGACACTTTGCTACAATGTAAATTAGTGAGTGTACAGCCTTTATAACAGTGTAAATTTGCTGTCCCCTCAAAATAACTCAACACACAGCCATTAATGTCTAAACCATTGGCAACAAAAGTGAGTACACCCCTAAGTGGAAATGTCCAAATTGGGCCCTCCCCCGTGTCATGTGACTTGTTAGTGTTACACGGTCAAAGGTGTGAATGGGGAGCAGGTGTGTTCAATTTGGTGTTATCGCTCTTACACTCTCTAATGCTGGTCACTGGAAGTTCAACATGGCATCTCATGGCAAAGAACTCTGACCATCTGAAAAAAAAGAATTGTTGCTCTACATAAAGATAGCCTTGGCTATAACAAGATTGCCAAGACCCTGAAACTGATCTGCAGCACGGTGGGCAAGACCATACAGCGGTTTCACAGGATAGGTTCCACTCAAAACAGGCTTCGCCATGGTCAACCAAAGAAGTTGAGTGCACATGCTCAGCGTCCTATCCAGAGATTGTCTTTGGGAAATGGATGTATGAGTGCTGCCAGCATTTCTGCAGAGGTTGAAAGGGTGGGGGGGGTCAGCCTGCCAGTTCTCAGACCATACACCGCACATTGCATCGAATTGTTCTGCATGGCTGTCATCCCAGAAGGAAGCCTAAAGATGATGCACAATGAAAGCCCGCAAACAATTTGCTGAATACAAGCAGACTAAGTACATGGATTACTGGAACTATATGTCCTGTGGTCCGATGAGACCAAGATAAACTTATTTGGTTCAGATGGTGTCAAGCGTGTGTGTTGGCAACCAGGTGAGGAGTACAAAGACAAGTGTGTCTTGCCTACAAGCATAGTGGTGGGAGTGTCATGGTCTGGGCCTGCATGAGTGTTGCTGGCACTAGGGAGCTACAGTTCATTGAGGAAACCATGAATGCCAACCTGTACTGTGACATACTGAAGCAGAGTATGATCCCCTCCCTTTGGAGACTGGGCCGCAGGGCAGTATTCCAACATAACCACCTCAAATACACCACCAAGACGACCACTGCCTTGCTAAAGAAGCTGAGGGTAAAGGTGATGGACTGGTAAAGCATGCCTCCAGACCTAAATCCTATTGAGCATCTGTGGGGCATCCTCAAACAGAAGGTGGGGGAGTGCAAGGTCTCTAACATCCACCAGCTCCGTGATGTCGTTATGGAGGAGTGGAAGAGGACTCCAGTGGCAACCTGTGAAGCCCTGGTGAACTCCATGCCCAAGAGGGTTAAGGCAGTGCTGGACATTTCCACTTAGGGGTGTACTCACTTTTGTTGCCAACGGTTTAGACATTAATGGCTGTGTGAGTTATTTTGAGGGGACAGCAAATTTACACTGTTATTCAGGCTGTATACTCACTACTTTTACATTGTAGTAAAGTGTAATTTCTTCAGTGTTGTCACATGAAAAGATATAATAAAATATTTACAAAAATGTGAGGGGTGTACTCACTTTTGTGAGAGATAGATAGATAGATAGATAGATATATATGTATATATCTGTGTATATATATAGAGATAGAGATATATATATATATATATATATATATCTATATATATATATATGTATGTATATCTATGTATCTATATCTCTCTATCACACATACATTTATGTGTAAGTTCCCACGGAAACAGGGCCCTCAATTCCCCCTTTATTTGTTTGTTTAATTTTGTCCGGTGTATCGTATTGCCTTTTTTTTTTTTTTTTTAAATAATCCTTCTCCAAAATCCTAGCCCCATCATCCTAAGTAATTCCCACCTCCTTTGCCTCTTCAGCTGCCCTCCTTTTCTTTTTCAAAAGTTGACAGTCAGTGAGCTGAAACAACCACTGCCGCCTCCAGCGCCTGCTGCAGGGCAGAGCGCAGGAAAGGCTGAAACTTATCAACTGATTATCAGTAATAAGACAAGTCTTAGACAATGATAAATGAGCAGCACCCTACTGTGTAGATCAATGTATAATGATAGGTGAGATAACTTATAAGTTCTCTCAATATAGCTAAAAGGGAACACCATGTTAGAGGTAATTCTCCCAAGAAACCTTCCTGATAAGATATAAACAGAATAAAAAGGAAACCATACAAAATAATAAAAGCCAATACAAAGAGAGGTACATTTATTACACCAAAAAAACTAACAAACAATAAAAACCACCAGTGAATTTTTAAAAATAATAATGACCATATGATCAAAGACAAAATACTTGTAAACCGGTCTGTTAAAATAGAAATAATGTAGTATAGCAGATGAAGCAGCCTTTTTAGGACACAAAGTCTCGATATTGCTTGAATAATGTTTACTTAGATTAAAGGCTGTACAATGAAGCTGTAAATACCTCTAAGTATATCGAGACTTCTGTGTCCTAAATAGGATTCTACACCTGCTATACCATATTATTTGTATTTCAACAGACTGGTTTACAAAAACTTTGTCTTTGATCATATGGTCATTATTATTTTAACAATCCATTGGTGGTTTTAGTGTTTGTTAGTTTTTTTGGTGTAATAAATGTACCTTTTTGTATATTGGCTTTTATTATTTTGTATTGTTTCCTTTGTATTTTGTTTATAATGATAGGCATGCAGCTCTGCTCTTTGTAGAGTTTGACAAAAAACGAAAGGGTTAACTGCGTAAAAAAGGAAACTATTAAACCTGTGATGATAAAGAGGAAACTCCCAACCTCAATTGCTAAAGTGATTTGGAAAGAATATATATGGACGTTTAAAAACGTGATTTTTAAACCATACAGTGCACGCATATATATACTGCACTGTATGGTTTAAAAATCACGTTTTTATTGCCTATTTTAAGCTGTTTTAGCGCCTGTGTTTTTTTAATTTTGTGGTCTCTTTTCAGAGTCCATATATATTCTTTCCAAATCTCTTTGTAGAGTTTACAGTGTTAAAGTTTAGCATAGTACATGCCAGAGCTATAGATATGTAAAGAAAGTTATCAGGTTGTGTATTTAGAGTGCTCAGAGAAGTAAACTAGAGTGCGATGCAGATTGAGAGGAGGTCACCCATGGAAGCAGTTTAAAGGGACACTCGATTAAAATTAAACTTTCATTATTCAAATAGCGCATGCCATTTTTAACAACTTTCCAATTTACTTCCATTAACAAAATGTGCACAGTCTTTTTATATTTAAAATTTTTGAGTCACCAGCTTCTACTGAGCATGTGTAAGAATAAGTGTGTATGCATTAGTGAATGGCTGATGGCTGTCACATGGTACAGGGGGAGTGGAAAATGACATAACTTTTAAAATTGTCAGAAAAAAAATCTACTACTCATTTGAAGTTCAGGCTAAGTGCTATTGCATTGTATTGTTATCTTGCATTTGTTTATTATGCAAATCTACTGTGTTGACTGGTCCTTTAAAATAAGATCCAGATAAGAATATATGTAGAGAAATCAAGATCACCTATCATGAGTGTACATCCGGAAGCTGTCGGGTCACAGCAAGGGAAGCAGGGTAGGCTTATCTTTGTGCAAGCAGACACCTTTTTAGGAGGAGTTTATCAGGCAAGTTCCTTTAACTGTTGCAAAAGGGTTAAACACAAGGCTTATAAGTAAGAGGCAACACATTGCATTGCAGCCCTTCCTAGCAGCTAAGTGGTTTTATACCCATATGAAATAATGCTCTGTGCGTGTGAGTTTTAAGAGTTAATGTTCAGCACCCTGGGTAGCGCTTGCAGTTTGGTAGCTACATTTAGCCACCAATCAGCAAGCGCTACCCTGGTGCTGAACCAGATGGGCCAGCTCGTAAGCTTAACATTCCTGCTTTTTCAAATAAAGATACCAAGAGAATGAAGAAAAATTGATAACAGGAGTAAATTAGAAATTTGCTTAAAATTGCATGCTCTATCTGAATCATGAAATAAAAATATTTGGGTTCAGTATCCCTTTAATGTTGGGAGCTCACAAAAAATGAACAAAATTAAAGTTTTTAAAGTTTAAACGCAGTGAGTGCAAATGACTAAAAATAGCTTCAACGCAAAATACTTTAAAGCCTATGAAAATGTTGTACAGTTTACAAGTGGAATGTGATCTAGTCAGTGATTTATTATGTGTATGCTTTTATGACTTGTCTTTTTTTGTGTAACGTATTAAGCTGGGTTTCTTTTTTATTTCAGTCAGTGTTACAGTTGGGGGAAGGCAATACCTCCTTGGACTCTATGACACTGCTGGGCAAGTAAGTAAAATACATTTAATCTAATGCTCTATAATGACATCATTCATTTATGTGTATCACAATTCTATAGACCTGCCCTTGTAGTTATTTTAAACAAGGCTGTAAAAAATAAATTACATTTATTTGTTTTGATATATTTAGTATTGTTCACTTTAGCTTCTGCATATACATGCCAATTCATTCTACAAGATTCTTAACAAATTATCTTTCTTTTATCGTTGATAAAATTATAGAACACTTGTAGTGATGTCGCTAATAGTTCGCCGGCGAATAGTTCCCGGCGAACATAGCTTGTTTGCCGCGGCGGGTGAACATATGCGATGTTCGATCCGCCCCCTATTCGTCATTGAGTAATACTTTGACCCTGTACCTCACAGTCAGAAGACACATTCCAGCCAATCAGCAGCAGACCCTCCCTCCCAGACCCTCCTACCTCCTGGACAGCATCCATTTTAGATTCATTTGGAAGCTGCATTCTTAGTGAGAGGAGGGACAGTGTAGCTGCTGCTGATTTAATAGGGAAATCGATAGCTAGGCTAGTGTATTCAGTGTCCACTACAGTCCTGAAGGACTCGTCTGATCTCTGCTGTAAGGACAGCACCCCAAAAAGCCCTTTTTAGGGCTAGAACATCAGTCTGCTTTTTTCTTTTTTTTTTCCTGTGTAATCTAATTGCAGTTGCCTGCCTGCCAGCATGTGTCAGGCTCACAGCGTATACTGTGCCCACTTGCCCAGTGCCACCACTCATATCTGGTGTAACAGTAGTGTACATACCTGATGTTTTAAAGCATGTTATTCCAAACAATTTAGGAATGTTAGGTGATTTATGCCCTTTATGGATTAAAACCAGACTCTGCATCAACTATGTAATTTTCCATGGGAGTTTTGCCATGGATCCCCCTCCGGCATGCCACAGTCCATGTGTTAGTACCCTTGAAACAACTTTTCCATCACTATTGTGGCCAGAAAGAGTCCCTGTGGGTTTTAAAATTCACCTGCCTATTGAAGTCTATGGCGGTTCGCCCGTTTGCGAACAGTTGCGGAAGTTCGCGTCCACCGTTCGCGAACGCAAAATTTTAGGTTCGCGACATCACTAAACACTTGTTATTGGTACAGAAGAGTTAACCAGATTACTACTAGCACTAAATATATCATATCATGGAAATAGTCTA
The DNA here is from genome assembly GCF_027579735.1 of Bombina bombina. NCBI lineage: Eukaryota > Metazoa > Chordata > Amphibia > Anura > Bombinatoridae > Bombina > Bombina bombina. The sequence goes on along the minus strand of NC_069502.1, from coordinate 1,081,260,751 downwards.
ATTATATCTTTTTGCTGGAAGACTGATTCTTTAGGGAGATTGAAAGACTTTTCAGCAAAGTAGAGAAATTTTTTACTAGTCATTTTGTAAGGGCTAAAAAATAGACCAAACAGCTTCTCTATTGAATTTATCACATGGGACTTAACACAGACTATATAAAGCTTACAAAATAGGTTCAAGGTTTTTATTATGTTATTGCAGCAATGTTTAAGGTATTTGAATGTTGCTTCATTGGAAAAATCAGACACAAAGCTTAATTTATCAATCCATGGCGGACATATTCGCCCCTGTCCGCCCGACCTCTCCTAGCGGGCAGCAATCTGCTGTCCTCATTTAACATTGCACCCGAGCGCTCCTTTGCACTTGCGTGCAACCCTGCCCGTGTACAGCCAATCGCGTGCGGGCAGGAGCTGTCAATCTCCTTGGTTGTAAGAGACCGGGAGATTTAAATTCTCCACCTAAGAGGGGGAGAACAGGGTAGGGAAGCAGCGGTCTAATCACAGCTGCTTAATAAATCGTGACTGCAGGTTCGCTTGTGTGAACCTGCAGTCAAAGTGTAGAAAAGGGCTTGATAACTCTAGCCCATAGAGGTTAATCCTTTTTAAAATATATGTGGATTATGAGCATGTTCTATTTAAAAGCCATACTCCCCAACATTTATTGCTTTGTATCTGGGGCCCAGGAGGGAGTTGCCATTTTGTGGGTGTCGCCACATCAGGAGGGGAAGGGTCATAGGCAGATTGTGGACATGTTTTAGTAGGCAGTTTGAGTGCATGTCCAGTCGGTCTGTGGGTGGGGCTAAGTAAAATCCTCCAAAGCATACAATATGGCTGTCTCAAATTGGGGTAGTTGTTGCAGTAAACCATACAGGCTTAAACAAGTAAGATTTGATTATTATAGAATTTGGAGCAGTAATACAGATATGAAATGTATTTTTGATTACCAGGAATAATTGTTGTTGTTGTTGTTTGTTTTTATGAAAAATTACATGATACAATGGATGGTGGTTTTAAATTTGAAGCATGAATTACTGTTAATAGGGGGGAGAGCGCAAAAGAGAGGGGGGAGAGAGAGAACGCAAGGGGTGGGACCACTGTACAGCAAAAAATGGCCCGTGTGAACGGGCTTTAGGCCTTATATATATATATATATATATATATATATATATCAACAAACAGGAAGTAGCATTGTGCTCTGCCTTACCCTACACAGCTTCTCCGTGGCACATTGGAGCGCGGGGAATGCTCTGTGAACAGCGTTACTCGTCCACAACGCTAAGTAGGTAAAGATAAACAAAGGATTTCCAGGCACTCCTTATGTCGATAACAAATCCAAACTTTATTCCATGAATTTCTGAATTTCTCCATGTTTTTAAATATAAGATATTGCCTGAGAGAGAAGGGAGAGGGTAAAAAAGCGAGATTGAAGAGGGGAGGGAGTGGAGAAAAAGAGAGGGACGGGAAAGATAATTATTTAAAAAAAAAAAAAAAAACCTCCAGGTCTATGATGAACTTCCATGACTGTCAGCACTCTCTGCATTCCCATTGTCCAACAACTTTTTTCCATCCAGCTGTTTTTCTCCCCAAAACCCCTAGTTGATGTTGCTAACTGTTATGCAATTAATTTTGTTAATTTATTACTGTATGTAGCATTATTTAATTTATGAAATAAAATAAAAAACCGTATTAAAAATTACTGCACAATAAGGTGTTTCACAGTGGCTAAACATTTGCAAAGAGAGGTGGAGTAGTGGGTGTGGTGTGGGTGGGTAGTGAGTGGGATCCGAAGTGGCGAGTGACGTTTTGCCCTGGCTAGTAGCTTAGGACTTGTCATTTTGAGCCGTATATGTAACCATAGAATGCAATCCTGCCAAATTTGAATTGCATCATTTGCAGTCATTTTTGATATTCAGTGACATCACAGTAAGATACATCATAGGAAGAGATGTCACATGAAGTAAAGCAATATACAAAAACATAAAAAATAATTACTTTACTTTAGAATCTGTACCAGTAAACAGAAAGCAGTCACTATTTAAAATGTATTAAAGTGTCTAATTTTAAACAAATGAATACATATATTTACTAAACTTTTAATATTAACATTAATTCTTCCAAAAGATGATCAAAATAGAAGCATTCTTGCACTAAAGTTAAAATTAAACATAAACCATCTCCTAATTAATTATTTTTAATGTCCAGCTCTTCTATATTATCACTTCTCTGTGTATTACACTATTTCAGGGCTCAGCTTAGTGCTTAAAGACACACAGAACTGAAGTGACACAAAACTACCTTAGATCCACTGTCCTAATAGCCAGCAGCAATGGTTCCTACGTTATCCTGGACTCCTAATGACATTCTGAGTGCAAAAGTGCAGGGGATGACCTAAGCTGCAGTGTTTTAAATTACTGTAAACAGGAGGAGAGACGCAGCAAACACTTAGTGCAGCTGATCTTACTGTGTGATTATGCACAGCACCGGACTGGATGAGCTGTGGGGGGCAAATTGATATTTGTATTTAGTCTGACAGCAATTTTCATATTTTTGCACTGTGTGTAGGAAGTGGTGTATGTTTAAAACTCATGCAAAAATCGGCAAGCTGCAGATGATACAGAGTGATAAAATATGAAGATTACTGTCAGACTAAATAATACAAAGATGCAAACAATACATTATCTACAGTAGTAGCCAAGTATTCACCCCTCTTTTACAACAAACCAGCACAGCTCCTTACCTAGTTTTAGGAGCTGTTTGTGTGTTTTTTTTCTTCTGATTTATAGCAGTTTAAACATCAACCACTCAGAGAAGGTGCAGCAAGGAGTTGCTGTTCTGAGTGATCAAGCACTTGCTGCAAGCACAGACTCACCCGCAGCTCCTCCCCATTAACTTGTGTCACACATGCCCCAGCTCAGCTGCAGCCCTCCAAATCTCCTGATTTTTAATATATATATGTATACTGAACAAGTGTTCATTCGACATCATTGTTTGGACAGTGGAATGCCTGCAGGAAGAAATCGAGATACAAAAAACAGTGGTATCTGAAAGTGAAAACAAAGTAAATACTCACTTCTCTGCTGATGATTTGCTGAAAACAAAGAAAGAGATAGACAAGATCCTTGACGACTACCAGAAGGAGTTAAAAGATATCAAGAGAAACAAGTTTAATCGAGACGACGAGGATTACAAAGCAAATCACGTGTACCGCTGGACCAATGAGGAAGAGGTCCATGACGTCGGAAGGAGGCGACCAGGAAGAGGACGCGGAACATGGCGAGGAATGAGACACGCGATGGAAAAGACAACGATAGCTACTGATTCATCCTCATCGGAGGATTTTTTATACATGGGCACAGATACCGATACCGGAGGGGAGGACGGAAACACAAGAGTTGGAAACTCCGACCCCCGACAATCCAACAGGCTGAGGAACAGGCGATTTCCGAGGGGCCGCAAGAAATAAATGGGACTTTCGATGTATCGCAGCAAACTGCCGGGAGTGGTAAAAGTGGTAATGTACATAGTATAATATCAAATGATATGATATGTAACGACACTAATCAATGCGAGACACCAGTCCCGGCAGAGACATTAGTTATTAACATTTCCAAATATGAACTCACTAAAGATGAACTAAGTGTTCTAAATAAAGGGTTATCTTTTTGTCCAACTGTATATGCTAATCAATTTACCATAGAGAAGGATCTATATCGCTTTTTTAGAAACCTAAGGCTGAAAGCATACTTTGGTAATATTGTAGATACTGATAAGGATAAAGTATTTAGTAATACAGTGAACGAGAGAGAGATATTTGACACCAGACCATTAGGACTGACAAACAAATCTAAGTATGTACCCAGTACTTCCAACTCTGGAGTAGAAACATATATTAAGTTAGTTCAAGAGGATATTCATAAATTATATGCAACACCTAAACATGGAATGAGCACCTAATGTCACCACAGCAGAACGTAAAGCTTTGAAAAATTTATCTAATAATAATTTAATTGAGATAAAAAATGCAGATAAGGGTGGTGCGGTAGTGGTGCTTGACAAGGAATATTATATACAGGAAATTTTGTCTCAACTATCAGATGGTGGAATATATTTAATATTAGACCATGATCCTTTACCTGATATCAAAAAAGAAATAGCGGCAGTAATTGACAAGGCTTTGGTGAATAAAGTCATTACTAAGAATTTAGCCACATTTCTCATAAAAATAGACCCCATCACACCTGTATTTTATACAACTCCGAAAATCCACAAAAACCTAAAGGAGCCACCGGGTAGACCCATAGTGGCGAGTACGGAATCAGTTTTTGCTAATATAGCAATTTTTCTAGAGAAAATTTTGAATCCCATAGCGGCAGGCCAGAAATCTTTTCTAAAAGACACAGGGGACTTTCTAACTAGAATAGATGAAGTAAGAGTGAGTGAAAATGATATATTATTCACACTAGATATAGTGAGTCTATATACTTCAATCCCACATGAATCAGGAGTACAATCTGTATTGGATCTTATCAAAAAAGACCAGGTATATACTAATGCTCAATGTGACTTTATAGAAGATATGCTGAATATAATACTACATCTTAACTATTTTTTGTTCCAAGACACATACTATATCCAAAGGAAGGGAACCGCCATGGGCTCCAATGTGGCCCCCTCATACGCCAATATATTTGTAAGTCAATTTGAAAACAGATATGTCTATCTTAGCAATAAATATCAAAGCCACTGCAAGATATGGCTACGTTATATAGATGATATATTTGGCGTATGGGGGGACACATTGGAGACCCTTGAGAACTTTGTGGAGGAATTAAACAATTGTACAACAAGTCTGCAATTTACTATTAGTTACTCACGAGCGAAAGTAAGTTATCTTGACACCTTGGTATATAAAAAAGATGACCATTTAGTAACAGACCTATACTGCAAACCAACAGACCGTAATACATTACTTCACTTTGACAGTTACCATCCAGATAGGGTATTTAACGCTATCCCTAAGAGCCAGTTCCTTAGAACGATGCGCAATGTAAAAGAGAAAGATCTGCAAGAAGTAAGACTGAAACAAATGGGAAAAAAATTTACTGATAGAGGTTACCCTCAAGCTGTCATAACCACTAGTGAACAAACAGTTAAATTGAAAACTAGAGAAACCCATGATCTAATATCAAATAAGAGTAACAATAAAAATCAGATTGATAAAAAACAACTTATCTTTTCTTCAGTATATAATCAATTCAGCAATGACATCACAAGAATTGTTAAAAAACATTGGTATATACTGAATAAAACGAATCCACATATTGAGGAATTTAGTAACCCACCAATTAATTCCTTTAAGAGGGTCAAAAATATTAGAGACCTAGTGGTAAAATCAGATGTGGGCACTAGTAAGAAAGATACTATAAATTACCTTACAACAGCTAATAAAGGATCATACCCCTGTCTCAACTGTGCCCAATGTAATTCCATGATTAAGGGGAAATACATAGCACAGATAAATGACAATAAAAAACGTGATATTAAAGGCTTATATACATGCAACACTGACCATGTGGTGTATATCCTTAAGTGTCCATGTGGGCGGGGCTATGTGGGAGAGACCATTAACCCCATCAAAGATAGGATAAGTGCCCATAAGTCTTCCATTAGATGTAAGGACATGACACTGCCCGTATCATCCCATTTTATCAATGCTGGACACACAGTCAGCCAGTTACGATTCCAAGTAATTGACCACATACCAAAACAAAGAAGAGGGGGTAACAGAGAGTTACTGTTAAAGAAAAGAGAGGTATGGTGGATACAGCATCTAAAAACACTTAGTCCGAATGGTCTAAACAAAGACTATGATCTTCATTTGTTTTTATAAGTATTAATGTATAGTAATCTTGTAATTTTGTATGAAATGTTTTTAATAATATGTGTTGAAATATAGTCTTGGGTTATAATCACTAGATAGGAACTTTTTATTATATAATGAAAAACTGTGATTTAGGTACGATTACTTACTGACCATTCTGACCTGTTAGGGGTCAAAAATCCAAAATGGTAATCTGTATGCAGGTAAATCAAGTTAATTGATACACAGGTGTTATAAAAGAAGGTGATTTTTTCCCATAATCCATTGCATGACTAAGGGTCTGTGTTGACTCGAAACGTTGCTGTTTTTAACTTTGTCTGAAGCCTCAATAAAGTGGAATTTTGTATGAAGAAGTGCTGACGCTATCTTGCTTTATTATATTCATATATGTGGGCTGGCAGACCCCACTCAGCGGACGTGCACTACTATAATCCTGGAAAAAGGTTGTTGAAAAAATGCTGAAAAAATAGCATTAAGAAAGGTGCTGGACTCACCTGTTAAAGATATATATATATATATATATATATATATATATATATATATATATATATATATATATATATATATATATATATATATATATATATATATATATATATATATATATATATATAGTGGATATAAAAAGTCTACACACCCCTGTTAAAATGGCAGGTTTCTGTGATGTAAAAAAATTAGACAAAGATAAATCATTTCAGAACTTTTTCCACCTTTTAATGTGACCTAAAACTACACAACTCAATTTAAAAAACAAACTGAAATCTTTAAGGTGGTGGGAAGTAAACAAAAAAAACAAAAATAATGTGGTTGCATAAGTGTGCACACTTATAACTGGGGATGTAGCTGTGTTCAGAATTAAGCAATCACATTCAAAACCATGTTAAATAAGAGTCATCACACACCTGCCATAATTTAAAGTGCCTCTTATTAACCCTAAATAAAGTTCAGCTGTTCTAGTAGGTCTTTCCTGACATTTTCTTAGTCGCCTCCTACACAAAAGCCATGGTCCACAGAGAGCTTCCAAAGCATCAGAGGGATCTCCTTGTTAAAAGGTATCAGTCAGGAGAAGGGTACAAAAGAATTTCCAAGACATTAGATATACCATGGAACACAGTTAAGACAGTCATCATCAAGTGGAGAACATATGGCACAACAATGACATTACCAAGATGCCAAGTATTTGTGTAACTCTTCAGTACCGCGCAAGCAAACAGCATAAATAAGAGTAAAGAACATATGCTAAGAAGAACGTTTGTCCCTATTTCTTACATAAACATATCCATGAAAGGGAATAACTGATTTAAAAAAAGTTTTACCCCACTTTAAAATATTTCTCTGTATGAAACTGACATCTTACATGGACATAGGACTCAAAAATGATCTATAATGTTTTTTTTTTTTTTTTTAAAGCAAGGTAATTCAAGAAAATCACTAGTAACACAATTTTATTAAAAACATTTTTTTTAATTTTCCTCAGAAATGACATAGGGGCATATTCAACAAGCTCCATATGGCCTGAAGGCTCGCTGGAAACGGATGTTATGAAGTAGCGGTTTAAAGACCACTGCTCCATAACTTGACGGTTTGATTGACACCCCCTGCTAGCGGCCAATTGGACGCGAATCTGCAGGGGGCGGCAATGCACCAGCAGTTCACAAGAACTGCTGGTGCAATGATAAATGCCGACAGCGTATGCTGTCGGCATTTATTGATGTGGAGCTGACATGATACGCTACTTCATATCATGTCCGCTCGCACATTGATAAATATGCCCCATAGTTTCTTCTCTAGGGATGGGCAAATGTGTTTATATTCGAATGTTAGAACGAATGTTATTGTAGAAATTCGATTTACATAATCGAATGTTGAGAAGAACGAATATTCTCAAATTCTATAATCGAATGCTATTTACAGTTTTCGAATGTCACTTTCGAATTCAAAAGTTCATAATTAGGTCGAATGTCCACGTTCAAAATTTGGAATGTAACATTTGATTTAATAAATACTGTTCAGAAGTTCAATAGTTCATGTGGTAGGGAATTTAGTAAATTGATACATAATAGATACAAATATATCAATTCAAAGGTTTCTATTTAGAATATTGCATAATTCAAATATTACATTTAAAGAAAGTATTAGAAATACTATTACACATATATATATATATATATATATATATATATATATATATATATATATATATATATATATATATATATAATTTGAATTTTTCGAATTTGAATATTGCATAATTGGAATACATGAAACGAATGTTAGAATGTTGTACAAACATTCAAAATGAACCAATGTTAAAATTTGTTTCCTTTTTCAAATGTTGCAAAACATTCGCCCATCCCTAGTCTTCACCCAGCTGTATGGTCTAATTAAATGCTATCTGCCTTGTTCACGCTTCAAGAAATGTACAGTAAAGGGTTGGGTTCTGTCTCTTAATGTTTCAAAAGTCTAATTACTTCTTGGCCACAGTAACTTTTTTTTCCTTAGGTTATACTGGCCCCAACATGCAGGGTCTGCCACATATTCGACAATAACTTGTTTCCCATGGGCTTTTGGTTGTATATTACTATTTAATGAGGTTTACTAGGGCAAAATGTTTCCTGTTTCAGCAACCTTATCTCAGTGTGTATTTATTAAAGGGACATTAAACACTAAAAAATACATCTACATGTTATTCTCAGACTATTTTCTTTGAATGCACCATTCTATCTAGTATTTTTATTTAAAGTTCCATTAGCTGTTTAACTATTGACAAAATAAGTGTAAAGTTGTAGTGTCTATAAAACAATGGGAGCTGCCATGTTGTAACTTAGGTTACCTTCTCTGATGTGGCCAATTAGGGACAGTTATAAATAGGTCATTTGAGTGTGAAGCAGTGCCGTATTTAGGTTTTGTGCTACCCTAGGCACTCAAAACTCTGCTGCACCCCCAGATCTTAGCCTTTCTCAAGCATCTATATATCTTTGTTAGAATTAAAATAGGCCTGAGATAACCAGCCAAAACGTGTTGCAGTAATTGACTGTAAGCAGGACACAACCATTTGTTTTGGATCCCTCCAGTTTGCCGTAGAGCCATTCAAGCAAGTCACAGGATTGCAAGAAGGAGCTGTGCTATTAAACACGCTAAAGGACTGCTGAGGCTCCAGGATCGACAACAAAAAAGCGGACATCAGATACGGATAAATAAGGTCAGACTGTTAGATAAAAGCTAAATACTTCAGCAATACTCAAAAAAGGTCAGAACGTTAGCTATAAGCTAACACACTTCAGCATTCATACATCTATGACGACCAGCTTGTGGTAACTTATTTACGGAGCCGCATTTACAGGCTTATTTTCACTTGGATCTTAAAAAGGACTATTTTTTGTATTAGAAATATTGTTAAAAATGTCGTCACTTATAAGGGTAAAAGATTCAAAGGACTTTTTTATAGGTTGGCCAACCTTTATATTACATCTTGTTGTGCCCGGGATATTCCTGATTTTATGCTATGATAAGTAAAAATAAATTTATTTTAGATACCTGCAATAGCGCTATTTTTCTTTTATTACTGTTATTTTTTTAGTTCTGTGATTAATATATAGACTTACATTGATTGTTTGTGATACCTATAAGTGGCTAATTCTCTTCCCTTCACACCTATAACGATATACTTTGATAAATTTATAGACTGACAAAGACTAATAGTGATACTCACTAGTGATTCATTCATACCTTTTTATATACAAACTCATTTTTTATTAGCTGTAAGAGCTCCCTATTCCTTCCTACATTCTGTTCTTATTTTATCCATAATATTTTTGGTGAGGCTGTAACGTGACTTTTTTTAATGGCATTTCCAAGTAAATGTTTATGTACAATGTGCACGTGTGTTTTATATGGCGAGTGTGTAGTGAGACTCAAAAAGTACTCCCCCCTCCATATATGCTGTCCTAGGCAAGTGCCTTGTTTGCCGAGGCCAAAATATGCCCCTGGTATGCAATTAAAGGGACATAATACTCAAATGCTAAATCACTTGAAACTGATGCAGTATAACTGTAAAAAGCTGACAGGAAAATATCACCTGAGCATCTCTATGTAAAAAAGGAAGATATTTTACCTCACAATCTCCTCAACTCAGCAGAGTAAGTTCTGTGTAAAAAGTTATACTTCACCTGCTCCCAGCTGCAGGTAAAAAATAAAAAAGAAATGAACAGCAGCCAATCAGCATCAGCAGTGCTGAGGTCATGAACTCTTACTGTGATCTCATGAGATTTGACTTAACTCTCATGAGATTTCATAGTAAGCTTCCTTTACCTGATTGGTGAAATAATATGAGAGTTCACGAGGCTCATCCCCTAAGATATCCCAGGACAGACACACTAAAATGCTGCTTAGAAAGCCTTTACAATGGGAGGTGGCTACTGAGGAACTTTTGAGGTAAAATATCTTTCTTTTTTATATAGAGATGTTCAGGTGATATTTTCTAGTCAGCATTTTACAGCTATACTGCATCACTTTCAAGTGTTTAAACATTTGGGTATTATGGCCCTTTAATGGCTGTGTGGAATCTAACCGTGTTCAGCACTTCCATTTCTAACATTAACTGAGAAGTTCACAATTTCAGAATGGAATTACAGGACATGGTGGACAAAATAAATAATGAATCGGTCAATACGATTTATTAATTTATATTACCATCTCAAAGTGTTTAATGTCCCTTTAATGCATGGTTTTATTAAATAGTGAACATACTCTAGTATGTATGCAAATGTATCTTTGTGATTTTTCACAATTACACCAATAATGTTAAAATCTCTTTAGATGCAGCCATGGCTGCAGCAAAGATATACTATCCCTCACCTCTACTTTGCATGGCCTGGCATAAAAGGGCAGAGTGAATTGAAGTGTAGAGAGATAAGTAGGCGCTTAGGATCCCTAATTGCCAAGCACAAGAGAGGGTTCCCCAATAAAAAAACTAAAAGACAGAACAAGTGAAAGGTGTAGAGAGTGCTGACACTAAAGTAGCTAGGGGCAGTCTATATACAGATGACAAAAATGTCAGGTTATGTTAGGTGGACACTAATTCATAAAAATACAGCGCTTACTTAAACCTTTGTATCTCTATTTACTTCAGTGTAAATTATATAGTATTAATGCCCAAATAACTTTGTTTATAAAAGAAAAACACTGGTTAAAATTTGTATATACCTGAGATGAGACTGTCACACTGATTAACCAATCGTATCTGATTTAAAAATAGTACATACTCTATGTGACAATACCGATTTACCTGTACCTTTATGCCTCCCGGAGTATGATAAAACGTTGTCTTTGAATTCCTGTGATTCTTTCTTCGATGCCGATGTACTCCGTTATGTTCTGAGCGTGGCGCTGCTGCACAATTCACTGACCACTAAGGAGTGTGTCAGACTACGGAATCACTATAGAGACAAAAAGAAAAACGAGCGCAGCCACGACTCAAGGTAAAAGTTTTAATGCCTCCAAATTGCGCATACATACATATTGCACTTACAAGAGCTTAGATAAAAACAGGCGCCTCAATGTGGCAGATCATATAGGATTATTCAGTCCCGGTTCAGCTGTGATTTTTACGTCTTCTTTATAATTGAGCTGTCTCCGGTATACACCGTAAGTTATTGATCATCCAGCAGACGGACTTTGTTCTTTTAGTGACTGCTGCCTTGTGCCTTTTTCTTCTACGCGTTTCGTCCGACCTCTGCGAACTTTCTCAAGACTTACAAACAAGGTATGAAGTTTTTCGCGGGGGTCCGTAGTTTAAAAGTGGTAGCTCCACCCTATTGCTATCTTGTAGGCCAATCACATGTCCAGATTTCTCACACACCCCTCTGACCAAATACAGATTGGTATGCCGTAATAAGAATACAAAATTGCAAAGTTAAAGCTGTTTGATACATTCAATATACATTTCATTACATTATATTAACTAACATCCATATATTCTTTCTACTCAAAATTTATAAAAAGTCTCATAATCAAAACACATCATTAAAATACTTGCAGTACCGTGTACTCCTGTATATGTTCCTATACTTATATTTCGTACGTTAAAAATATTATACTATCATAACTCTATTTATTGATGTATATACATAATGTTAAAAATTCTATTGTGTTACTTATTTTTAGGATGCTACCAAATCAAAGTTGATTCTTCTTATTTTTAGAGACTGGCTGTCCTCCATATTACCTAATCCTCATATATTTCTATTCACAGATATCTCTCCCTACTCTATACGTAGTTGTTAATGTGTAACCATTCCCCGTCTGAATGCCTAGGGATCATGTTGTCTACTCTTCCTATTGTTATACTTATAAATGCTTGTCCCGGCTCTATTTGTAATTGAGATTATACTATCACTCTCAGTGTTTATTTACACATTATAATTCAGAGCATGAACGCCTGGAGATCGAGGTCAATATTTAACCCTTTGGGTGCTAAACTTTCTAATTGTTGTATCCATTTTGTTTCCTTCTTTCTCAAAGTTATGAGTCTCTGATGTGGATTAGACCCTGATGGTACAACTTCTAAAATACTGATTCGTAGGCTGGAGGGATCTTGCTTATGGTGGTATTTAAAGTGTTCAGACACACTGTGTGTTTTCAACCCTATTTCAATATTATGAATATGTTCATAACATCTCCTCTTGATTTTGCGTTTTGTCCTTCCCACATAGATCCGCCCACATTTACACGTGAGCCCATAAATTACAAATGTGGATTGACAGGTACCCCTTGAGTTTATTGGTATTGACTTGGTGTGATTCCAATTATCTATAGATTCTCTGTTACTGATAATGGGACACATGCAGCAATTTTTCCTGCCACATCTGAATGTCCCCGGTTTTCTAGAGACCCACTGTTGCAAGGTTCCTGGCTTACTACTTATCCCTATTTCTGGGCTTCTTAATTTGGACGGGGCTAAGATATTCTTTAAATTCTTATTTTTTTTAAAGACTATATTTGGTTTGTCTTCTATTACCTCTTTTAGGATGGGGTCAGCTCTTAATATCCCCCAATGTTTGTGCAGTACTTTTTGAAGAAACCCTGCCCCTTCATTATATGTCGTGATAAATCTTACCTTTTTATCTGTTATATTTTGCTCCTGCGATGGATTGGCTTTCGTTTGTATCAATTCCTCCCTCATGCATGTGGCATTCTTATCTCTAGCTACCCTAATGATCTCTCTATCATAGTCCTTCTCAATAAATTTGTTTTCTAACACTTCTGCTTCAAGATTGTAATCCTCTAAATTCGTACAATTCCTGCGAATTCTACGGAATTGGCCCTGTGGTATATTTTTTATCCACATGCTCTTATGGCCACTTTTTGCGTTTAGGAAACCATTACTGTCCATGGGTTTCCTGTAATTTCTCACCTTCACTAATTTAGACACCTGATCAACAAAAAATTCTACGTCCAGAAACTCAATCTTTTCTTGGGACATTTTGCTTGTGAATTTCAAATTATATTGATTATTGTTCATGTGTCTAATGAAGTCATGTGCTGTTATGTCGTCCCCTTGCCAGATGATTATTATATCGTCTATATACCTTAAATATTTAATTACCCTCTCTAGGAAGGGGTTATTCTCCCAAATCATAAGGTCTTCAAAATGGGACATATAAATATTTGCATATGATGGTGCCATTGGGGTACCCATGGCTGTCCCCTGGATTTGCTTATAAAATTTCCCATTGAAGCTAAAGTAGTTGTTACACAGTATATATTTTGCACTATCTTTTAGGAATTTTAAATGTTTGTCTGACATTCCGCTCTTTGCCCCTATGTTTGTAAATGCTTCCAGCCCCTTCTCATGCGGTATATTGGTGTATAATGCGGTTACATCGCATGTGATCCACCTATAGTCTTCCTCCCATTTTAACCCTTCTAGTGTTATTATTACATCTGGTGTATCTTTAATATAAGATTTGATATTTCTAACCATTGGTTGCATGTAATGATCTATATAAGTAGATAGATTACTGGAAATTGATTCCATGCCGGAAACAATTGGTCGGCCCGGGGGGTTAATGGGGTCCTTGTGGATCTTAGGGATATGATAGAAGATTGGTATTTTAGGGTGCGGATTATAGATATAACTGAACTCGTCATTGTTTAATATCCCCTCTTTCTTGGCCTCTACCAACATATTAAACAAGTTTTTATTATATTCTATCGTTGGATCCTTTCTAAGTTCCATATATGTACTGTCATCTTGCAAAAGTCGATTAGCTTCACTCAAGTAATCCTCTCTCTTTTGTACTATGATCCCTCCTCCCTTATCCGCCTGCTTTATGATCACTTGATGGTTATTTTTCAGTTTATTAAGGGATTCTCTTTCATCTTTCCTTAAATTGTCTTTAAATTTAAATTTTTTCTTGTGATTTCCTGAGTCGAAATAACTATTTATCTCTTCTGTTAATAGTGTATTAAATACTGGAATATGCTCCCCTTGGGCATGGGTGGGGTTAAAGGAAGAGGGACGTTTGAATTTACTGTGTACAATTTCCTCCTCCTCTTCATGTAAACTCAGATCCATGAGATCTTCTATTCTTGCACTTGAATTACTTAATTCTATTCTTTCTGTATCTAGCTGTTTTAGAGTTTTCAGGGCGTCTACATCCTCTTTATTCCATTTGTTGGACTCTACATCTTTCATTTCTACTATTTTATAGTGATTTGCATTTTTCGCATAGTATCTTTTTAAATTAAGTTTCCGTACGAATTTTTGCAAATCAATGTACATCTCAAATTTATTAGGTAACTTTTTTGGGGCAAACTTTAATCCCTTATTCAATAATAGAATGTCCGAATCTGTCAATTCAACATCTGAGAGATTAATTATATTTCCCTTAGCCTTCTCTACCAATTGCTTCTTTCTCTCTGTTTCTTTGGCTCGTTGGCCACCTCTCTTTCCTCGTTTTGTTCCCAGTCTTTCCCTTCCCTCTGTCTCTTTCTGTTCTCCCTGTTTACTAATGCTGGTTCCTCCCATCCCCCCATCGATTTCCAAGGGGGCTGGGGTCCTGCCCCTTGATCTAAAAAATGACTTTCATTTCTCTCATTGGATCTAGACTCATACTGTATTCTGGGACTATTATTTGTCCTATTTGTATTCTGCTGATTGTGATGAATGAATCTATTATGTTGCCCATAAATTTCTCTTTGTCTCTCTTCCTGATAATGTGGTCTAACTTTGTCTGTTCTTTGTGAAGGGTTCGAATTTTTTAACTTGTAATTATTATGTTGTAAATTATTGTTATGCCCATATTGCTGTTCTTTGGGTCTTGCTCCTTTATTATCTCTATTATGGCTCTGATTGTGGGGTACCGTCTGATTGGTACCTTTATTGCCATGTGTAGTAGATTCCTCTTCATATCTATTTTCCCGATGTTCGTGTGTATTCCCCCTAATGTTAACATTAACATTTTCCTGCATCCTATTTTCATTCCTTTGTTGGGAATGGTTCACATTAACATAACTACCTACTTTATTATGATTCCTATTATTAAATCTAGGTTTGCTATAATTGTACACTCTATCATTCTTATAATCTTCCAAATCACGTTTGAGTTTGGAAGTTTTAGATACAACTAACTCCTGTTCCGTTTTAGTAATTCTTTGATTAATGTCATTTCTGATTTTGACCCATTTCTCTATGGTATCATATGTTGTTAATTTTTTATTAACTTCACTTATTTCTTTTTCTAATTTGGTGAGTTTACTCTCCCTATATTTGATCAATATTTTGATTAGTGTAATCGAACAATTATGTAATGCTGTCTCCCACTCTGTAGCAAACTCTACCTCATCTAATTGGAATGCGGGAAATTTCTTTATCCGCAGTCCTCTTGGGATCACATTGTGCATTACATAATTGTCGAGTAATATGAGGTCATGCCAGTCTTTCGCATCCATATTTAATAATTTTTCCAATGTTTTAAACAACTCGTGTGGGTCCCCTTCCCCTTCATTCACAGTCACAGATTCTAACAAATTAATTGCTCTATTGCGTCTAGGGCCCGTGATTGTGGTAGGCATTTCTGGTACATCAGTATATATCTCATTAAGATCTTCAGTCATGCTGCTGTTTATTACCTTAACTTAAAAACCAAACACTAATTCATAAAAATACAGCGCTTACTTAAACCTTTGTATCTCTATTTACTTCAGTGTAAATTATATAGTATTAATGCCCAAATAACTTTGTTTATAAAAGAAAAACACTGGTTAAAATTTGTATATACCTGAGATGAGACTGTCACACTGATTAACCAATCGTATCTGATTTAAAAATAGTACATACTCTATGTGACAATACCGATTTACCTGTACCTTTATGCCTCCCGGAGTATGATAAAACGTTGTCTTTGAATTCCTGTGATTCTTTCTTCGATGCCGATGTACTCCGTTATGTTCTGAGCGTGGCGCTGCTGCACAATTCACTGAGGTAGAGTTTGCTACAGAGTGGGAGACAGCATTACATAATTGTTCGATTACACTAATCAAAATATTGATCAAATATAGGGAGAGTAAACTCACCAAATTAGAAAAAGAAATAAGTGAAGTTAATAAAAAATTAACAACATATGATACCATAGAGAAATGGGTCAAAATCAGAAATGACATTAATCAAAGAATTACTAAAACGGAACAGGAGTTAGTTGTATCTAAAACTTCCAAACTCAAACGTGATTTGGAAGATTATAAGAATGATAGAGTGTACAATTATAGCAAACCTAGATTTAATAATAGGAATCATAATAAAGTAGGTAGTTATGTTAATGTGAACCATTCCCAACAAAGGAATGAAAATAGGATGCAGGAAAATGTTAATGTTAACATTAGGGGGAATACACACGAACATCGGGAAAATAGATATGAAGAGGAATCTACTACACATGGCAATAAAGGTACCAATCAGACGGTACCCCACAATCAGAGCCATAATAGAGATAATAAAGGAGCAAGACCCAAAGAACAGCAATATGGGCATAACAATAATTTACAACATAATAATTACAAGTTAAAAAATTCGAACCCTTCACAAAGAACAGACAAAG
This sequence comes from Bombina bombina, assembly GCF_027579735.1. Lineage (NCBI taxonomy): Eukaryota > Metazoa > Chordata > Amphibia > Anura > Bombinatoridae > Bombina > Bombina bombina. Next base: position 1,081,243,772 of record NC_069502.1, on the reverse strand, counting down.
TTAGACCACATTATCAGGAAGAGAGACAAAGAGAAATTTATGGGCAACATAATAGATTCATTCATCACAATCAGCAGAATACAAATAGGACAAATAATAGTCCCAGAATACAGTATGAGTCTAGATCCAATGAGAGAAATGAAAGTCATTTTTTAGATCAAGGGGCAGGACCCCAGCCCCCTTGGAAATCGATGGGGGGATGGGAGGAACCAGCATTAGTAAACAGGGAGAACAGAAAGAGACAGAGGGAAGGGAAAGACTGGGAACAAAACGAGGAAAGAGAGGTGGCCAACGAGCCAAAGAAACAGAGAGAAAGAAGCAATTGGTAGAGAAGGCTAAGGGAAATATAATTAATCTCTCAGATGTTGAATTGACAGATTCGGACATTCTATTATTGAATAAGGGATTAAAGTTTGCCCCAAAAAAGTTACCTAATAAATTTGAGATGTACATTGATTTGCAAAAATTCGTACGGAAACTTAATTTAAAAAGATACTATGCGAAAAATGCAAATCACTATAAAATAGTAGAAATGAAAGATGTAGAGTCCAACAAATGGAATAAAGAGGATGTAGACGCCCTGAAAACTCTAAAACAGCTAGATACAGAAAGAATAGAATTAAGTAATTCAAGTGCAAGAATAGAAGATCTCATGGATCTGAGTTTACATGAAGAGGAGGAGGAAATTGTACACAGTAAATTCAAACGTCCCTCTTCCTTTAACCCCACCCATGCCCAAGGGGAGCATATTCCAGTATTTAATACACTATTAACAGAAGAGATAAATAGTTATTTCGACTCAGGAAATCACAAGAAAAAATTTAAATTTAAAGACAATTTAAGGAAAGATGAAAGAGAATCCCTTAATAAACTGAAAAATAACCATCAAGTGATCATAAAGCAGGCGGATAAGGGAGGAGGGATCATAGTACAAAAGAGAGAGGATTACTTGAGTGAAGCTAATCGACTTTTGCAAGATGACAGTACATATATGGAACTTAGAAAGGATCCAACGATAGAATATAATAAAAACTTGTTTAATATGTTGGTAGAGGCCAAGAAAGAGGGGATATTAAACAATGACGAGTTCAGTTATATCTATAATCCGCACCCTAAAATACCAATCTTCTATCATATCCCTAAGATCCACAAGGACCCCATTAACCCCCCGGGCCGACCAATTGTTTCCGGCATGGAATCAATTTCCAGTAATCTATCTACTTATATAGATCATTACATGCAACCAATGGTTAGAAATATCAAATCTTATATTAAAGATACACCAGATGTAATAATAACACTAGAAGGGTTAAAATGGGAGGAAGACTATAGGTGGATCACATGCGATGTAACCGCATTATACACCAATATACCGCATGAGAAGGGGCTGGAAGCATTTACAAACATAGGGGCAAAGAGCGGAATGTCAGACAAACATTTAAAATTCCTAAAAGATAGTGCAAAATATATACTGTGTAACAACTACTTTAGCTTCAATGGGAAATTTTATAAGCAAATCCAGGGGACAGCCATGGGTACCCCAATGGCACCATCATATGCAAATATTTATATGTCCCATTTTGAAGACCTTATGATTTGGGAGAATAACCCCTTCCTAGAGAGGGTAATTAAATATTTAAGGTATATAGACGATATAATAATCATCTGGCAAGGGGACGACATAACAGCACATGACTTCATTAGACACATGAACAATAATCAATATAATTTGAAATTCACAAGCAAAATGTCCCAAGAAAAGATTGAGTTTCTGGACGTAGAATTTTTTGTTGATCAGGTGTCTAAATTAGTGAAGGTGAGAAATTACAGGAAACCCATGGACAGTAATGGTTTCCTAAACGCAAAAAGTGGCCATAAGAGCATGTGGATAAAAAAAAAAAAAAATATACCACAGGGCCAATTCCGTAGAATTCGCAGGAATTGTACGAATTTAGAGGATTACAATCTTGAAGCAGAAGTGTTAGAAAACAAATTTATTGAGAAGGACTATGATAGAGAGATCATTAGGGTAGCTAGAGATAAGAATGCCACATGCATGAGGGAGGAATTGATACAAACGAAAGCCAATCCATCGCAGGAGCAAAATATAACAGATAAAAAGGTAAGATTTATCACGACATATAATGAAGGGGCAGGGTTTCTTCAAAAAGTACTGCACAAACATTGGGGGATATTAAGAGCTGACCCCATCCTAAAAGAGGTAATAGAAGACAAACCAAATATAGTCTTTAAAAAAAAATAAGAATTTAAAGAATATCTTAGCCCCGTCCAAATTAAGAAGCCCAGAAATAGGGATAAGTAGTAAGCCAGGAACCTTGCAACAGTGGGTCTCTAGAAAACCGGGGACATTCAGATGTGGCAGGAAAAATTGCTGCATGTGTCCCATTATCAGTAACAGAGAATCTATAGATAATTGGAATCACACCAAGTCAATACCAATAAACTCAAGGGGTACCTGTCAATCCACATTTGTAATTTATGGGCTCACGTGTAAATGTGGGCGGATCTATGTGGGAAGGACAAAACGCAAAATCAAGAGGAGATGTTATGAACATATTCATAATATTGAAATAGGGTTGAAAACACACAGTGTGTCTGAACACTTTAAATACCACCATAAGCAAGATCCCTCCAGCCTACGAATCAGTATTTTAGAAGTTGTACCATCAGGGTCTAATCCACATCAGAGACTCATAACTTTGAGAAAGAAGGAAACAAAATGGATACAACAATTAGAAAGTTTAGCACCCAAAGGGTTAAATATTGACCTCGATCTCCAGGCGTTCATGCTCTGAATTATAATGTGTAAATAAACACTGAGAGTGATAGTATAATCTCAATTACAAATAGAGCCGGGACAAGCATTTATAAGTATAACAATAGGAAGAGTAGACAACATGATCCCTAGGCATTCAGACGGGGAATGGTTACACATTAACAACTACGTATAGAGTAGGGAGAGATATCTGTGAATAGAAATATATGAGGATTAGGTAATATGGAGGACAGCCAGTCTCTAAAAATAAGAAGAATCAACTTTGATTTGGTAGCATCCTAAAAATAAGTAACACAATAGAATTTTTAACATTATGTATATACATCAATAAATAGAGTTATGATAGTATAATATTTTTAACGTACGAAATATAAGTATAGGAACATATACAGGAGTACACGGTACTGCAAGTATTTTAATGATGTGTTTTGATTATGAGACTTTTTATAAATTTTGAGTAGAAAGAATATATGGATGTTAGTTAATATAATGTAATGAAATGTATATTGAATGTATCAAACAGCTTTAACTTTGCAATTTTGTATTCTTATTACGGCATACCAATCTGTATTTGGTCAGAGGGGTGTGTGAGAAATCTGGACATGTGATTGGCCTACAAGATAGCAATAGGGTGGAGCTACCACTTTTAAACTACGGACCCCCGCGAAAAACTTCATACCTTGTTTGTAAGTCTTGAGAAAGTTCGCAGAGGTCGGACGAAACGCGTAGAAGAAAAAGGCACAAGGCAGCAGTCACTAAAAGAACAAAGTCCGTCTGCTGGATGATCAATAACTTACGGTGTATACCGGAGACAGCTCAATTATAAAGAAGACGTAAAAATCACAGCTGAACCGGGACTGAATAATCCTATATGATCTGCCACATTGAGGCGCCTGTTTTTATCTAAGCTCTTGTAAGTGCAATATGTATGTATGCGCAATTTGGAGGCATTAAAACTTTTACCTTGAGTCGTGGCTGCGCTCGTTTTTCTTTTTGTCTCTATATTATGTTAGGTGGAAGGTTATATCTGTGGACTACTTTGATAGACCAACGTGATGGGAAATATGTTAGTATTGATATTTATCTACAAACATAAAAATCACTATATAGAAATATATCTGTGATATGTGTAGTGTAATGGGTATACTAACACCTCTAATATGTACATATATTTAAAAAGAACAACGATTGTGGTACACTGTATCTAAAATATGCACTAATAAGAACTAGACATATAATCTTCTATTTTAATACTAAAGAGTAAGGTAATACCAAGAAAAAATTGCAAATACAAAATGGTAAGTAAAGAAGAAAATTGTTTTATTTATAGAGTTACAGCTTAAAATAAAAACTGGACTTCCAGATATTTAAAAACTAGGGATATTAAATGTAATAAATATAGCCTTATAAAACAATGGATATTTATGCACTCTAAAAAAAGGAGGATAAATTAATAGTTGGACATATATTAAAATCTGTATGCCAAATGAGAAAAAATAGACCTGGGTAAATTTCCTCACTCTACATCTAGAGTGAGGAAGAGAGGCGTACAGGACTGCTTAGAATGGATCCGCTCTCATATGAGGAAAAATGGTGCGTAGTCTGGAGCGCTCTCGGTTTTTGACCAAGCAATAGCGTGCTCACGAAGGATCCTTGAAGATCAGTCGGGTGAGGTGGGTATGGAGCTTGGTTCCACTTGCGCCGGATTCTTCTGTTTCGGCGTGGAAATCTGTGCTGTACGCGTGGGTCCTTTTTTGTCACTTCCGGGTATGACGTGTTCGTTGACGTAGAATGTAGACTGTTAGTATGGAATATGCTGCAGTACGCCCTCTGTGTCAGATCTTGTAGTATGCAGTGTCTCCTTGAATACACAATTGCAAATTGTATTAGATGAGCGTCAGTTTGTTACTAATGTAACCAACCACGAGTGTCGAACTTATAGCTTGTGGGAGAAAGCTCCGGATATCAGACTAATAGTCTGTGGTGATAGTCTTTTTTCCTCAGGGTATGGGCTTTGAAATGACAGACTAGTAGTCTGTGGTGATAGTCTTTTTTGCTGGGAAAAAAGCTCTTGATGTCAGGCTAGTAGCCTGTGATGGTAATCTTTCGTGCAGGTACTTCTTTTACTCTGCTCCGGTCCACTCCTAATTCTCAGCAGGCACTTATATTAGTGCAACTTTGGTCCGGTGCAAGTCTTAGAGCCAGCAAACATCTGGTAGTGTGGGTGCTGTAGATAGAAATATAGGAGTGCTGAAAGTGGCTCCTCACAGTTCTGTAGTTGCTCAAGTCATTGTGGTGCTGTAGGTAGCAATATAGAAATGCTGTGGAAAGCTTCACACAGTTAGTTACTCAAATCAACGCATTTCACCCCACGATTGGGGCTTTTTCAAGAATGAGTAACATTGCAAGAAATCAGTTCTTTTAAGGACCGAGCATGGTTCCTATTGGTTAATCAGTTGTGGGTGTGTTGTCCAGGTGTCTTGCAGATTGTTGGTTCTTTTAAGGTGGAATATACCTTTTCGGTTCTTTTAAGATGGAATATACCCATTTTCGTTAGTTTCCTTAGAAATAGTCTGTCATATGTTCCATTGTTAAATAGAAAGTATTCAGTGTGCACTTTGGGACTTACAGGTATGAAAAAAAGGGGATAGTGCATTATTAACTGTATATTCGCTATCTATAGGTTAAAAGAAAAATACATTATTTGTATCTAAATTGGTGTTGTGTACAATTTCTTTATATAGTAAAAAAAATATATATATGTATAGTGGGGTCACCTTAGATCAGTGATTGATTGGGAGTGTTTCAAGGGCAGAGTCTCAAGGAAGAAGGGTCACTGAGCCATGAAAATAAAAGTTAGTGGTGAGGTGTACAGGGAGTTTTCTGTCTCATGTATCCGACCTGTTTGTAGAATGGTTTATGGTCATCAAAATATATTATATCCCTCTAACTAACATGTTTTGTATCTATTTCTTCCTCTCCTGATCACTCATTGAAAATGAAATATAATACTGTTCCTTTTAAAGAGATCTTGATAAATACAGTACTACATTAGTGACAAGAAATACGTTAACACACACACACACACACACACACACAAATAGGAGCATACTCCTCTATGCTGTATGCTACTTAAGGGATATTAAATAATGCTCCTTTGGTAAAAACAAATATGCTAAAGGGCCAGTCAAATCAAAATATTTTAGTGTTTAAAAAGATAGATAATCCCTTTATTACCCATTCCCCAGTTTTGCACAGAAAACAGTTATATTAATACACTTTTATCTCTGTGATTAACTTGTATCTAAGCATCTTCTGACAGCCCCCTGACCACATGACTTTTTTTTTATTATCTATTGACTTGCATTTAAGCCAATTAGTACTGTGTTGTGCACAACCCACGGGCGTGAGTACAATATTATCTGTATGGGTCACATAAACTAGCACTCTGTTGATTAACCCCTTCACCCAAAATACTTTGGCTATCGTACCGCACAACGTATATATACTGTATGTTGTCGCTTCAGGACTAATAAAAAAAAATGTTTTCAGGATGGCGGCAATAGTTAAAGGCAGGGGAGGTTTAGATAGGTGTGTTTTTTTGGGGTTTTTTTTTTTGTTAGCGGGGATCAGGGAGGTTTAAAGGTTAGGGCAACCCTACACTGCAGAAAACAACATATAAAAAAAATGTATTGGCAGACTGCCAGTACTTAAAGGGATATGAAACCCAAACTTTTTCTTTCATGATTTAGAAATAGAATGCAATTCTAAAAACCTTTCAAATTTACTTCTATTATATAATTTGCTTCATTCTCTTAATATCCTTAGCTGAAAAGCATATCTAGATAGGCTCAGTAGCTGCTGATTGGTGGCTGCTCACAGATGCCTCGTGTGATTGGCTCACCCCTGCACTTTGCTATTTCTTCAAGAAAGAATATCTAAGGAATTAAGCAAATTAGATAATAGAAGTAAATTTGAATGTTGTTTAAAATTGTATTCTCGATCTGAATCACAAAATATTTTTTGTTTTTGTTTAATGTCCCTTTTAAGATGAGAGTGACCAGTGGGGGAGGGAAGGGAACTGTTTGGGAGGGATCAGGGGGTGGGGAGTGTCGGGTAGGAGGCTAATCTCTACACTAAAGCTAACGTTAACCTTTTAATCTACCTAATTAACCCCTTCACTGTCGGGAATAATAGAAGTGTGGTACACAGCTGCAATTAGTGGCCTTCTAATTGCCAAAAAGCAATGGCAAAGAGTAACTTTTACTAACATTTGTGCCATGATTGCACAAGCAGTATGTAAATAATTTCTGCGAGAAACACAAAGTTTGTGAAAAAAGTACCACTTTTTTTTTTTTATTATTTGATGGCATTTGGCAGTGAAATTGTGGCATGAAATATACCAAAATGGGCCAGTACCTTGGGTTGTATACTTAAAAACTATATATAGAGTTGATGGGTAAATAAAAACAAAAAAACAAAAACTAGGCTCTATTTCTGTTTTAAATGGAGTGATGGCAAAATTGCTAAACATGCTCTGGTATTTTTGGCAAGTTTTTGTCTGGAAGTCCCAGTAGTGAAAGGGTTGAAATGCATGTGATCAGGGGGCTGTCTTTAGTGGCTTAGAAACGGACAGAAATTCAGAGGTTTAAATGTTATAAAGTATATTAATGTAACCATGTTGGTTGTGTAAAGCTGGGGTGTGAGTAATAAAGGCGTTATCTATCTTTTTAACAATTCTTGTGTTGACTGTCCATTCTAAATCAAAGTAAACATAAAAAGGAAAAGTTTGTGTAAAAAAACACTTTTTTTTTTTTTCTTGACAAATTAGCACTTATAAATGATCAGTGTAACCCTGCCCCCAGTGTGATAAGAGTGGAGAATTTTGAAAACCTAAGTTTCTACTCTGTCAGTTCTAGGCATGAGTAAATCTGACTCCCTTGTATCTAGTCTATTCACTAGCCTAGAAGGTTTATGACATCAGGCTAAGATAAACCTTCCTGCAAAGGCCCCACCTCCTCCTTGTGGGGTTCTGACAGGAAATAAGATGCACAAATATAGTGTAAAAAAATAAGTAAAATGTAATATCCATTTAAATAGATGAATAATACATATTGAAATGCTTTCTATTAAAGGGACAGTCTAGGCCAAAATAAACTTTCATGATTCAGATAGAACATGTAATTTTAAACAATTTTCCAATTTACTTTTATCACCAATTTTGCTTTGTTCTCTTGGTATTCTTAGTTTAAAGCTTAACCTAGGAGGTTCATATGCTAATTTCTTAGACCTTGAAGGCCACCTCTTTTCAGAATGCATTTTAAGTTTTTCACCACTAGATGGTGTTAGTTCATGTGTTTCATATAGATAACACTGTGCTCGTGCACATGAAGTTATCTGGGAGCAGGCACTGATTGGCTAAACTGCAAGTCTGTCAAAAGAACTGAAATTAAGGGGCAGTTTGAAGAGGCTTGGATACAAGATAATCACAGAAGTTAAAAGTATATTAATATAACTGTGTTGGTTATGCAAAACTGGGGAATGGGTAATAAAGGGATTATCTATCTTTTAAAACAATAAAAATTCTGGTGTAGACTGTCCCTTTAAGCATAAGCAACTATGAAACTGACTGTTTAACATCCCTTACGGACATAAAACAAGTTGGGATAGAGAAAAAATATAATATGTAGTTACTTTACCTGCAAATTTATTCTGCAGTGCCTCGCCATTAAAGGGACAGTCAACGCCAGAATTTTTGTTGTTTTAAAAGATAGATAATCCCTTAATTACCAATTCCCAACAGTTATAATTATACACGTTTTACCTCTGTAATTACCTTGTATCTAAGCCTCAGCAGACTGCCCCCTTATTTCAGTTCTTTTGACAGACTTGCATTTTAGCCAATCAGACTTGACTCCATGGTAAATTCACGTGCATGAGCTCAATGTCATCTATATGAAACACGTGAACTAATGCCCTCTAGTGGTGAAAAACTATCAAAATGCACTTAGATTAGAGGCGGCTTTCAAGGTCTAAAAAAATTAGCATATGAACCTCCTAGGTTTAGCTTTCAACTAAGAATACCAAGAGAACAAAGCAAATTTGGTGATAAAAGTAAATTGGAAAGTTGTTTAAAATTACATGCCCTATTTGAATCATGAAAGTTTTTTTTTTTTTGGGGACTTGACTGTCCTTTTAACCCTTTCTTTTTAGTTTCTGAATTGCAAAGCTCTAACTCCCCCCACACATTTCCTTCTATGGTAGAATGGAAAAGTGCATAGGGATTTCTGCTGGAACATGCCTAGAAGCTGTGATCTCAGTTGAAATACAAAACCTGTGTCTAAACACTGATAAGGGGGGTGGAGTTGGCTGCTCCAGGCAGCTTAGCGATGTAATTAATTTAGCTTATTATTGAAAATTATTTTAAAATACTTGCCAGCAATTTTTAACCAATTTTTTGTATGCAAACTATTTTAATTAATTAGCCCTTTAAGGATATGCACAGATTTCAACCTGTTTTATGTCCCTTTAATGCTACTAGCTCTGTATACGCTCTTAATGCAAACTATACTAGCTTGTCTGTTAGCATCTCTTTGTTTTATACCACTGTCAGCTACCTTCCATGCTGGGACGGCGAGTGACCATTTCTGGTCATCGGGGTCGCGCGGCTATACGGGATCACTTGCTCATGTGCAACACCCGGGTCGGGTCGATATGTTTTTACAGGTCTGGCAGTTTGGCAGGTGTTCTTTCTTGTTCCACGTGCTTGCGTTTCTCAAATTCCTAGTGGTCGGCATCATAGAATACTTTGCTTATGCACTTATACAGGTAACCTGTTGCTAGTCATGCCCCTTGGTCTTTATAATTAACGTCAGTCTATCTTTGTGTTGCTTGCTTGGCCAGTTTCCAGCAACCTATCATCATATATTTTTTTTCTTTCTCAGTATGTTTTCACCTTGGCCTACCTGACCTTGGATTGTTTAATCACTTTGCCTTGCCAGCTGCCTACACTGACCTTGGATTGTTTAACGGCCTTACCTTACCTGCTCTTCCTCTTACTCTTGCTTCTCCGGCCCATGTTGTTTCCAAGTATACTTTTCTCCAACATTGGTGTGTCCGGTCCACGGCGTCATCCATTACTTGTGGGAAATGTTCTCCCCCACAGGGAAAGGCAAGGAGAGCACACAGCAAGAGCTGTCCATATAGCTCCCCCTCTGGCTCCGCCCCCCAGTCATTCTCCTTGCCGCTCTGAACAAGTAGCATCTACCACAGGGATGGCGAGGAGTTTGTGGTGTTAGTTGTAGTTTTTTATTCTTCTATCAAGAGTTTATTTTAAAATAGTGCTGGCTTGTACTATTTACTCTATAACAGAAAAGTGATGAAGATTTCTGTTTAAGAGGGCTATGATTTTAGCACAAGTAACTAAAATCCATTACTGTTACCACGCAGGACTGTTGAAACAAGAGAACTTCAGTTGGGGGTAACAGTTTGCAGACTCATCTGCTTCAGGTATGACTAGTCTCCTTCTAACAACACAGGCTAATGCTAGATGACAGTCATTTTTCCCCTCAAGGGAAACGGTAAGCCATTTTTCTTTCACCTCAGCAAAAAAGATAACAGGCTTCCCCTTTTTGTTTTTTATGCTGGTAGACACTGTTAGGGGCTAAATCGATTGGTTTTTATTACAATATTATACCATTTGAAATATTTTATAAGCTCACATACACTTGGGAAGGTTTTTTATTGATCTGGCTTGTTTTAGACACCTAAATCTAGTCAGGAAGGCCCATTCACTCTAGTATGCTGAGGGAGGAAGCCTCATTTTGGCACTTCAGCTGTGCAGTTGAATTTCAAGGCAGTGCATGCAGATTCATGTGAGAGGGTCCTGTGGTTCAGAAAGTGACTCCAAAAGGCTTTTTTTCTGTGAATGGTGACCCCTAAGGAAGGTAAAAAGCTGCAGCAAGGCTGTAGCTGGGATTGTGGTGTGTAAAAACGGTTAAATCCAACAATTAGCTTTGCTTGTTTTAAGAGCTAGAGTCTCCATATTTGCTGTGCAATACTTTCTAAGCATTAAGACACTGGGGTCCAAATTTCAGAAAAATCGGATATTGCCTTCATAGTTTTTTGAACATTCAGAAATAAATGTGTCATTTTATTATTTAAAGAGACAGTAACATTTTTGTTTAAAATCGTTTTTATTGCATTGTTTGCCTGCCTAAATCTGTTTAACATGTCTGTTCCATCAGATAACCTATGTTCTGTGTGTATAGAGACAAATGTGGTTCCCCCTTCGAGTGTTTGTGATAATTGCGCCATAGCGTCCAAACAAAATCAGGACAGCTCTGTTATTTTTCATAATGTTGCCCAAGATGATTTATCTAATGAAGGTAGTGGGGATAGCTCTACATCCTCTCCTTCTGTGTCTACACCAGCTTTGCCCGCGCAGGCGACACCTAGCGCGCCAGTGCTTATTTCTATGCAACAATCAGCAGTAGTGGATAATTCTATAGCAAATCTTTTATCCAAACTGCCAGTTTTTCAGAGAAAGCGTGATTGTTCAGTTTTAAATACAGATAAAAAGGATGAACAATCAGATGCTGACGATGCCTTATCTATTTTACCCTCGCATCAATCGGAATTGGCTGTGAGGGAAGGGCTGTCTGAGGGTGAAATTTCAGACTCAGGAAAAATTTCTCAACAGGCAGAACCTGATCTAGTGGCATTTAAGTTTAAGCTAGAACATCTTTGCGCTTTGCTTAAGGAGGTATTAGCTACTCTGGATGACTGTGATTCCATGGTAGTACCGGAGAAGTTGTGCAAATTCGACAAATTTTTAGAGGTCCCAGTGCACGACGACACTTTTCCAATACCTAAGAGGGTAGCGAACATAGTGGAAAAGGAGTGGGAGAAGCCAGGTGTACCCTTTGCCCCACCTCCTATATTTAAGAAAATGTTTCCCATAGTAGACCCTAGAAGGGACGCATGGCAAATGGTCCCGAAGGTTGAGGGAGCTGTTTCAACACTAGCGAAGCGCACAACTATTCCTATAGAGGACAGCTGCGCTTTCAAAGATCCTATGGATAAAAAATTGGAAGGATTGCTTAAAAAGATTTTTGTTCAGCAAGGGTTCATCCTTCAACCAGCTACGTGTGTTATTACTGTCACTTCAGCGGCGTCCTTTTGGTTCGAAGAACTAGAAAGGTCGCTCCAGAAAGAGACTTCCTATGAAGAAGTCATGGACAGAATTCACGCATTAAAGTTAGCTAATTCCTTTATATTGGATGCCGCCTTTCAAATAACGAAATTGGCGGCGAAAAACTCAGGTTTTGCTATAGTAGCGCGGAGGGCGCTTTGGCTAAAATCCTGGTCGGCAGACGTGTCGTCCAAGACTAAGTTACTGAATATTCCTTTCAAGGGTAAGACCCTTTTTGGGCCGGAATTGAAGGAAATTATTTCAGACATCACTGGGCGTAAGGGCCATGCCCTCCCACAGGATAGGCCTTTTAAGGCTAAGAACAAGTCTAATTTTCGTTCCTTTCGCAATTTCAGGAACGGACCGGCTAATAACTCCACTGCCGCTAGACAAGAAGGTAACGCGGCCCAGCCCAAACCCGCTTGGAAGCCCATGCAAGGCTGGAACAAGGGTAAACAAACCAAGAAACCTGCTGCTGCTACCAAGACAGCATGAAGGGGTAGCCCCCGATCCGGGACCGGATCTGGTAGGGGGCAGACTATCTCTCTTCGCTCAGGCTTGGACAAGAGATGTTCTGGATCCCTGGGCACTAGAGATAGTTTCCAAGGGATACCTGTTAGAATTCAAGGGACTTCCTCCAAAGGGAAGGTTCCACCTGTCTCGCTTATCTTCAGACCAGATAAAGAAACAGGCATTCTTACATTGTGTAAGAGACCTATCAAAGATGGGAGTGATAAACCCAGTCCCCTCCGGGGAACAAGGTCTAGGGTTTTACTCAAACCTGTTTGTGGTTCCCAAAAAAGAGGGAACTTTCAGGCCAATTCTGGATTTAAAGATATTAAACAAGTTCCTCAGAGTTCCATCCTTCAAGATGGAAACCATTCGGACAATCTTACCAACAATCCAGCAGGGTCAATTTTTGACTACCGTGGATCTGAAGGATGCTTATCTGCATATCCCAATCCACAAATCTCATCATCAGTTCCTGAGGTTCGCCTTTCTGTACAAACATTACCAGTTTGTGGCTCTTCCATTCGGTTTAGCCACCGCTCCCAGAATCTTCACAAAGGTGCTAGGGTCCCTTCTAGCGGTCCTAAGACCGAGGGGTATCGCTGTAGCACCTTATCTAGACCACATCCTAATCCAAGCGTCGTCTCTTTCCAAAGCGAGGGCTCATACAGACATTGCGTTGGCTTTTCTCAGATCTCACGGGTGGAAAGTGAACATAGAAAAAAGTTCACTGTCACCGTCCACAAGGGTTCCTTTTCTGGGAACAATAATAGATTCTGTGGAAATGAAGATCTTTCTCACAAACGTCAGAAAGACAAAGCTTCTAAAAGCTTGTCGAGTTCTTCACTCTATTCCTCAACCCTCCATAGCTCAATGCATGGAAGTAATAGGACTAATGGTCGCAGCAATGGATGTGGTTCCTTTTTGCTCGAATTCATCTAAGATCATTACAGCTGTGCATGCTCAATCAGTGGAATGGGGACTATACAGACTTGTCTCCCCAAATTCAAGTAGACCAGGTAACCAGGGACTCGCTTCTCTGGTGGTTGACCCAGGATCACCTGTCTCAGGGAATGAGTTTCCGCAGACCGGAGTGGGTCATCGTCACGACCGACGCCAGCCTCTTGGGGTGGGGCGCGGTCTGGGACTCTCTGAAAGCTCAGGGCCTATGGTCGCGGGAAGAGTCGCTTCTCCCGATAAACATTTTGGAACTAAGAGCTATATTCAATGCGCTCCTGGCTTGGCCTCAGCTAGCAGAAGCCAGGTTCATAAGATTTCAGTCGGACAACATAACGACTGTTGCGTACATCAATCATCAGGGGGGAACAAAGAGTTCCCTAGCGATGAAGGAAGTAACCAAGATAATCCAATGGGCAGAGAATCACTCCTGCCATCTATCTGCTATTCACATCCCAGGAGTAGACAACTGGGAGGCAGACTATTTGAGTCGTCAGACTTTCCATCCGGGGGAGTGGGAACTCCATCCGGAGGTCTTTGCTCAGTTAACCCAATTATGGGGCATTCCAGACATGTATCTAATGGCGTCCCGTCAGAACTTCAAGATTCCTTGCTACTGGTCCAGATCCAGGGATCCCAAGGTGACTCTAGTGGATGCATTAGTGGCGCCTTGGTCGTTCAACCTAGCATATGTGTTTCCACCGTTTCCTCTACTCCCCAGCCTCATAGCCAGGATCAAACAGGAGAAGGCCTCTGTGATTCTGATAGCTCCTGCGTGGCCACGCAGGACTTGGTATGCAGACCTGGTGAATATGTCATCGGCTCCACCATGGAAGCTACCTTTGAGACAGGACCTTCTAGTACAAGGTCCATTCGAACATCCCAATCTAGTTTCTCTGCAGCTGACTGCTTGGAAATTGAACGCTTGATTTTATCCAAGCGTGGGTTTTCAAATTCTGTGATTGATACTCTGGTCCAAGCCAGAAAACCTGTGACTAGAAGGATTTACCATAAAATATGGAAAAAATATATCTGTTTGTGTGAATCCAAAGGATTCTCCTGGAGTAAGATTAAAATTCCAAAGATTCTCCCCTTTCTCCAAGAAGGTTTGGATAAAGGATTGTCAGCTAGTTCTCCAAAAGGACAGATTTCTGCATTATCCGTCTTGTTGCACAAACGACTGGCAGCTTTGCCAGATGTACAAGCTTTTGTTCAGGCTTTGGTTAGAATCAAGCCTGTTTACAGACCCATGACTCCTCCTTGGAGTCTAAATTTAGTTCTTTCAGTTCTTCAAGGGGTTCCGTTTGAACCTTTACATTCCATAGATATTAAGTTACTATCTTGGAAAGTTCTGTTTTTGGTTGCTATTTCTTCTGCTAGAAGAGTTTCTGAATTATCTGCTTTGCAGTGTGATCCACCCTATCTGGTGTTCCATTCAGATAAGGTTGTTTTGCGTACTAAGCCTGGTTTTCTTCCAAAAGTTGTTTCCAACGAGAACATCAACCAGGAAATAGTTGTTCCTTCTTTGTGTCCGAATCCAGTTTCAAAGAAGGAACGTTTATTACACAATTTAGATGTTGTTCGTGCTTTAAAGTTCTATTTAGAAGCAACAAAAGATTTTAGACAAACCTCATCCTTGTTTGTCGTTTACTCTGGTAAGAGGAGAGGTCAAAAAGCTACTGCTATCTCTCTCTCTTTCTGGCTGAAAAGCATTATCCGCTTGGCTTATGAGACTGCCGGACGGCAGCCTCCTGACCGTATCACAGCTCACTCTACTAGGGCTGTGGCTTCCACATGGGCCTATAAGAATGAGGCTTCTGTTGACCAGATATGTAAGGCAGCGACTTGGTCTTCTCTGCACACTTTTGCCAAATTCTACAAATTTGATATTTTTGCTTTTTCGGAGGCTGTTTTTGGGAGAAAGGTTTTGCAAGCCGTGGTGCCTTCTGTTTAGGTAACCTGATTTGCTCCCTCCCTTCATCCGTGTCCTAAAGCTTTGGTATTGGTTCCCACAAGTAATGGATGACGCCGTGGACCGGACACACCAATGTTGGAGAAAACAGAATTTATGCTTACCTTATAAATTACTTTCTCCACGGGTGTGTCCGGCCCACGGCCCGCCCTGGTTTTTTTAATCAGGTTGAAAAATTTTTTCTTTATACACTACAGTCACCACGGCACCCTATAGTTTCTCCTTTTTCTCCTAACCGTCGGTCGAATGACTGGGGGGCGGAGCCAGAGGGGGAGCTATATGGACAGCTCTTGCTGTGTGCTCTCCTTGCCTTTCCCTGTGGGGGAGAACATTTCCCACAAGTAATGGATGACGCCGTGGACCGGACACACCGTTGGAGAAAGTAATTTATCAGGTAAGCATAAATTCTGTTTCTCTTGTAAGGTGTATCCAGTCCACGGATCATCCATTACTTGTGGGATATTCTCCTTCCCAACAGGAAGCTGCAAGAGGATCACCCACAGCAGAGCTGTCTATATAGCTCCTCCCCTAACTGCCACTACCAGTCATTCTCTTGCAGCTCTCGACACTATAGGAAGTAGCTAGAGAGATGTGGTGAATTTATGTAGTTTATCTTCAATCAAAAGTTTATTATTTTCAAATGGTACCGGAGTTGTACTGTTTTAGCCTCAGGCAGAAAGTTGAAGAAGAGTCTGTCTGTCTGGTTTTTGATGATCTTAGCAGGTTGTAACTAAGATCCATTGCTGTTCTCACACATAACTGAAGAGATGAGGTAACTTCAGCTGGGGGAATGGCGTGCAGGGTCTCCTGCTATGAGGTATGTGCAGTTTAAATTTTTCTAGAGAAATGAATATGCTAGAAAATGCTGTTAATACCGGATTTATTTAAGGTAAGCCCAATTACAGTGATTTAATAACAACTAGTATCATGCTTGCTGTAAAAGGTAATATTCTTATTACTTTCTCACATTACTGAAAATAAGATAACGTTTGCTGGAAGTGTTTAAACGTTTTTTTTCTACATATTGGTAATAAAACTTTATTGGGGCCCAGTTTTTTCCACATGGCTGGCTAGATTTTGCCTAGGGATAGTTTTTTATGGCCCTCTCACTGTGAGTACAGGTTGGGAGGGGCCTAATTTCAGGCCTAAATCGTGCAGTAGTTTTTGCAGCTTGAGACTTCCAGCTTCCCTGAAGGAGTCCCCTGAACACTTAGGACCTCTACAAAGGGTTTTTGTGCCTTCAAAAGTCATTGTATGGGCAGGTAGGGCCACAGCAGAGCTGTGGCAGTTTGTTGTGACTGTTAAAAAAAACTTTTATATCGTTTTTTTGATCCGGTTTTGAAACTAAGGGGTTAATCATCCATTTGCAAGTGGGTGCAATGCTCTGTTATTCTATTATACACACTGTAAAAATTTCGTAAGATTTACTGCTTTTTATCACTGTTTTTCAATTTCTGACAAAATTTGTTTCTCTTAAAGGCACAGTACCGTTTTTTCTTTTTTGCTTGTTTACATTTATCAAAGTGTTTTTTCCAAGCTTGCTGGTCTCATTGCTAGTCTGTTTAAACATGTCTGGCATAGAGGAAACTCCTTGTTCATTATGTTTAGAAGCCATTGTAGAACCCCCTCTTAGAATGTGTACCAAATGTACTGATTTTACTTTAAGTTATAAAGATCATATTCTGTCTTTAAAAGATTTATCACCAGAGGAAATTGACAAGGGGGAAGTTATGCCGACTAACTCGCCCCATGTGTCAGAACCTTTGACTCCCGCTCAAGTGGCGCCAAGTACATCTAGCGCGCCCATGGCGTTTACTTTACAAGACATGGCGGCAGTTATGGATCATACCCTTACAGCGGTATTGTCCAAACTACCAGGGTTACAAGGAAAGCGAGACAGCTCAGGGACTAGAAAAAATACAGAGCTCTCTGACGCTTTAGTAGCTATGTCTGATATCCCCTCACAATATGCAGAAGCTGAGGCAGCAGAGCTTCTTTCTGTGGGTGATTTTTCTGACTCAGGGAAGATACATTTAAATTTAAGCTTGAACACCTCCGCGTATTGCTCAGGGAGGTTTTAGCTACTGTGGATGACTGTGACACCATTATAGTGCCAGAGAAATTGTGTAGATTGGATAAATACTATGCAGTGCCTGTTTACACTGATGTTTTTCCAATACCTAAAAGGTTTTCAGAAATTATTACTAAGGAATGGGATAGACCAGGTGTACCATTCTCTCCCCCTCCTATTTTTAAGAAAATGTTTCCAATAGATGCCGCTACACGGGACTTATGGCAAACGGTCCCTAAGGTGGAGGGAGCAGTTTCTACCCTAGCTAAGCGTACAACTATTCCCGTCGAGGACAGTTGTGCTTTCCTAGATCCAATGGATAAAAGTTAGAGGGTTACCTTAAGAAAATGTTTATTCAACAAGGTTTTATTCTCCAGCCTCTTGCATGCATTGCCCCGGTCACTGCTGCTGCGGCCTTCTGGTTTGAGTCTCTGGAAGAGGCCTTACAGGTAGAAACTCCATTGGATGATATACTTGACAAGCTTAAAGCGCTTAAGCTAGCCAATTCATTTGTTTCTGACGCCGTTGTTCATTTAGCCAAACTAACGGCTAAGAACTCAGGTTTTGCTATACAGGCGCGTAGGGCGCTATGGCTTAAATCCTGGTCAGCTGATGTTACTTCAAAGTCTAAGCTTCTCAACATTCCCTTCAAGGAGCAGACCCTATTCGGGCCTGGACTGAAGGAGATCATTTCTGATATTACTGGAGGAAAAGGTCATGCCCTTCCTCAGGATAGGTCTAATAAATTAAGGACCAAACAAACTCATTTTCCTGCCTTTTGAAACTTTAAGACGAGCGCGGCATCAACTCCCTCTAATGCAAAACAAGAGGGAAATTTTGCCCAGTCCAAGCCGGTCTGGAGACCTAACCAGGCCTGGAACAAAGGTTAGCAGGCCAAGAAGCCTGCTGCTGCCTCTAAGACAGCATGAAAGATCAGCCCCCGATCAGGTAACGGGCAGACTTTCTCTCTTCGTCCAGGCTTGGGCAAGAGATGTCCAGGATCCCTGGGCATTGGAAATTGTGTCCCAGGTATATCTTCTGGACTTCAAAGCTTCTTCCCCAAAAGGAAGATTTCACCTCTCACAATTATCTGCAGACCAGTTAAAGAGAGAGGCAATCTTACATTGTGTTCAAGACCTCCTAGTTATGGGAGTGATCCACCCAGTTCCAAAGGAGGAACAGGGGCAAGGCTTCTATTCAAATCTCTTTGTGGTTCCCAAGAAAGAGGGAACCTTCAGACCAGTCTTAGATCTCAAGATCCTAAACAAATTTCTCAGGGTCCCATCTTTCAAGATGGAGACTATTCGAACCATCCTACCTATGATCCAGGAGGGTCAATACATGACTCTTGTGGACTTAAAGGACGCTTATCTTCACATTCCGATACACAAAGATCATCATCGGTTTCTTAGGTTTGCCTTCCTAGACAGGCATTACCAGTTTGTGGCTCTTCCCTTTGGGTTAGCTACGGCACCAAGAATCTTTACAAAGGTTCTGGGGTCACTTCTGGTGGTCCTAAGGCCGCGGGGCATAGCAGTAGCCCCTTACTTAGAATGACATTCTGATACAGGCGTCGAATTTCCAAATTGCCAAGTCCCATACGGACATTGTTCTGGCATTCCTGAGGTCTCATGGGTGGAAAGTGAACGAAAAGAAGAGTTCTCTATCCCCTCTCACAAGAGTTTCCTTCCTGGGAACTCTGATAGATTTTGTAGAAATGAGGATTTACCTGACAGAGGACAGGTTGTCAAAACTTCTAAATTCCTGCCGTGTTCTTTATTATACTTCTCGCCCTTAGGTGGCTCAGTGTATGGAAGTAATCGGCTTAATGGTAGCGCAAATGGACATAGTTCCATTTGGCCGCCTACATCTCAGACCGCTGCAACTCTGCATGCTCAGTCAGTGGAATGGGGATTACACAGATTTGTCCCCTCTACTAAATCTGGATCAAGAGACCAGGGATTCTCTTCTCTGGTGGCTATCTCGGGTCCATCTGTCCAAAGGTATGACCTTCCGCAGGCCAGATTGGACAATAGTAACAACAGATGCCAGCCTTCTGGGCTGGGGTGCAGTCTGAAACTCTCTGAAGGTTCAGGGGTCGTGGACTCAGGAGGAGGCACTCCTTCCAATAAACATTCTGGAACTAAGAGCGATATTCAATGCTCTTCAGGCTTGGCCTCAGCTAGCGGCAGTGAGGTTCATCAGATTTCAGTCAGACAACATCACGACTGTAGCTTACATCAACCATCAAGGGGGAACAAGGAGTTCCCTAGCGATGTTGGAGGTTTCAAAGATAATTCAATGGGCAGAGATTCACTCTTGCCATCTATCAGCTATCCATATCCCAGGAGTAGAGAACTGGGAGGCAGATTTTCTAAGTTGTCAGACTTTTCATCCAGGGGAGTGGGAGCTCCATCCGGAGGTGTTTGCACAGTTGATTCAACGTTGGGGCAAACCAGAACTGGATCTCATGGCGTCTCGCCAGAATGCCAAGCTTCCTTGTTACTGATCCAGGTCCAGGGATCCCAAGGCAGCGCTGATAGATGCTCTAGCAGCGCCTTGGTCCTTCAACCTGGCTTATGTGTTTCCACCATTTCCTCTGCTCCCTCGTCTGATTGCCAAGATCAAACAGGAGAGAGCATCGGTAATTTTGATAGCACCTGCGTGGCCACGCAGGACTTGGTATGCAGATCTGGTGGACATGTCATCCTTTCCACCATGGACTCTGCCTCTGAGGCAGGACCTTCTACTTCAGGGTCCTTTCAACCATCCAAATCTAATTTCTCTGCGGCTGACTGCTTGGAGATTGAACGCTTGATTTTATCAAAGCGTGGTTTCTCTGAGTCGGTCATTGATACCTTAATACAGGCGCGAAAGCCTGTCACCAGGAAAATCTATCATAAGATATGGTGTAAATATCTTCATTGGTGTGAATCCAAGGGTTACTCATGGAGTAAGGTCAGGATTCCTAGGATATTATCTTTTCTCCAAGAAGGATTGGAGAAGGGTTTGTCAGCTAGTTCCTTAAAAGGACAGATTTCTGCTCTGTCCATTCTTTTGCACAAACGTCTGGCTGAGGTTCCAGACGTGCAGGCGTTTTTGTCAGGCTTTAGTCAGAATCAAGCCTGTGTTTAAAACTGTTGCTCCGCCTTGGAGTTTAAATTTAGTTCTTAAGGTTCTTCAAGGGGTTCCGTTTGAACCTTTGCATTCCATAGATATTAAGCTCTTATCCTGGAAGGTTCTGTTTTTAGTAGCTATCTCCCCGGCTCGAAGAGATTCAGAGTTATCTGCTTTACAATGTGATTCCCCTTATCTAATTTTTCATGCAGATAAGGTAGTGTTACGTACCAAACCTGTTTTGTTACCTAAGGTGGTATCTAATAAAAATATCAATCAGGAGATTGTTGAAGAAGGAACGTCTTTTACACAATCTTGACGTGGTTCGTGCTTTAAAGTTTTATTTACAAGCTACTAAAGATTTTCGTCAAACATCTGCATTTTTTGTTGTCTACTCTGGACAGAGGAGAGGCCAAAAGGCTTCGGCAACCTCTTTCTTTTGGCTAAGGAGTATAATACGCTTAGCTTATGAGACTGCTGGCCAGCAGCCTCCGGAAAGTATTACAGCTCATTCTACTAGAGCGGTAGCTTCCACATGGGTTTTTTTAAAATTTGATACTTTTGCTTCTTCGGAGGCTATTTTTGGGAGAAAGGTCTTGCAGGCAGTGGTGCCTTCCGTTTAAGCGCCTGCCTTGTCCCTCCCTTCATCCGTGTCCTATAGCTTTGGTATTGGTATCCCACAAGTAATGGATGATCCGTGGACTGGATATACCTTACAAGAGAAAACATAATTTATGCTTAACTGATAAATTTATTTCTCTTGTGGTGTATCCAGTCCACTGCCCGCCCTGTCATTTTAAGGCAGGTGTTTTATATTTTTAAACTACAGTCACCACTGCACCCTATAGTTTCTCCTTTCTCTTGCTTGTCTTCGGTCGAATAACTGGTAGTGGCAGTTAGGGGAGGAGCTATATAGACAGCTCTGCTGTGGGTGATGCTCTTGCAGCTTCCTGTTGGGAAGGAGAATATCCCACAAGTAATGGATGATCCGTGGACTGGATACACCACAAGAGAAATAAATTTATCAGGTAAGCATAAATTATGTTTTTGTCAGTCCCATTTCGGTAATCCCTCGACCTTACGACTAGCGGCTAGGAATAGGGAGGGTGAACTTGAAGGCGGTAGTGTCAGTGGCGTTCCTGACAACCACTAAGGCAAATGGTACTAGCTTCTCTGAACTTCACTGATGGGTCATGCTTCACCCATTCCTCTAAACCCATGTGTTAACAAATCCTTTGACAAAGCAGTCGTAACACAGTGCCATAGCATAACAAACTAACACAGTTTTATAGCCATGGAGAGTGACAAAAAATACCTTCTGGGTAAAGCAGTAAAAACTAATGTCAGACAGTTGCTTTTCTTTAAGTTTTAATTCAGCTAACAAAGAATTTTCAGCATTTTAAACATTAATAAATTAAAAAAAGTTGTTTTCAGAGATTTACAATAGGCTTTTTTTTGTGGGTAGGGGCTAGGGTTTACGCTGTATGCATAGGTTTGCCTCTTGTGGGAAGTATTACAGGTATCTTTACCTAGAATTAATTGTAAGTTACTATTTATAGAAACCAGTGATTTAGTTATAGATGCTGAACTTTTTCAGGTAGGTAGTATTTGTCGTATCATCATAGATATCTTGACAGCCTGTTGAAGTGCAATACAAGGTCGTTTCAATATGGCTTCTATACCATAAAGGTTTTTAGTTTTTTACTATTCCATAACTTATGTAACAAATAATAATATTATTAGATATATCAACAGACTGTTGTATCTAAGGTTACTAGTCTTACATCAACACTAAAAGATCTTTTAACAGTTATCTATTTTAACAATATAAACAGGAAATGTATAAAATATCTATTCATCAAATTGATTTGGATGGCTCAACTCATTAATGTTCTTTTCTGTCTAACACACAATGTTAGTTTAAAAATATTCCAATGCTTAATAATCTGCTGAATCTCTATTTAAAGGGCATCTTTACAGTAATTCAGCTGAGCATTAATCATACTTTGTCTTTCCAGGAAGATTATGACCGTTTAAGACCGTTGTCCTATCCCATGACTGATGTGTTTTTGATTTGCTTCTCTGTGGTAAATCCGGCTTCGTTTCAGAATGTGAAAGAAGAATGGGTCCCTGAACTAAAGGAATATGCACCAAATGTACCGTTTTTATTAGTAGGGACACAGGTAAGCCACTAATTTATATAGAATGAGTTTCACATTTGGATGTTTTACTTTAATGTCAGAACTCAGCAAAATTTGCCATCAATCAACTGAAACTGTGTTACTGTTGAGTGTGTGGTGGTGTTAGTTTTTTTTTTTTTTTTAACAAAGAGCAAAAGTTTCCCCAGTTTCGGTTCTTAAATGACACAGGTCATTTTGGCATTTTTGCTCCATAATGATGTCCTCTCTTGTTAATGTGCCCATATCATCAGTATTATTATTATACAGTTTTTTAAAAGTTTTCTCTATAGCCATTTCATTACTGTAGCTAAAGAAAAATACCTCCAAATTGGTTCTTTATGTTGTCATGTTTTTAGAAATACAACATATGTCTAGGTTTCCAAGTAATTTTATAGGAACTTAGGTTTGTGATTTGCAGTGTTTGAACGCATATAGGAGGTCTGTGCTTGCATTTAGAATGACTGCTTTGGGTGTTGTTGAGTTTTGTGTATAATATGATGATTCTTTTCACTACACCTGTCTGTGCTTACTTTGTCTCAGTTCAGGAGTATAGAACTGTATTAAAAAAAATTAAAAAAGTGTTTATTGACATTTTTAAAGGAGTGCTGTATTCCCTGTCTTTTTATAGGACTAACAGTTGCAGGTCCTATTCTCTCTTTTTCTTATAGTATTGAAGGAATATTTTTTATAAGGGTTTGCACCATATAAGGTTATTATACCTATAATTTGAAAAACACTTTCCATGAAGAATATTTATGTTTATGAGAAACTATAGGCCAAAATCTTAAAAAGAAGGAATTACTGGTTGCATGCTAAAATTTGCTATGATTGGACTTTAAGCTTAAAGGGACACTGAACCCAATTTTTTTCTTTCACGATTCAGATAGAGCATGCAATTTTTTTTTTTTTTTTTAATTCTTTATTTATAATCCAACAGAGTAAATATAATACAAACACATCATTGGCTTATCCATTCCAAGCCGTAAAAGAGGCCTTAAAAAACAAAAATAGTAATAATACCTGCATAATGTATATTCACATAGACAAACAAATAAAAGAAATGAAAAGACCAATCCAAATCTGGAAAAAACTAACCTCTATTAATTATGTAAATATACTCTGTTGGTGCTTTTTGTTTTATTCTCAAAAAAAAAACAACTAAAACCAACAAATAAACAACAAAACAAATCAACAAACAAACAAACACAAGACAGAACAAAACACACAAAAAAAAAAAAAAAAAAAAAAAAGGGGGGGGGGGAAAAGGGAAACCCCCTTTACCCAGTCTCCCTCCACATCTCCCTTCAACCACCTACCAGTTTCCTAGCAGGACTGTTTCTGAGTGTCGAAATGGAAAAATTATATGATTTATTTCAGTAGTGGGAAATATCTTTAAAAATATTGCCCATTCGCTAAAAAATTTCCTTATATCTTGTTCATTGTCTATATTTGTATCTCTTTGCTCAAGTATGCATTGTTTTTTCATGCAGTTCTTTACTTCAACAATACTTGGAAGTGCTCGACTTTTCCATTTTTTGCAAATTAGATACCTGGTAGCCAGAATAGAAGAAATTACTACTTTTTCATTAACTTGCTTACCAGGTCCCCCATTTACACAAAATACTATTTGAAAAAATGTTAAAGTCACAGGAGCTATCTTTAAAACAGTTTTTAGCCAGTATTCTAGCTTGAGCCAAAAGTTTCTTATTTTAGGACATGCCCAGAACATATGCGATAAGTCTGCTGCAGGATATGCACATTTGGGGCACTTATTAAATTCAAAATTGCCACATCTGAGGCCCCTCCCAGGTGTAAAGTAAGCTCTGTGAAGAAGTTTAACCTGTGATTCACGCCAGGTAGCGGAAAGTGTGGCCTGAGCAATTTTATTTAATGATAATTGAAGCAGCTTTGGTTCAACATTGCCCTGAGGGATTAATATGTTCCAATCCGCTGCCATTTTGGATAAAATTGGAAGACCTTTACTAGCATTAAGGTAAAGATAACAAGGAGCTATGGACATATGTCCATTCCTGGCTAAAACAAGCCAGTCTTCCAGTTTTCCTAGTCCCCAGCTCCAGCCCCTTTCCTTAGTTATTTCCGAGACAAAATGCCTTGCCTGTAGATAAGCAAAGAAATCTTTGTTAGATAGATTAAATTCCGTTTTTAATTCCTGAAACGTTTTAATGCACCCCCTATTCCCATCTATTTGATAAACTTTACTCAGGCCAGCATTGTGCCATCCTTTAAAGACAGCCGAGTTAAGGCCTGCTTGAAATTTTGGATTTCCTCTTAAGGGCAGATAAGAGGAAGCCTTAGCATTAATTGATAGGAGGTTGGCGATTTTATGCCATGTCTTAAGTGGGTTAAAGATTGTTTTCAGTTTCTTAATTTCCGCAGGTACTTCTTTTGTTACAGAGTGTAATAATGCTATTGGGAGGTACGGGGTGCAAACGTCTGTTTCAAGTTCATTATTTAAGACATAATTATTGGATAAAATCCAGTCAATTGCTATCCGTGCCAAGAAGCAAAGATTATAAAGCCTTAGATCTGGTAGTGCAAGTCCACCATATTCCTTTGAAATTGACAATTTGATAAGGGAAATCTTTGATCTTTTCCCCTGCCACAAAAACTGTATAAGTGAACTGTTAAGTGTACGAATATCTTTTTCTAATAAAATTATCGGAGTGTTTTGAAGAATGTAAAGCAACTTTGGGAGAAGAACCATTTTAAATAGTGCGATTCTACCAGAAATTAATATAGGTAAGTTCTGCCATGACTTAAGTTTATCTCTAATAATTTTCAATATTGGTGGAATGTTAAAATTATATAAATCTGAAGAGTTAACCGGAATACAGATCCCCAGATACTTAAAAGAGTCGGTGACCTCCCGGAAAGGTATATTTAAAAGAGATGTAGCGTTCTTCCTAAGCCAGAATATTTCCGATTTTGTCAAGTTCACTTTATATCCAGAGAAGGATCCAAAGTGATCCATTATGTAAATCAGCTTGGGAATGTTCACTTTAGTGTTAGCCACATACAAAAGCAAGTCATCTGCATATAATCCAATTTTTATCTCGTAATTATGTATTTTTATACCCTCAAGAAATTGTCTTATACAAATTGCTAGGGGTTCAATGGAAACATCAAAGAGAAGCGGGGAGAGGGGGCACAGAGCATGCAATTTTAAGCAACTTTTTAATTTACTCCTATTATCAATTTTTCTTCGTTCTCTTGCTATCTTTATTTGAAAAAGAAGGCATCTATGCTTCTTTTTTTGGTTCAGACTATGGGCAGCACTTTTTTATTGGTAGATGAATTTATCACCAATAAGCAAGAATAACCCAAGTTATTCACCAAAAATGTGCCGGCATCTAAACTTACATTCTTGCATTTCAAATAAAGATGCCAAGAGAATGAAGAAAATTTGATAATAGGAGTAAATTAGTAAGTTGCTTAAAATTGCATACTCTATCTGAATCACAAAAGAAAAAAATTGGGTTTAGTGTCCCTTTAATAGTGGTCATCCAATCCAAACCTGCTACACAAAAGTATATATTTTTTCGATTCTACGTTTCTATGGGGATAGGGCCCTCAATTCCCCTTGTATTTGTTTGATACATTTTGTACTGTGTCTTAAAAATGTTGCATCACCGTTGTACTTTTATCTTTGTATCAATAGACAGCGCTGCAGAATTTGTGTTGGCGCTTTTATAAATAAAGAATAACAATATATTTTGTAAAATTTTGACACCTGTGGTATTTTCCTAGAGGTATTTTGACACTTTATATTTAACCCGTTTATCACCAAGGGCAGAATGTCAATATAAATTTTTTTGTGTGTTTTTTTTTTTCTATCCTTATGATTCATAAAGGGGTTCACAAGAGGGGAGGGGCCAAGACAAGCCATTGTTTGCAAACAATGGCTTGTTGTTTTTGACATGCAATCACTATGACTGGCTGTCACAGTGATCACAAGACTATGGGGCAGTTTTTTGGATATAACTGGACTGCCTAAAAACTTTCCAGTGAGCGTAATGGCAGCATGCATTGTAGCATGCTAGTATCTAGGCTCCCCTTTAAGTATAAAATAACTGTGACTGGCTGTCACAGTGATTTGAATACACAGTAATAATCATATTTGGCTGTTACTGCACTGTTGCTGGATAGCCTCACTTGCAGGCAACCAGCAACAGCATGAGATACAGGCTGATTGCATGATGTATCTTGTAGTGGAGGCACCCCACTGACAAGCATGGGTTCACAGGGACACCCTGTCCCTGGATTGCTATCCTGGGCTGACCTTCATTACACTATATCTGCAATGCTTCACTCATGAGGCATGCATATAGAGCAGTATTGTCACTATAACAGCCCAGGACACAGCCATCGAACAGGGTACTGTGCTTGTCCTTAAGGCTTAAGAGACAAACGTCTCTGCTGGCTATTTACAATTTATGTTCACTTGTCTGTTTTTTGAAGTGTCATTTTCACTTTTGCTCTAAACAAGGATATGATGTCACACAAGTACAGAGCACTTGATAGGGGAGGCGCCGCTGCTGGCTGCCACACTTTCCTCAGGCTCCTGACTTCTCCAGGATTTGTCTTAATTTTAACCTCCTTACATTCAAAATTCATCACAATTATTTCAAGGACCAATATCGACTCCACATAACTCACAACTAGACTCCTAAATATTGAACGGATGGCATTACTAAAGTGAGATACTCAACGGATGGAAATATACTCCCACCGGATCATCTTACTTCTAGAAAGAGATATCTTCAGCTGAACACCACAAACAAGGTACACTTAAACTAAAAAAAAAGAAAACAGACACAACCCATGCACAAATTGTTTTTTGGATTTTATCATCCATTTAGCAATGCTCAAGTTTAATTTCTAAACACAAGAAAAACTAATCGATGAAGTCTATTTTACTAAAACACATTGGTTTTAAAACACCTGCATGCTTTCTTATCTATCTACAATGCAGTCTGAAGTGCAACATCTCACACCTCACTCTGCCCTGAATCCTATAGAGCAGGGCAATGTAACCAGCCCCCACTGCGAACATCCCTACAAAAACTAGAAGCTATTTTAACCCCTTCACTGCAGAGGGAATGACCACCTATACGCCCTCACATCTGCACTCCCTAAGACCCCAATAAGCGGTCGCGTCCCTCACTAGTGGCTACCCTAAAATCACTCAGCATTTTCAAAGGGACAGGGGCTGTCGTGGAGGAAAATAAAAATTTCAAGTTCTATATCCTGACACTATCACAGCTGCCCCATCACCCTGTCCACCCCCACGCCCAATTGAGTGATCCAGCCTAAAAGCCACAAAAAACGCTCTATCAAATCAAGAAATTCTCTTTGTGTGATCCCCATTAGAAACGCTGTCCCCAAAGTACAGAGCAAAAACTCAGAATCCCAAGACTGTCCTATCAGAGCAATCCTATGCAATGCCAGATCAATAAAGAACAAAACCGCTATTATTGCTGACCTTATTGAAACATGCATCACATAATCATGGTTAGATGAAAATGCAGGGTCTATTCTAGAGGCAGCTATAGCTGACAATTACACGGTGTTCCACCGCCCGAGACAAGATCGCAAGGGAGGCGGAGTTATGATCTGTGCAAAATCATCCTTAAATCCCAGACCAATATCAGTCCACAAAACCCAATCTTTTGAATGCATAGCCACCAGCCTCTCAATAGAGAGAAGTTTCCGAATACTGCTAATATACAGACCCCCAGGAGATGGGAAGATATTTCTTCAGGAACCCCCAGACCTTTTGGCTTGTTTAATCCTTGAACACCCCAGATGGCTTATATTAGGAGACTTAACACTTGCATTGACAACACCATATCCCTGCTTGGGCTTACACAAATCGTCACCACTCCTGCCCACAGAAAAGGTCATACACTTGATCTAGTGTTCCAGTCTGTCACCAGTAACTGTAAACTCAGTTACCTGGTCAGACCACTACTCCATTCACTTCTCCACTGTATCACAATCAACCAGACACCAGCCTCAGAACCTGGTCAAACACTGCTCATTAAAAGGGGTGACACCACTGGATGTAGCATCACATATGGATTTTAGTGAACTAATGGGCACCTGCGAAGACCCCAGCTCCTTAGTCAGACTCTACAACAAAACCATGAGACACCCTAGAAAGAATTGCACCAACTCGCATACGCACTGTCAAAACCCACAACAATGCACCGTGGTTTGATTGTTCCATCAGAGAAATGAAAAGAACAGGAAGTAAGCTTGAGAGAAAGTGGCGCAGAACACATGATGCAGAGGATAAAGACGTTCTTGCCAAACATCTGAATAAATATCAATCCAAGATAACTCAGAAAAAATCTTCATTTGTATCACGCAAAATTGCACTCTCCCACAATAGACCCAGGCAACTGTTTCGCACAGTAGAAAGGCTCTGCAAACCAGCATGCATGCTTAGTCCCACCAACTTTTCACAGGATAAATGTGAAGCATTTGCGATCTTCAGAGACAAGATTTCACAATCCGAACCGCTATCACAGCAGGCCAAACAGTTACACACCAGAACCACTACAATGGAATGCCAGATATCCCCAGTCTGGCAATCTGACATTCCATTGTAGTGTGGATATAAATGGAGTTAAAAACACCATACAAAAATTGCACTCTACTACGTGTGACTTAGACCCTGCTCCAACTCAGCTCATATCTGGATGCATTGAAACACTCGCCCCAGCCCTCACAAAAATAGTGCAGTGTTTACTAAAAACAGGAGACTTCCCAGATCCTCTAAAAGAAGCTGTGGTAAAACCACTCCTAAAGAAACCTTTATTAGACCCAGACTGCATGACTAATTACTGACCAGTATCCAACCTCCCATTTCTGGGGAAAATAATTGAAAAAGTAGTGGCAACTCAACTGGAAGCCCATCTATCATGCCTGAATATATTCGGTCCTTTCCAGTCAGGATTCAGATGCCACAACAGCACTGAAACAGCGCTAGTCTGAGTGCTAAATGATCTCCTCATGACAAGAGACAAAGGTGATTACTCCATTCTAATCCTCCTGGATCTCTCAGCTGCATTTGACAACATTGACCATAGGATTCTAATAGAGCGCTTGCAGCACATCTGTGGTCTAGGAGGCACAGTCCTTAACTGGTTTAAATGTTTCCTCGCTGGTAGATCAGAGCGTAATATCAGAATCAAGCTCATCAGCACCAACATAACTGGCCTGCGGAGTTCCACAAGGATCCATCCTGTCTCCCATGCTATTTGCAATTTACTTACTACCACTAAGGGACATCATTAACCGACTTGGCCCAAGGTATCATAATTACTCTGACACACAACTCTACTTCTCCTTTGCTCTAGATACTACAGACCCAGCATGCTGCATAAACAGTTGCTTAACAGACCTCATAGAATGGATGAATGCTAGCTGTCTCAAAGTGATCCCGGACAAAACAGAGTTACTCTTGGTGAGGGGACCCCGGGCATCAAAAATATCCCACGATAACCCAACTGGCCTGGAGCTTGGAGGCTCTGAACTCGTTAGTTCAGCAAAGGTACGAAGCCTCGGAGTGCTGATTGACGCTGGACTATCTTTTTTACAGCAGATTTCCTCTGTAATAAAATCTGCCTACTTTCATCTGAAAAACATAGCCAGGATACAACACTTAATTCCACCGGATGTTATGCCAACATTAATCCATGCATTTGTATCCTCTAGGCTAGATTACTGCAATGCACTTTACTTGGGCCTCCCAAAAAAAGAACTCCATCGCCTTCAGATGGTTAAAAACGCAGCAGCTAGGCTACTGACCAATCAAACTCGCTCCTGCCACATAACACCGGTTCTCTACTCCCTGCATTGGCTTCCAATTAAATAGCGAACATATTTTAAAATTGGCCTGCTGACCTTTAAAGCCTTAAACAACCAAGGCCCACAGTACCTGAAAGAGCTCCTGACACCCTACATCCCATCCCGCTCACTTAGGTCAGCCAACACATCCCTCCTCTCAGTGACAAGAATATTGACAAACTCAGGCTCCAGAGCATTCGGCCACGCTGCCCCTACTTTCTGGAACTCTTTACCGTGCCCAATCAGAGAGGCACTGTCCTTACAGACTTTTTTTTTTAAAAAAAAGCTAAAGACCAACCTCTTCCATCAGGCATTCAGTCCACTTATCTGACCTTCAGAAACTCCTAACTTTTATGTCTTAAGTTGGTATATTTGTAAAGTGCTTTGAGTCTCACAGGGAGAAAAGCTCTATATAAATCGCAAATTATTATTATTACTTAAGGTAGCACTCCTGGGCCTGTGAAAATGTAGTTTGCAATATTTCTGTAGATTCTGCAGAGGTTAAAGAGTACTATTACTATTGTAAGCAGTCTTAGTTTGTTCCACAGATCAATTGCTCCATCCTTTGTGTAAAGCATTTGATAGTTGTGTCAACTTCAGTCCTCAAGTTTCTCTAACAGGTCAGATGTTCATATCTTAAAGGGACATGAAACCCAAAAATTTTCTTTCAAAATTCAAATAGAGAATACAATTTTAAACAACTTTCTGATTTACTTCTGAAATTTGCTTCATTCTCTCTGTAGCATTTGTTGAAGGGAACAGCAATGTGCTACTGGGACTATTGAACACATTAGGTAAGCCAATGACAAGAGGTATATATGCGCAGCCACCAATCAGCAGCTAGGTCTGTTGTGTATTTCTGCTCCTGAGCCTACCTATATATGCTTTTCACACAAAGGATACCAACAGAACAAGGTAAATTGGATAATAGAAGTGCATTGAGAAGTTGTTTAAAATTGCATTCTCTATCTGAATCATAAAAGTTTTATATTTTGAATGTATTGTCCCTTTTAACTAGAGCCAGGGGCGTATTAAGGCCTAGGCACACAAGGCCCCTGCCTAGGGCGGCAAATTTGGGGGGGCAGCACTTTTTTACATTGCCCCCGGCCGCTTCTGCACTTTAACATTTTTAACATTTTTTGGGGGATTTCCAGTCGGATAGTAGAGCACGCACAGTGCACACCACAAATACACTCTAATAACTGTGTTACAGTGCGCATATAATTTGCCTTTCACCTCTGGCTACTAACTCAGAGATATGAACTTTTGCATTGTGGATCTGGATTGACGCTGACCCGTTCACGCCCAAGGAGATGTGACAGTTGCTATAGGTGATTACGTGGCTGTGCCGGAGTAAACATGACTGCGGACATCACTTTACTCACTGATTAGAGCTAGCGTGAAGATGCGAAATAAGGCACTGGGGGTGTCACTGCCTGAGAGAGCGATGTGCTCAGGAGAAGCCGCCCGCGGGGGAAGGTTAATGGTAGATCCTGTGATCTGTTGAGGGGCAAAGATGGTTGATATTTACCAAGGCAACCTGTGTGCTAAAGGGAGCCCTGTTTGTGCTGCAGCCTGCACATTTATTACATCTCACTGCAGAAATGTGATATGTTTGTCACAGAGTGTGGCTTGTGCTTATGTATATACCATGCATAATCAGATCTCTTTGCCAGCTTATTTTCTTATTTTGAACCCTGCAATATTTTTATAGCATGATCATACCCAGCAAAGCATATGGGTGCATAGGTGTTCTATGGGCAGAGTCAGCATGTGTGGGAGTAGGGCAACTTTCCGCTGTATATATTCACTGGTTAAAAAGAGCAGTGTTATTGTGCAGAATGGTTCTGATTGCCACTATAGAGACCTGGGGCTTTACAAAAGCAACATCATTTGTACAGGATCTGGTTCTCAGCAGACTGGTTGTGTGGGACACAGGAATTCAAAAGAAAAGTTTTATTGTGCAGGATTGGGTTTCCAGGCAGATGGTGCGAACCTAGGAGAAGAAAAGTGTAGTGGAATTGTAGTTTTTTTTGCACCATTAAAATGGCAGTACAGGTGGTTTTGGATTAAATCAATCCTTAGGATTCAATTTTAGGGTAATATTTTTGTAGAAATATGCCTAACCAAACCACAGGTGGGTTTTTCAGGCTCAACAGAATATTTTCTTTTTGTATTTATATGTCTCTACATGGCAGTAATTGATATGAGAAATAGGAACATAGTTTTACTGTTTACATTTGCATTAGCTGTTAAATTTTTGCTTCCACAGGACTCTTCATGTCTACATATAAAAACCTAAAAAAAAGTCTGAAAAATGGCTGTCGCTAATAGGATTTTACAGATTCATTTACAATGTTCCAAAAATACTGCATTCAATGTCACATTATAGCCTGACCAAAAAAATATTATGGCCAAAAACAGCCTAAAACTTGGGGGGGGGGGGCAGCATAATTGTAAGTGCCTATGGCAGCACAAAAACCTAAATACGCCACTGACTAGAGCACATGTGAAATAATCAGCTGACCAGTAACCATGGTTACTAACCTGCTCCAACCCATCCATTTTATCATTTCCCCTAAATCTGGCTTGTTGGGGTTACTTGAATAATGTAGTTGAGAAACACCAGTCTAGGCGGCACATTCGTATGCAAACTGATCATCACAGATGGTGACCAGCTACAGTTGCAGGGAGTTTTGTACTGAAGTTGGCTGATCAGTGTGTATTCTGTGTCTTGTTTTTTTCTATGCATTAACTGCTGATGATGGTGCTGTATGCCCGTTCTGTTAAATATTATTTTACGTGTGTGTGTTCAACAAATAGCAACCAAAATTTAGCTTTTCAAATGTTAATTTTATTTTTTTTTTTAATTTTTAACTGCTCTGTTAAACAAACCACCTTTCTGAGCAGTCTGTGTATTTGGCACCCCAACATTCTTAATGGCTCTTTGTTGCTAAACACAATGCTTTATTTGCAAGAAAAGGCTACAATGTATTACTGTACAATTTCTTGCTGCATTCTCTGGCATGAGATTACTCTTCATACATATATAATGTTCTTTCTGGTCTTCAGTTCTCGGTTGCTATTTCCAGAGCTTAATTTGCTTGATGAAGGGGCTTTTAATAACACGTTTTAATATAAGTAAAAAACAAATCTTAAAATATGGTCTGTATTAATCTGTAGAAAATGAACTGGAAACCTCAATAATAAAACGCATTCAAATAAAAAGGACATGAAGCTTAAAGGGGCGTTAAACCCAAAAATGTTCTTTCATGATTCAGGTATAGAATAATTTTTTTTTTTTTTTCTTTCTTTTTATTGAGAGCATACATGTGTATACTTAGACCATAACATTACAGTTTTCAATACAATAAAGGATAATTTCTCTTCATTTACAGACATAGCAATGGTCATAAAAAACAGTTCTAATATATCAGAAATTTCTAGAGCCAGAATATTAACATATGTCTTCTATATGTATATGATATTCATATCTTCCACATTCAGCAAACTCTCATATTTTATATTTTACATTTAGAGAAGATTACTTCTCTCAACTATTCCCCAACCCAACCTAATAACAGCCTAAATTTAAACCTAACCTATAGGAACATGTTAACAAACTGGGTTAAATACTCCTTTTCCTTTATCGTTACCTTATTCTTCCCTTATCCAATTAGGCAACTTTGAGGATCAAAAAAAAGGGAGAGGAAGGTCAGTTGCCCACTCTCCATTCTCTCCTCCTAATGCCTCTGTTCTTCATAAGGGAACACTATGTGGCTCCACTCCCCTCGCAGGGAGTCTTCCAAAAAGATACTAGTGTGTCGAAATGGTGAGAGAACCTGCCTTTTGGACTTGTAACCCAAAAGTTAAGATTAATCTGCGCCATTTTCACAGAAATAAGTTTAGCCTGTTACAGACATCTACCCTAACGTCAATCTGCTCTACAAACAGTTGTGCCTTTAGCATATTACGAACGTAGGTCACAGTAGGTCGCGTAGCCTCAGTCCAGTGTTTTAGTATACTTTTCCTTGCTAAAAGAATAACCAAAGTCAGTTCTGAGTCGTGCTGTCTGTATTGTGTGTCCAAGTTCAGGAACAATACAT
Source organism: Bombina bombina (assembly GCF_027579735.1). Taxonomy (NCBI): domain Eukaryota; kingdom Metazoa; phylum Chordata; class Amphibia; order Anura; family Bombinatoridae; genus Bombina; species Bombina bombina. Next base: position 1,081,208,994 of record NC_069502.1, on the reverse strand, counting down.
CACTAGATCTGAGGGAGATTGGAATATTCATTTTTTTTGTTAATCCGGTATTGTAGCTGGTGCCAAAACTGTCTTACCATCGGACAGGCCTGGAGATTCTGCAGTGCACTTGGAGCATTTGTTAGGCCTCTCATTTAGCCAATATTCTAGGGGTTAAGTAGGCCTTATGTAAGAACCTGGCTTGTGTTTCTCTCGGATTAGCAGAAAGAGTGGCTTTCCTAATCTTTTCTAGACCCTCCCGGGCTTCTTCCCATGTAGTTCCCTGAACCCCCTTCTTTTTCCTCCCTGTCAGGATGGTCGGCTGTAATTGCAGCAGTCGCTTTTGCAAGAAGGTTTGATATATTTCCGATAACGAGAATCTACCCATTTTGAAAAGGGATTGAGTGAGTCAGAAGAGCAAGATCTCCCAAAAATCTGGGTTATCTCTGCTCAATGCACCCACATAGTGACGGATCTGCAAATAGGCATAAAATTGGTTATTTGGGAGGTTGTACTCTCTTTGTAGCGAGGCAAAAGATTTCAGAGAACGGGTCAGTGGCTTCAGTAGCGAGCCGACATTTTTCAAACACATTTTCTCCCATTGTATAAAAGGTTTCATACCCATACCTGCCGGAAAGTCTGGGTTATCACCGAGAGGGAGAAAGGTGGAGCTGTAACATCCCTTTCATAGAAATCTTTGTGCTTGATACCACGCTCTCATTGGGTCACGATATAAGAGATTCAGACCTACCAATTTAGCTGTCCCTGATTTCGACATATGTGGTAGATATGCTAAGAAGATGTCTCCCAGTACTGTGCGTTCTAAATTAGGTCTATAGAAATGTTGTGTACCAACCTGCCAGTCTAAAACTAGACAAACCAACGCTGCCCAATTGTAAAGTTTAAAGTCTGGCAAGGATAAGCCACCATTAAGATAAGTCATGTTCAATTTATCAGTAGATATTCGGGGTTTGCCCCCCCCCCGCCAAAGTATTGCATCGCAGAATTTAAAGATTTCACATCAGTGTTAGTAAGCAGTAGGGGCAGCATAAGCAATGGGTACAGGAGGCGAAGCAGAATCACCATTTTCAGGAGACTAACCCTACCCGCCAACGATATAGGAAGAGATTTCCAACTCCTCATCCGACTACACAGTTTGGCACACAGAGGCGTTAAGTTGGTGGAGTATAATTTGTTGGGATTCATATGAATCTCAATCCCAAGATAGGTTATCATCTGATTTGCTATTGTAAACGGGTAGTTATGGTCTTGTTTGCTATTTTTATGTAGCCAAAATATCTCTGACTTCTGCATATTGGCCTTGTATCCTGAGAAGGATCCAAAATCCTGTAGCGTCTTCAAAATGGATGGAATGTGAATCTTGGGATCTTGCACGAACAGCATAATATCATCCGCATATAATGCCAGATGCTGGGGGTCTCCTGCAACATCAATGCCGGGGAACACTTGATGGAATTTAATAGCTAGGGGTTCTAGGGACAAGTTAAATAGCAGCAGGGACAGAGGACAGCCCTGTCTTGTACAACACTGTAAAGTAACATCGGCAGAGAATAGGTTATTGACACATATATTGGCAATAGGAGAGGAGTAAAGATTCTCAATAAATGAGAGGAAAGAGCCTGATGGGTTGAATTTGGTCATAGTGTGAAAAAGGTGCCTCCATTCAACCCTATTGAAGGCCTTCTCTGCATCCAGGGATAGCAGGAAGGCCTCCAGGAGCGACACATCTGGTTCTGACTGACTCTTGCTCCAATAGTATTGAAGTATCTGCAGCACCCGGCACACATTCACCACTGACAATCTCGCAAGCATAAAACCAGTCTGATCTTCATGAATCAGATCTGGTAAAATAAATTTAAGGCTCTGCCAGAAGCTTTGTAAGAATTTTATAGTCAGAGTTTAATAACGAGATCGGCCTATACGATTCTGGGAGAAGAGTGTCTTTTCCCGCTTTAGGGATAAGAGTGATATACGCAGCCGAAAACGTCTTAGCCAGTTTATCAGCGTCGGAGAAATAGCCCGTGTAGAGGTCTGTGAGCACCGGGACAACCTGTGGTTTCAACATTCTATAGAATTCTATGGGCAGCCCATCAGGGCCTGCCGCTTTACCCAGGGCTAAAGACATAATCGTCTTATCTACCTCTTCCCTAGTAATAGGTGCGTTAAGCTTGTCCAATTGTTATTCTGATACTGGCGGTAGTTCAATGGAGTCCCAAAACTCCTACAAGGTGTCCTCTGAACCACGCTGGTTGCTTGCGTATAATTTAGTGTAGTAAGAGGCGAATGCCTCAGCAATATGTTTTGGGTCCTTGACAAGTTTCCCCCTGTCTTTAAGTGTGGCAATAAACCACATAGACGTTTTTAGGCTAACCAAGGAAGCCAATAACCTGCCCGATTTGTCTCTGTATCTATAGTACCTACCCCTAGTTCTTAAGTGTTTGAGAGGCTTGAGAAGCCAGAAGCGCATCATACTCTTTCTTGGTAGCCATGTACTTTTTATGATGCAGCCATGTTGGCGCATTCCGATAAGTAACATAGGAAGCAGCCAGGTCGTCCCTCAGCCTTTCCAATCTCTCTGCATATGTTTTTTTTTCTATGAGACAAAAAAAGCCAAGATGTTTCCCGTAAGTACTACCTTTGCCGTTTGCCAGAAAAGCTCTGGAGTCAGCAGATGTTGTGCATTATTAAACCTAAAAATCATCCCAGCACTCCACCATATATTGCTGAAACTCCTGAGATGTAACCAGGTATTGTGGGAATCTAAGAGTTCATCAGTTTCCCGAGGGTGCCAGAGTATCCAGAAAAAGTCCTATGGGCGCATGATCAGAGACCATCACCTCCCCTATCTTAGCATCTATAATTTGGGGGATTAAGGAGTTGGAGGCCAAAAACAAATCAATACGAGACATGGTGGGCGAGGCCCAGGAGACGTAGTCTTTGCCCTCTGGGTTAAGTTTACGCCATATGTGTCTCACATCCAATGAGGATGTCAAGTCTGGAAAACTTCTAATTCAAATTTTCTGCTAATCTTAGGGCGGGATCCACCACTACATTAACTGGTGTCCCTGAGCCTGTCATACTGTGGGTTGGGGGCTAGATTAAAGTCACCTCCAATGATGATAGCAGTATCCAAAAAGGGGGTCAAAACTCTAATTAAGTCGACCCAAAATGCTTTGTTTTCCTGATGAGGCACATAAATATTGCACATAGTATAGGTTTTGTCAGCAATTTTGGCTTGGACTATGATGTATCGTCCCTCCGGGTCACTTACTACCGTCGTTTCTTTAATATCTAGCTTTTTTCCAAATAATATAGCCACCCCCCTGCTGGCACTTTTGTAAGAGGCAAACTCAACTCTCCCTACCAGACTCTCCTCAATTTGGCGTGTTCTAAGTCGGTCAAGTGTGTCTCCTGCAGGAACGCAATATTTGCGCCTTGCTTTCTCAATTGTGTAAGAATGGTTTTCCTCTTAATGGGGGAATGTATTCTCCCCCCCCCCCCCACACACACGTTCCAAGAGTATGATACAGTATGCCTGGCGAAAGGAGAGAGGTGGAAAAACAAACAAAAAAAAAACCTCCAAGCTGGATCCTCTTGCTCAAAAGGTTTCAGGTAATTGCAGTCTGAAAAGTAATATTAACAGATAAATTGTCAGGTAAGTACAAACACGTATCATTGCTCCAAGTGATCCCACATCAAGATATAGTTCCCTCATTTCACATTTCTCATTGACAGGAGCGTAATAAGTTGCATAACCTGAATAAACTTTCTAAATATAATTTTGCATATCACAGTCATAATTAGGAACCTAATTAGTAAACATTAAATAGTGGCCCAGTTAGGCACATCTGTGGGGCGCCCCCCCCCCCCTGAACAGCAAATCACCCCTAGATTAGTGAGTCTGAAAAATAAAAAAATTAGCAAGGAGCTGTTAACATAGTCTAATGCTCCAAATGAGCCTCTATCCAGATCCTCTTTCCATATTTCACATTTCTCATTGAGATATAGGAGCAAAGCATAACATTTAACCTGGGGAAACTTTAACACAAGTTGGCTTAACTCAAACATTACCAATAACCATAGTAATAAACATGTATAATAATCATGTAAGACAGAACTATGGGGAGCCCCCCCTTTAGGATGAAATACCATCCCTGTTATGACCATTAAAGCCATCACTCAAGCTGTAGTGTAGAAAGCATAGATATTTTTAACACCATACAATCCCTCAACCCTCTCCCCCCTGGAATGACCAGGGCTCCTTGAACCATTTTCTACATCTAAGTAGTCTTGTGCTGTCTGTGGAGAATCAAAGAATTTAGGAGTGGCTATCTTAAGTTTAGCAGGGTAAAGTAGATAAGCCTGTCTACCCTCTTGGTGGAGCTTAGAGCATATTGAGGAGAATTCTCTACGCCTTTTCATCAAATCCACAAAGTAATCCTGGAACAGCAGAATTCTAGAGTTTTCATAAGACAAAGCCTCCACCTTTCTATATGCCCTGAGTACAGCAAGTTTAGTTTGAAAGTGGAGGAATTTGATCATGACAGGGCGGGCTTGTGCATTATGGTCCATAGCGGATCTCTCAGGACCTACTCTGTGTGCCCTCTCTACACTACCCAGTAGGGTTTCAGATGAGATATTTAGTAACGAAGGGAGGGTGGTCTCAACAAATTTCAGGATATCGGCTGGTTTTACAGATTCCGGCAGCCCTAGTAAGCAAACATTATTTCGCCTGAGCGATTTTCGAGGTCATTCAATTTTGCCAATGCTAATAGTTTGTGTGTCTTAGAGGTCAGAGATCCTAGTCTCCGCCTGTTACCCTTGTTGAAAATTGTTTAACGTCTTCTGCCAGGGTATCCCCACCCCCTTTTGAAGGTTTTCTGTTTTGGGCAGAAATACAGTGGAGATTTGCTTAATAATAGGGTGTGGGTCTAAGTTATGGCCCTCCTGCGAGGATTCATAGGATAATGCCTGGCTAACCGCATCTGTTCCAAGTTTGGCTCTGCGGTCAGCATTTTTATTTCGGTTCGCCATTGGATTTTGAATGAGATGTTTCTCCATACACAGGAAAATTAGGTGTTAGAGTAATAGGGGCATCAAATATACCTAAGTTCTATTTAGTAAAACACAGTAAATCAGAACCCACCACCCCGTCATGGTATAGCTGACCCAAGGGTATTATACCCCAGGAAAGCATACCACCTACTCTGTAAATGAAAGCATACGATTAGTTAGACAAATATTTGATAGGCAGGCAATCTAAAAGAACTAAGCATATCCTATAGTAGACAAAGACCAACAACACTACAATGTTCTCTTACATCACAATTGCAGAATGCATATGGTGTACATTTATCAGCAAGAGTCCACAATACACGTGTATACACTTCCCTTTGAGGAATTAGGGAAATGTGCTCTCACAGCAGCACGACAGGTATAGCAGAAAACAAGCCACAGAGCTATGTCAAAAGGGGTTAGCTCCACAGTATACCCTTAGCTGGAAAGTTCTTGCGGGAAAATAAAGGGAGAAAACTGCAGCTGCTGGGTCTGTGCTGCGTTTTTGTGCTGTTGATAGTCAGCTATATTTCTCCAATCGATCTTGCAGAGTCTGATATATGCCAATAGTTGCAGCAGTCCCTGTATATCCCTCCAGGTCTCTGCATCTAGCTTAGGGCATCATGCATTAACAAGGCCTCTGTAGGTGTTTCAGGCAGCAAAGGGCAATTGGGCCGTACTGTGTCAAGGAAATGTAGTGCCCTTACCAACAGCTGGGTCTGTGCTGTGCTTTTATGTTGTTGATAATCAGCTATAATACTTCTCAAATGATCTTGCAGAGTCTGATATAAATGCCTATAGCTGCGGCAACCAGCTATCCCCAATGCGAGTTCCACAGGGTATCCCACATGTGTACTTTTATAGTCCCTATATATATCCCTCCAGGCCTCTGTGTCTAGCTTAGGGCGTCCCACATCAACAGGGCTTTTGCAGATGTTTCTGGCAGGGGGGGGCAAGCGGGCCGTCTTGTGTGAAGATAATGTAGTGCCTTACCAGTTTCCATTGATAGGTTCGCCTCCTTGGTTAGAGCTGCGAGGTTGCTGAAGTTTGACAGGCTCTTTTGATGAGGCAGGGGACCGCTGAGCCAGATGCGCGCTAGAATGATTCTTGAGGTTTCACGCCTTTATTTCGTTAGCCCCTCCAGACGGTATAACCGCCTAATGTCAGCCTGCTCCATGGTCAAAACACTTGCGCTGCTCCGTCTATCCACCACCGCTGCCCTTTACCAGCTTGTAGTCTACCTCGCCAAGTCACCCGGTGCTCACATTGCCACGTGTCTTTGTTCCACAATCGATCCGCTATCAGGTAAAGTCAACAGCTTCCCCAGGGTGTCAAGGGTGAGTCAGCAGGGCCCAGCAGATCTAATAGTCTACTTCGAGGTAGCCGCACTGTCAGCACTTGAAAATCTCCTCTGCTCTCAGATAAGGCCAAGATGTTTGCCTCAGCCGCTGTGTTTGCTGCCACTCCACACTTTTCTCATGTGCTGGACTTTGGTGGGGGAAGGATGGTAGATTCCAGCTCTTCTAGTGCCCAGACACATCCCCTGTCAAGGGCAAACATGCTTGGCTCAGTTTTTATAGTTGTAACTACAGTGTAGTATAAGATTTTCCACGAAGCTCAAAAACTGAGCTGTTGCTGCTTAGCCCGCTCGTCGGAAGTCAGAGAATACAATTTTAAACAACATTCTAATTTACTTCTATTATCATTTTTTCTTCTTTCTCTTGGTATCTTTAATTGAAAAAGCAGGAATGTAAGCTTAAGAGCCAGCCCATCTTTGGTTCAGCACCTGGTGCTGAACCAAAAATGGGCTGGCTCGTAAGCTTACTTTCCTGCTTTTTCAAATAAAGATACCATGAGTACAAAGAACATTTGATAATAGGGGTAAAGTAACAAGTTGCTTA